>NC_136491.1:8781494-9001494 GCF_053919585.1 Euprymna scolopes | reverse complement strand
ATTTCATTCCATTTTGTTTTTTATTTACTTTATTTTTCTTTTGCTGTTATCATCTAAAATTAAAAGTGTCCAGAATATCCTAAAAAAAACTATGAAAAAGTAACCAACAGCACCATGTAGATCCAACATCAAAAATCCACGAGTAAATATGGGAGGGGAACGATCTTAAAATATTCTCTTAAGTTTGGAATAGAGCTGCGGATCTATACTAAGTAAATATTAATAAGTCCCTCTATCCTGTCTGTCTGTTCATGTCTTTTATGTATGTGTGATAGTGCACGATACCTTCCAGATACATGAGAGGTAAACACTATCTCTGCGTCAGAACCACAGATAAAACACCTCTGGGTCTGGTGTTGCCACAAACACCACAACATGACAAATGCGCAATACAAATATTACAAATGATATGATTTTCGGGTGCTCCCTCTGTAGCCAGCATTGGGAACTCAGCCGTCATCCTGCGAATTTTGGCTCACATTCTTATTTCAGACACACAAATAACACGGATGCTGAGCAGGTAAGTATAACCTTTAATCTCAGGGATCAAAACGATACAAACCGAACACAGCACATCAAAAAAGAAAAACCCTAAAGAAGAAATGAACAACCACAGAGAATAGGATCCTAATGGAATGCTATCATAGAAGCAATCCTAGATATACATAAGGAGGCTATCGGAAATGAATGAAAGAGCTATGGGACAAGTCCAGTGACTACCATACAACAGAACAAAGACGTGTAGACCAAACAAGACTGATACTAACGATAGGCTGGCTCTCAAAACTGTAACTAACAGAAATACAACGAAAAGTAAATGAGGAAATTGAGCATGAAACACCCCCCCCCCACTGAAACCACACGTGTAGAAGCCCACCAAGTAGAAACATCATAGACAGAGAACCTACAAAGACTGGACCCTAGATACGTGGAAACCGAGAACAATGAAACAAAGCTAACAGATGTAGAAGCAGATGAAATAAGAAAAATAATACAATTCATGAACGAGGAAAATGTAAGCTCCCATCTCTAGTGAATTAAGAACAGAAGAAATTAAAAACAGAAAAAAGGGAGGTTAACAAGCTCCTCCTACAAATCACAAGAGATAGATCACAGACATAAACAATTTAATTTACGCAGAAACCAAGATGGTATGCATGAAGTTCGAAAAACAGCCGGGAAAAGATGCGTCGACAAAACCTGAATGGGAAATAAGCTTAGAACCCCAAATAAACAAATATAAAGAAGCCAAAACGATAAACAGGAAGAAAGCGACGTGGAGAAAATTTGAAATATGGCCAGCAGGGCGATGATAAACAAGAAACACAATGATCTGAACCAAAAAATAAGCAGCAAAAGCAGAAAGATTAAAACGATATAGATATACATCTGAACAGTGTAAACAAAACAGGACATTTTGAAAACAATGAAATCCAATTCTGCCAAAAAGTAAACGGAGGAAAAACAAAAACAGAACGATCAAACCTGACGGAAACAAAACTCTATTGGAGTAAGATAGGAGAAGAACGGCAGGACTACAACAGAAATGCCGAATGGCTGAAATACATTAAAAAAGAGTTACAACAAATCGAAGGAACAGCGAATAAAATTAGTTAGGAAACCATACAGAAACCCATAGAAAAAATATCAAACTGGAGACTACTAGGATACGACGGGATACATGCATACTGGTTCAAGAAATTCACAACTCCACAGGAAAGACTATCCCAAAACATGAGAAGATGTTATGATAAAAAGCAGAATCACACTGATACAGAAGGACACAGAGAAAGGAACCGCTCCCAATAATTATAGGCTTATCACGTGCTTGCCTACTATGTGGAAAATACTAACAGTACAACTGAGAGAACAAATCTCTCATTCCCTGAATAATCGTTGACTTCCCTCAAGGAACAGAAAGGATGCCAGAAAGAAAAAAGAGGAACACATGAGCTGCTATATATGTTGACCAAAAGATCTTAAAGAGGATAAAAAGAAGAAGAAATTGCATGGATCGATTACCAAAAATCAAACGACAGCATCCCCAAAGCATGGATAATAGAATGCTTAAACATTTATAAAATACCAAGCGGGATATCAATGTGATTAAAAATGCAATGAGATTGGAATTGACAGCTGATGGACAACACATAAAAGAAATTAACATACAAAGAGGCATCTTCCAAGGAGATTCACTAAAACCATTACTGTTTATCATAACCATGATACCCTTGAACAATATACTAAGAAAGTGCCAAGACAGATAATGTTCTCTAACACGGAGGAAAAAATAAACCACCTGATGTACATAGACCCTGTGAAACTTTTCGCAAGGACCGAAAATGAACTAGAGACATCATATACACCACTAGGATCTTCAGCCATGATATCCAAATGGAAATAGAATTTGGTATTGAAAAGTGCGCACTACTAGTTATAAAAGAGCAAGGTTGTCATCACTTATCAAGGCCCGGAAGCCAGTCGGGGATAAGGGTTATTGCGTGTACAGTACGTTAGTGTTGAGATTTGATAAAGTGTCTTACTTAAGGGGGCGGTTCATCAGGAATTTGTTTATGTTGGACTTGAAGATATCCAGGTTGTAGTCAGGTGGGAAATAAGCAAACGGAACAGAGTTCCACAGGCGTGCACTTCTAAGAAAGAAGCTTTGTTCATGGAATCTACGTTTCCGTTTTGGCATAGGTAAAGAGTGGGGGAAATTTTTGACAGTGTTTTCAGCTAGATGGCATGGAACTACCCAACCAAACGGAGATGAGGGCACTAGGGGAAAAAGACGCCTATAAATACCTAGGAGTATTGGAAGAAGACATCAATGCAACAAAAATGAAAGAGAGAACTGGAAAGGAATAAGTCAAAACAAGGAAAATTCTGGAAGCTAAATTATATAGCAGAAACCTAATAAAAGACATACATACATGGACAGTATCACTTGTAAGATACTCAGGACCGTTCATAAGGTGGACTAAAGAAGAACTGAGAAAGTTCGATCAAAAGACAAGGAAACTCATGACCATGCACAACGCATTACATCCAAAGGACGATGTTGACCGACTCTACGTAAAAAGGAATGGCGGCGGAAGGTAACTGGTTTGTACAGAAGACTGTGTGAATGACACCAAAAAAGAACTAGAAAAATACATAATGCAAAACACCGAAAGAATAACCATGGCAGCGAGAGACACTGAAAAAATCAACAAAACAGAAAACAGAGAGACAAATGATAAGAAAAGAAAAGAAAAATGGGAAGAGAAACAACTATACGGAAGATTCATAAGGATGACAAAAGATGAAAATAATGAAAACACTTGCGAAACGGACACATAATCCTAGAAACTGAATCACTGATAACCACAGCACAAGATAACTCGATAACAACTAACTAGATAGAAAGCAAAGATCGACAAAATACAAGAAAACAGCAAGTGCAGACTCTGTGGACAAAGAGACGAGATGATAAACCATATAGTAAGTAAATGCAGCAAACTGGCCCAAAAGAAATACAAGAAAAGACACTACCAAGTGGGAAGGAAAGTACACTGAAAATTATGCAAGCAACTGCATCTCGAATGCACAGACAAACATAAGCCAACAACAGTACTTGAAAACGAGAACCACAAAATCCCATGGGACATGAACATACAAACTGATAAACACATTCAAGCAAGAGGACCGGATGTTATAATAATTAACAAGAATGAAAAATCCTGTCAAATCGTAGATTTTGATGTTTCAGCTGACCACAGGGTTAATATCAAAGAAAAGGAGAAACGGAGCAAACACAGAGCAAGCCAGAGAGCTGAAAGGATTTTGTATGATGAATAAAATCAAAATAATAATACCTATAATAGTAGGAGCATTAGGAACAATTTCGAAAAACTTTGAAAAAAGAATGGGGAAATTGGAATCAAAGGAATGACTGGAAAAATGCAACGAACAAAAATAATGAAAACAGATGAAATATTAATTAAACCCCTTGAATGTGGAGACTAACACACAAGATCAACAAGCGCGGAACAGACAAACTGCTGCAGAGGCAAAACATGAAGCGCTACATGGAACCAAGAACACGAAGCTGCATATCTATAAGTTCTCTAACCCATCCCTATTCCACCATTAACACATCACTGCCCCTAAAAAAGAGTGAAACCTTATAGCCAAGTAGAGCCAAGGAGAAAGGAAAGACCGAGGAACTATCCAGACCTCAGCCGAATAAGTGCAGAAAGAACTAGATATTGGCGATGCTTATTGCCACTCAAATTCCAGTGAAGACTAATAACCGCTGCCAACGAGAAATCAATGGCAAGCAGCTGTTGCAATAATGCTAATTTATTGGCAAATGTTATTGAAAGAGGTGAAGGTTACTGGAAATCTTGACAGACTTGTTGTCACTCAGCTTTCAGGGAACACCGCAGTCTAGATCTGTGCTGACCTGTGTGAAAGCTTCTTGTGAGCCCATAATAATAATAATAATAACAATAATAATAATAACAATAATAATAATAATAATAATAACAATAATAATAATAATAATAACAATAATAATAATAATAATTCTGATTTCGTTCATGAACGTCTCTCTGGAAAGGGATGGGATTCATTTCCAGAGGATTTCCCTTAATTCCGGCTTCAAACCAGGAGATTCAAAGATCAAGGGTTTTCCTAAGGATGTTGGTGGTACCTATAATTGCAGAGGTTTGAAGGCCACCTAAAACATCGGGGATTTGTAGTTTTTTCAATTGTCCTTCCAGACGACTTGATACTACTCCTAGTGCACCAACTACGACCGGGATTATTTGTGTTTTAACGCCCTGTATACGCCTTATCTCCAAGGCCAATGAAGCATAATTGCTCCACTTCTCATTCTCCTTCTCTCTCACATTCCTGTACCAGGGTAATGAGAAGTCTACAATCCGCCAGTTTTTTGAGACCTTGTCAATGACGACCAAATCCGGACGATTATGTTCCAATTGCTTGGTCGTTATGACACTTTTGTCCCACTATACCTCTACCTTGCCATCCTCACTTGTTCTCACTTCATAAGGCACCTCCTTAAACCATTTTCCAGCACACTTCACCCCAACCCTCTTACACACCTCCTATATATATCCGGAGTCCCATGCGATCGTGTCTTTTGCGGTACTCTCTCTGGGCCAATCCACTACACCCTGCTGCAAGGTGGGCAATTGACTCTGGGGTCTTACCACAAATCCGGCATTCTACAGCAATTTCCTCTCCTAGAACCACTTTTTTGAACAATCGTGTTCCTAATGCCTAAGCCATTGACATGATCTTTCATCAGCCACCTTCCATGAATTTTCTTCCTAGCCAGCTCCTCTGCCCTTTCTCTATCCATACGTTTCACATAATCAGCCTTGGTCTCACATACCTCCACTTCATTGGCCACAACCTTCAGCATCCACTCCCCACTTCTAACAACAACACCAACAACAACAACAACAATAATAATAATAATAATAATAATAATAATAATAATAATAATAATAATAATAATAATAATCTGGACGGTTAATAGGTTGGACCAAAGAAGAACTGAGTTATCTATACCAGAAGACCAGGAAACTCATGATAATGCATAACGCACAACAGTCAAAGGATGATACTGACCGAAAAGGAACGACGGAGAAAAAGGGCTAGTTATTATAGAAGCCAGCGTTAATAATACGAAAAATATTAGAAAAATGTGCACTGGAGTACAACGAAGAAATAATTACGGCAGCAAGAGAAAAAACATACAAGACAGAAGAAAAGGGGACGGTGGATAAGACAAGAAAAGAAAAATGGGTAGAGAAGTGGCTACATGGACGATTCACTGCTTTGTTTTTGTTTTGTTTTGTTTTTTGGGGGGTGTTTTTGTTTTTTGTGTTTTTGTTTTTTTTTTATTTTTGCTTTTTTGTCTTTTGTTTTTTTGTTTGTTTGTTTGTTTTTTAGGGGTTTTTTTGTTTTGTTTTGGGGGAGTTTTTTTATTTTTTGTGTTTTTTTGGTTTTTTATTTGTTTTTTTGTTTGTTTTTTTTTGTTTTTTCTTGTTTTTGGGGTTGTTTTTTTTTTTGTTTTTTTTTGTTTTGTTTTTTGTTTTTTCATTTGTTTTTTGTGTTTTTTTGTTTTTTGTTTTTTTGCTGCTTGGAATGCTTTCTTCTGGTCACCCTACAGAGTGATGACTTTGTTTTTACACTGAAGGAAATTTGTCAGGAGAGAGTAAGGAGGTTTGAGCCCCCAGTGATGAATCTGCAGTAAAAAATTACTTTATCCCAAAGAAATGTTACAGTTGCATTATAGATGTAGCTATCAGAAAATCCTGAATGGATGTTTTTCTAATCGGGCAGTGGGGTGATTCCATGTGCGTCCGTGTGATGTTCGAGGTGTTGTGAGCCAAATTTTTATTTGTCTGAGTTAACTTTTTCCAAATGTTGTTCATGGGTATCAGCGTTTCTATTGGCCATTAGGATGTCGTTTATGCATACGTAGACGTACAGTAAGCCATATAGAACTTCGTCCATCAACTTATGGAATGTCTGGTCTACGTTGTGTAGTTCGAAAGGCATTTTTAGGAATTCAAAACGTTCAAAGGGGTTGTGATTGCTGTCTTTGTGACGTCTTTCAAATCAACTGGAACCTGGTAAGATGCTTTAGTCAGATCCATTTTCGAAAAAATACTTTTATACTGCAAGCTTGAGGCAATGTTGTGGATTTGTGAGTCTCTTTGCTTTCAAACTGTTCTTAAGATTTGTGGTGAAATATACAAAATTAACAAAATTGTCTCGTTAAACAACTGACTATAATTAATTTCAAACTTGATTTCTTACAGTCAAAAATGTATAAGGTGTATATATATTAATCTCGGTCCGAACTAAAAGTTGGTCATTTTTATTTAGTTTGCGAATAATTAAGTATTTATATGTTTTTTTTTGCTAGAAAAATCGTTGCTATGCTACACGCATTATCGTAACGCGGCAGTCACATGTCTGTCCTTGTTGGCAGACCTATTGGTGATTATATACAAAACTTGAAGCAGTAACTTGGCACTGTGACACCGGCATCAAACCTTAATTCAAAACTTTAACGATGTCAAACATAAATTTTAAATATTATTAAAATCAGAACTCCTTTTAAATCTTTACGGGCACGAGGCATCGATTCAAAACTTTATTGCCACCAGTTGTCAATTTAAAACTTTATTGGCACATACGTCAATTTTAAACTTTGTTAATGCCAGATGTCAGTTCAAAACTTTATTAGAACAAAAATTCAATTTAAAACTGCATTGGCACCAGGCATCAATTCGAAACTTTATTGAGACTAAATGTCAATGTAAAACTTTATTAGCACCAGACGTCAGTTCAAAACCTTATTGGCATCAAACATCGATTGAAAACTTTATTGGCACCAGACGTCAATTAAAAACTTTATTGTCACTAAACATCATTTCAAAACTTTATTCTCACCAGACGTCAATTAAAAATTTTATTGGCACTAGACATCATTTCAAAACTTTATTAGCACCAGATGTCAATTCAAAACTTTATTGGCACTAGACATCATTTCAAAACTTTATTGGCACCAGATGTCAATTCAAATCTTTATTGAGACTAAACGTCAATTCAAAACTTTATTGGCACGAGACGTGAATTTAAAACTTTATTGGCACCAGACGTCAATTAAAAATTTTATTAGACATCATTTCAAAACTTTATTGGCACCAGACGTGAATTTTCAACCTTATTTGTCCTCGACGTCAATTTTAAACTTTACCGACACCAGACTTCAATTCAAAAGTTTATTGGCACCAGAGTTCAATTTATGTTTATTAGCCCCAGACCTCAATTTAAAACATTAGAAGTGTTATATGTGAAGTTAACTATTTATTGTTATAAGACATATATTTAAATTTTTAGTGTTACTATATGTCATTTTAAATGTTAATGACGTCAGATAATAATTAAAAACTTTGGTTATATCGAAGATACATAATCTAATCTTCTTGTAGATCTGGGAAATGTCTTATTTTCAAAGAATATAATGGTCATACTGACTTAGGAATAGTGTTATTATTAGATAATCATGAAACGAGTAAAATTAATTGAAAACACAGAACAGATTCGCGTCAATTTATGCTCGCGTACAAAGGTTAAAATCAAAATATTATACTAATAAATTTTATGTTTAGAATCCTCATTCGATACGTAATCAAAATACATCATTCTATTTTTTTTTTTTTTAGAAAATGTATAAAGATTGGGAAGTTGTACGAAGAAATTTAATTTCAGTTCTTTAATTGCTATAAACGAATTTTATCGTAATGTGGAAAAAGCTTGTTCTGGTTTTCGAAGAATGTGTTGAAAAACTAAAAAACGTAAATTTGGGTAATATTTACTGATTTTTAATTATTATTAAACGATTGTCTTTCATGCACGTTCCTTTTATTCCTAAGATTTTTATAAGTAGGTTTGCTATCAACGTAAAATCGGCTTCAAAACTTATTGGTCTTATTTTTCTAATCAAATCTGTTTGAAATTCATATATTAAAACCATGACTATTTCTGTTTCTCGTAAAATCCGCTATCTTTATCGTTCTAAACATTTTCTCACACGTGAGGCTATTCTATACTCCTACAAATCTACTATCAGGCCATGTATGGAGTATTGCTGCCATATTTGGGCTGGTGAATCTGTGTCCCATTTGAAGATTCTTGATGAATTGCAGAAATGTATCTGTAATTTGATTGACCTTACTCTTTCTTATTCACTGCAACCTCTCTCTCTCTCTCTCTCTCTCTCTCTCTCTCTCTCGCTCTCTCTCACACACACACAGACCACATGTTGTTAGTCTCAGTCTTTTCTAGAAATACTATTACGGCATCTGTATCTCAGAATTGCCTGATCTATTCCATGCTTCCTTTATTCCAATTCGTTTGACAGGTGATCTTGGAATCTCCATCAATTCGCTGTTTTAATTACTCACTGTAATGCAGCTTCCTATCCCAATAACTTCTTTTCCAAGGATTTCAAAGTTTTGGAACTCTTTTCCTGCTCACTGTTTTCCGTCTACTTACAGCTGTTCAAGTCTAAGATCAATAGGCACTTTTGCAATTTTTTTTTTTTTTTGCAATAACCATTTTCGTTCTTTTTTGCTCCTTACATCAAGTGGCTTCATGCCTTGTATCAAGCGATTTCCATTAAAAAAATGATGTCTAATATAAAATTTGCATGACCTTAAATTAAACTAAATAAATCAACATTACCAAGCTTTACACTTACCAGATATTCCTAAATTCATACATAATTAATTTGGAAGTGAATCGTATACATATATAAATATATAAAACTTAGACACATAAACTTTATATAAATAAAGATTTTTATTTGGAATAGACTGTTTCATAGACAATTGCGTCAACATGTGTGTGTGAACAAATGGCTATGTTTAATTGATTGGGGTTTTTATGCCCTTTTTTCCTATTTTTAGCTATTTTCATTGTTGACTTTCTTTGCTCAGATTATATCTATTTCTGAAACCTGCTGGTCACTGGCCATCGTTAACTCCAAACTCACAAAAATGATGATCCATCATCTGATATGAAAATGACATGCCATTTCATGCAGTAATTATCACTTAATTAATTTGGAAAATTATCTCGTTCATTCGCGCAGTAATCATCCTATATCAAATGTAATCGTGCAGATTTTCAGCAATGACGTCCAATTATTGTACAATTCTAATTTGAACGGCATATTAAAATTTGACAATTTAATAGACTAATGAAAAGCGTGGGAGGCAAGGGATTATACGCTGTTAAATCCGTCCGGTTATTGAATTGAATAAGGTTAAAGATGTAACGACAACCATATCATTCTTTTTGCGTTGGTTGGAAAAAAAGAAAAATATTGGTTAACCTTTGACCTGTTAAATCGTATGTAACCGTTGAACTACACTTTTGAATCCCATTCGAGTTAACGTTCTAAATAGTGTTTTAATTGTAATCTTTGTGCGTCAGAATAGAAATCCGTATTAATACTATAAGCTGTTTTTAGGTAATAGATTAAGGGATTAAATGTGCATTATTAGGCAAATGGATACACCGCAAAACTATGGTAGAATTAAATTTCTCGTATTTATTTCGATATTTACACATGAATATGCCCGTCAATTTTTACACGATCTTAGGTAAAATAACAACGTGTGTTCTATTTACCGTATACAATGAATTATTTATAAAATGATAAGGCAGGAAATAGGAAATCGAAGATAAAGAAAATTATATATATATATATATATATATATATATATATATATATATATATATATATATATAGAGAGAGAGAGAGAGAGAGTGAATGAGTGAGAGAGAGAGACGATAAAACATATGGATACAGTTCAATAAGGAAATACCTCAATAGAAAGAAAGGTTATATAAACGCCCTTTATAACTAGACATTTCGAAGCTAATGCTTCTCATCAAAAGAAATAAACATAAAATGATATACAAAAAATTAAAAACTTTATAATAATAATAATAATAATAATAATAATAATAATAATAATAATAATAATACTTAATATTAGAAAAAAGGTTGAGTTTTCTTTTTCAATTACATATTTGGAAACCGCGCGCCTTTTCTGCTTTATATTAAAAAAAGAAAAAGAAACTAAAAAGTCTACGTGCAAATACCAGTAGGCTCGACCTCGATAATACACAATGAGAATTGACTTTTTACTTTTACTTACGAGGAACAAAAAGACCAACAAAACTCAAGAATTCTTTTCTCTGACGAGGGTTGGTTGGTTGGTTGGTTGTTTTTGTTTTATGGTATATCAACCCTTTTCAGGTTATTTAATGCCGAATCCCGTGCTTTTGAAGAACAATTTTTAATAGATTATATTTATTTTGTTTTGTTTTGTTTTTGTTTTGTTTTTGTTTTTAGTTTTTGGGGGGTTTTTTTTGGGGGGTCGGTTTCTATTTAACCCATAGTTGGGACCCTAACAGATACTACAATTCCGGGTCAGAGTGGAC
This sequence comes from Euprymna scolopes, assembly GCF_053919585.1. Classification (NCBI taxonomy): domain Eukaryota; kingdom Metazoa; phylum Mollusca; class Cephalopoda; order Sepiida; family Sepiolidae; genus Euprymna; species Euprymna scolopes. The sequence continues at coordinate 8,990,448 of NC_136491.1, read as the reverse complement.
CAGGGAGCAATGGCAATTAAAGAGTGGTTCCACGCTCCGCAAAGCCCGCAAGCTAGGGACTGGCCATCGGCTATAGTTTCAGGATATATCCAGGACCGTCTCTTACGAGGGATGTTTAAATCTGAAATAAATCAGAAAGATAGAAAATTGTTTTTTCGCATCTAAAATAATTATCAATATCTACCGAGAAACGAAAATATGAAAATACGAATTAAGATAAACAGAGAGTGAAGGTTATCTTTATAAGCAGAACAATGTTGGCAGTGTGTCGGTTATTTGAACCATGTAAGTTGTACAAAATAATGTTTTTCCTATGTTTATGAAGGAATATATCTGAAAAGTAAGCCACTAAAAAATGTAACAAAGACATAATTTTGTTGACTTGTAAGTTGCAAACGAAACAATGTTGCAAAAACTTTTCTTTTGTAATGTAATAAACTAACAACTGAGAAATCGTGATGTTTGCCTCTTGGAATAGCTATTGTATTACACTATATATGCTCTGAAAAGACATTCATTGAGCTTGGAATTTATTACAGTTATATAAAAATAGAACAGTTTCTAGTTTTAAATTAAAACTAAAATTCTCTTATTAAAACTTTTAATGAGAGAATTTTTGATACGCTCTTTTATGTTGTTTTCGTAGTTTGTTTATTGTCTCAATTGTATTATATATTTTTCTTCATCAATAATTGAACGGGGGTATCTTCATCTTTTATTTACTTGCGTTCATAATATTATAGGGCTTCTCTCCAGACTAGAACGTCTGTGTACTTTATAAAATAACCATTAAGGCTTGAACTTTTGTAAAAGCAAAATCGCCTGATTATATCTCTACTTAGTTATAATTAGTTGGCTGAAACATACTGATTATATCTCTACTTAGTTATAATTAGTTGGCTGAAACATACTGATTATATCTCTACTTAGTTATAATTAGTTGGCTGAAACATACTGATTATATCTCTACTTAGTTATAATTAGTTGACTGAAACATACTGATTATATCTCTACTTAGTTATAATTAGTTGGCTGAAACATACTGATTATATCTCTACTTAGTTATAATTAGTTGGCTGAAACATACTGATTATATCTCTACTTAGTTATTATTAGTTGGCTGAAACATACTGATTATATCTCTACTTAGTTATAATTAGTTGGCTGAAACATACTGATTATATCTCTACTTAGTTATAATTAGTTGACTGAAACATACTGATTATATCTCTACTTAGTTATAATTAGTTGGCTGAAACATACTGATTATATCTCTACTTAGTTATAATTAGTTGGCTGAAACATACTGATTATATCTCTACTTATTTATAATTAGTTGGCTGAAACATACTGATTATATCTCTACTTAGTTATAATTAGTTGACTGAAACATACTGATTATATCTCTACTTAGTTATAATTAGTTGGCTGAAACATACTGATTATATCTCTACTTAGTTATAATTAGTTGACTGAAATATACTGATTATATCTCTACTTAGTTATAATTAGTTGGCTGAAACATACTGATTATATCTCTACTTATTCATAATTAGTTGGCTGAAACATACTGATTATATCTCTACTTAGTTATAATTAGTTGGCTGAAACATACTGATTATATCTCTACTTAGTTATAATTAGTTGACTGAAACATACTGATTATATCTCTACTTAGTTATAATTAGTTGGCTGAAACATACTGATTATATCTCTACTTAGTTATAATTAGTTGACTGAAACATACTGATTATATCTCTACTTAGTTATAATTAGTTGGCTGAAACATACTGATTATATCTCTACTTAGTTATAATTAGTTGGCTGAAACATACTGATTATATCTCTACTTATTTATAATTAGTTGGCTGAAACATACTGATTATATCTCTACTTAGTTATAATTAGTTGACTGAAACATACTGATTATATCTCTACTTAGTTATAATTAGTTGGCTGAAACATACTGATTATATCTCTACTTAGTTATAATTAGTTGGCTGAAACATACTGATTATATCTCTACTTAGTAATAATTAGTTGGCTGAAACATACTGATTATATCTCTACTTAGTTATAATTAGTTGGCTTAAACATACTGATTATATCTCTACTTAGTTATAATTAGTTGGCTGAAACATACTGATTATATCTCTACTTAGTTATAATTAGTTGGCTGAAACATACTGATTATATCTCTACTTAGTTATAATTAGTTGGCTGAAACATACTGATTATATCTCTACTTAGTTATAATTAGTTGGCTGAAACATACTGATTATATCTCTACTTAGTTATAATTAGTTGGCTGAAACATACTGATTATATCTCTACTTAGTTATAATTAGTTGGCTGAAACATACTGATTATATCTCTACTTAGTTATAATTAGTTGGCTGAAACATACTGATTATATCTCTACTTAGTTATAATTCGTTGGCTGAAACATACTGATTATATCTCTACTTAGTTATAATTAGTTGGCTGAAACATACTGATTATATCTCTACTTAGTTATAATTAGTTGGCTGAAACATACTGATTATATCTCTACTTAGTTATAATTAGTTGACTGAAACATACTGATTATATCTCTACTTAGTTATAATTAGTTGACTGAAACATACTGATTATATCTCTACTTAGTTATAATTAGTTGGCTGAAACATACTGATTATATCTCTACTTAGTTATAATTAGTTGGCTGAAACATACTGATTATATCTCTACTTAGTTATAATAAGTTGGCTGAAACATACTGATTATATCTCTACTTAGTTATAATTAGTTGGCTGAAACATACTGATTATATCTCTACTTAGTTATAATTAGTTGGCTGAAACATACTGATTATATCTCTACTTAGTTATAATTAGTTGGCTGAAACATACTGATTATATCTCTACTTAGTTATAATTAGTTGGCTGAAACATACTGATTATATCTCTACTTAGTTATAATTAGTTGGCTGAAACATACTGATTATATCTCTACTTATTTATAATTAGTTGGCTGAAACATACTGATTATATCTCTACTTAGTTATAATTAGTTGGCTGAAACATACTGATTATATCTCTACTTATTTATAATTAGTTGGCTGAAACATACTGATTATATCTCTACTTAGTTATAATTAGTTGGCTGAAACATACTGATTATATCTCTTCTTAGTTATAATTAGTTGGCTGAAACATACTGATTATATCTCTACTTAGTTATAATTAGTTGGCTGAAACATACTGATTATATCTCTACTTAGTTATAATTAGTTGGCTGAAACATACTGATTATATCTCTACTTAGTTATAATTAGTTGGCTGAAACATACTGATTATATCTCTACTTAGTTATAATTAGTTGGCTGAAACATACTGATTATATCTCTACTTAGTTATAATTAGTTGGCTGAAACATACTGATTATATCTCTACTTAGTTATAATTAGTTGGCTTAAACATACTGATTATATCTCTACTTAGTTATAATTAGTTGGCTGAAACATACTGATTATATCTCTACTTAGTTATAATTAGTTGGCTGAAACATACTGATTATATCTCTACTTAGTTATAATTAGTTGGCTGAAACATACTGATTATATCTCTACTTAGTTATAATTAGTTGGCTGAAACATACTGATTATATCTCTACTTAGTTATAATTAGTTGGCTGAAACATACTGATTATATCTCTACTTAGTTATAATTAGTTGGCTGAAACATACTGATTATATCTCTACTTAGTTATAATTAGTTGGCTGAAACATACTGATTATATCTCTACTTAGTTATAATTCGTTGGCTGAAACATACTGATTATATCTCTACTTAGTTATAATTAGTTGGCTTAAACATACTGATTATATCTCTACTTAGTTATAATTAGTTGGCTGAAACATACTGATTATATCTCTACTTAGTTATAATTAGTTGACTGAAACATACTGATTATATCTCTACTTAGTTATAATTAGTTGACTGAAACATACTGATTATATCTCTACTTAGTTATAATTAGTTGGCTGAAACATACTGATTATATCTCTACTTAGTTATAATTAGTTGGCTGAAACATACTGATTATATCTCTACTTAGTTATAATTAGTTGGCTGAAACATACTGATTATATCTCTACTTAGTTATAATTAGTTGGCTGAAACATACTGATTATATCTCTACTTAGTTATAATTAGTTGGCTGAAACATACTGATTATATCTCTACTTAGTTATAATTAGTTGGCTGAAACATACTGATTATATCTCTACTTAGTTATAATTAGTTGGCTGAAACATACTGATTATATCTCTACTTAGTTATAATTAGTTGACGGAAACATACTGATTATATCTCTACTTAGTTATAATTAGTTGACTGAAACATACTGATTATATCTCTACTTAGTTATAATTAGTTGGCTGAAACATACTGATTATATCTCTACTTAGTTATAATTAGTTGGCTGAAACATACTGATTATATCTCTACTTAGTTATAATTAGTTGGCTGAAACATACTGATTATATCTCTACTTAGTTATAATTAGTTGACTGAAACATACTGATTATATCTCTACTTAGTTATAATTAGTTGGCTGAAACATACTGATTATATCTCTACTTAGTTATAATTAGTTGGCTGAAACATACTGATTATATCTCTACTTAGTTATAATTAGTTGACTGAAACATACTGATTATATCTCTACTTAGTTGTAATTAGTTGACTGAAACATACTGATTATATCTCTACTTATTTATAATTAGTTGGCTGAAACATACTGATTATATCTCTACTTAGTTATAATTAGTTGGCTGAAACATACTGATTATATCTCTACTTAGTTATAATTAGTTGGCTGAAACATACTGATTATATCTCTACTTAGTTATAATTAGTTGGCTGAAACATACTGATTATATCTCTACTTAGTTATAATTAGTTGACTGAAACATACTGATTATATCTCTACTTAGTTATAATTAGTTGACTGAAACATACTGATTATATCTCTACTTAGTTATAATTAGTTGACTGAAACATACTGATTATATCTCTACTTAGTTATAATTAGTTGACTGAAACATACTGATTATATCTCTACTTATTTATAATTAGTTGACTGAAACATACTGATTATATCTCTACTTAGTTGTAATTAGTTGACTGAAACATACTGATTATATCTCTACTTATTTATAATTAGTTGACTGAAACATACTGATTATATCTGTACTTATTTATAATTAGTTGACTGAAACATACTGATTATATCTCTACTTAGTTATAATTAGTTGACTGAAACATACTGATTATATCTCTACTTAGTTGTAATTAGTTGACTGAGACATACTGATTATATCTCTACTTATTTATAATTAGTTGACTGAAACATACTGATTATATCTCTACTTAGTTGTAATTAGTTGGCTGAAACATACTGATTATATCTCTACTTATTTATAATTAGTTGACTGAAACATACTGATTATATCTCTACTTAGTTATAATTAGTTGACTGAAACATACTGATTATATCTCTACTTAGTTATAATTAGTTGACTGAAACATACTGATTATATCTCTACTTAGTTATAATTAGTTGACTGAAACATACTGATTATATCTCTACTTAGTTATAATTAGTTGACTGAAACATACTGATTATATCTCTACTTTGTTATAATTAGTTGACTGAAACATACTGATTATATCTCTACTTAGTTATAATTAGTTGACTGAAACATACTGATTATATCTCTACTTATTTATAATTAGTTGACTGAAACATACTGATTATATCTCTACTTAGTTATAATTAGTTGACTGAAACATACTGATTATATCTCTACTTAGTTATAATTAGTTGACTGAAACATACTGATTATATCTCTACTTAGTTATAATTAGTTGACTGAAACATACTGATTATATCTCTACTTAGTTATAATTAGTTGACTGAAACATACTGATTATATCTCTACTTAGTTATAATTAGTTGACTGAAACATACTGATTATATCTCTACTTATTTATAATTAGTTGACTGAAACATACTGATTATATCTCTACTTAGTTATAATTAGTTGACTGAAACATACTGATTATATCTCTACTTAGTTATAATTAGTTGACTGAAACATACTGATTATATCTCTACTTAGTTATAATTAGTTGACTGAAACATACTGATTATATCTCAGCTTATTTATAATTAGTTGACTGAAACATACTGATTATATCTCTACTTAGTTGTAATTAGTTGGCTGAAACATACTGATTATATCTCTACTTAGTTATAATTAGTTGGCTGAAACATACTGATTATATCTCTACTTAGTTATAATTAGTTGGCTGAAACATACTGATTATATCTCTACTTAGTTATAATTAGTTGACTGAAACATACTGATTATATCTCTACTTATTTATAATTAGTTGACTGAAACATACTGATTATATCTCTACTTAGTTGTAATTAGTTGGCTGAAACATACTGATTATATCTCTACTTAGTTATAATTAGTTGACTGAAACATACTGATTATATCTCTACTTAGTTATAATTAGTTGACTGAAACATACTGATTATATCTCTACTTAGTTATAATTAGTTGACTGAAACATACTGATTATATCTCTACTTAGTTATAATTAGTTGACTGAAACATACTGATTATATCTCAGCTTATTTATAATTAGTTGACTGAAACATACTGATTATATCTCTACTTAGTTGTAATTAGTTGGCTGAAACATACTGATTATATCTCTACTTATTTATAATTAGTTGACTGAAACATACTGATTATATCTCTACTTAGTTATAATTAGTTGACTGAAACATACTGATTATATCTCTACTTATTTATAATTAGTTGACTGAAACATACTGATTATATCTCTACTTAGTTGTAATTAGTTGGCTGAAACATACTGATTATATCTCTACTTAGTTATAATTAGTTGACTGAAACATACTGATTATATCTCAGCTTATTTATAATTAGTTGACTGAAACATACTGATTATATCTCTACTTAGTTATAATTAGTTGGCTGAAACATACTGATTATATCTCTACTTATTTATAATTAGTTGACTGAAACATACTGATTATATCTCTACTTAGTTATAATTAGTTGACTGAAACATACTGATTATATCTCTACTTAGTTATAATTAGTTGACTGAAACATACTGATTATATCTCTACTTAGTTATAATTAGTTGACTGAAACATACTGATTATATCTCAGCTTATTTATAATTAGTTGACTGAAACATACTGATTATATCTCTACTTAGTTGTAATTAGTTGGCTGAAACATACTGATTATATCTCTACTTATTTATAATTAGTTGACTGAAACATACTGATTATATCTCTACTTAGTTATAATTAGTTGACTGAAACATACTGATTATATCTCTACTTATTTATAATTAGTTGACTGAAACATACTGATTATATCTCTACTTAGTTATAATTAGTTGACTGAAACATACTGATTATATCTCTACTTAGTTATAATTAGTTGACTGAAACATACTGATTATATCTCAGCTTATTTATAATTAGTTGACTGAAACATACTGATTATATCTCTACTTAGTTATAATTAGTTGGCTGAAACATACTGATTATATCTCTACTTATTTATAATTAGTTGACTGAAACATACTGATTATATCTCTACTTAGTTATAATTAGTTGACTGAAACATACTGATTATATCTCTACTTAGTTATAATTAGTTGACTGAAACATACTGATTATATCTCTACTTAGTTATAATTAGTTGACTGAAACATACTGATTATATCTCAGCTTATTTATAATTAGTTGACTGAAACATACTGATTATATCTCTACTTAGTTGTAATTAGTTGGCTGAAACATACTGATTATATCTCTACTTATTTATAATTAGTTGACTGAAACATACTGATTATATCTCTACTTAGTTATAATTAGTTGACTGAAACATACTGATTATATCTCTACTTATTTATAATTAGTTGACTGAAACATACTGATTATATCTCTACTTAGTTGTAATTAGTTGGCTGAAACATACTGATTATATCTCTACTTAGTTATAATTAGTTGACTGAAACATACTGATTATATCTCAGCTTATTTATAATTAGTTGACTGAAACATACTGATTATATCTCTACTTAGTTATAATTAGTTGGCTGAAACATACTGATTATATCTCTACTTATTTATAATTAGTTGACTGAAACATACTGATTATATCTCTACTTAGTTATAATTAGTTGACTGAAACATACTGATTATATCTCTACTTATTTATAATTAGTTGACTGAAACATACTGATTATATCTCTACTTAGTTGTAATTAGTTGGCTGAAACATACTGATTATATCTCTACTTAGTTGTAATTAGTTGACTGAAACATACTGATTATATCTCTACTTAGTTATAATTAGTTGACTGAAACATACTGATTATATCTCTACTTATTTATAATTAGTTGACTGAAACATACTGATTATATCTCTACTTAGTTGTAATTAGTTGGCTGAAACATACTGATTATATCTCTACTTAGTTATAATTAGTTGACTGAAACATACTGATTATATCTCAGCTTATTTATAATTAGTTGACTGAAACATACTGATTATATCTCTACTTAGTTGTAATTAGTTGACTGAAACATACTGATTATATCTCTACTTAGTTATAATTAGTTGGCTGAAACATACTGATTATATCTCTACTTATTTATAATTAGTTGACTGAAACATACTGATTATATCTCTACTTAGTTGTAATTAGTTGGCTGAAACATACTGATTATATCTCTACTTATTTATAATTAGTTGACTGAAACATACTGATTATATCTCTACTTAGTTATAATTAGTTGGCTGAAACATACTGATTATATCTCTACTTATTTATAATTAGTTGACTGAAACATACTGATTATATCTCTACTTAGTTGTAATTAGTTGGCTGAAACATACTGATTATATCTCTACTTAGTTGTAATTAGTTGGCTGAAACATACTGATTATATCTCTACTTAGTTGTAATTAGTTGGCTGAAACATACTGATTATATCTCTACTTAGTTGTAATTAGTTGGCTGAAACATACTGATTATATCTCTACTTAGTTGTAATTAGTTGACTGAAACATACTGATTATATCTCTACTTAGTTATAATTAGTTGACTGAAACATACTGATTATATCTCTACTTAGTTATAATTAGTTGGCTGAAACATACTGATTATATCTCTACTTAGTTATAATTAGTTGACTGAAACATACTGATTATATCTCTACTTAGTTGTAATTAGTTGGCTGAAACATACTGATTATATCTCTACTTAGTTGTAATTAGTTGGCTGAAACATACTGATTATATCTCTACTTAGTTGTAATTAGTTGGCTGAAACATACTGATTATATCTCTACTTAGTTGTAATTAGTTGGCTGAAACATACTGATTATATCTCTACTTAGTTGTAATTAGTTGGCTGAAACATACTGATTATATCTCTACTTATTTATAATTAGTTGACTGAAACATACTGATTATATCTCTACTTAGTTATAATTAGTTGACTGAAACATACTGATTATATCTCTACTTAGTTATAATTAGTTGGCTGAAACATACTGATTATATCTCTACTTAGTTATAATTAGTTGGCTGAAACATACTGATTATATCTCTACTTATTTATAATTAGTTGGCTGAAACATACTGATTATATCTCTACTTATTTATAATTAGTTGACTGAAACATACTGATTATATCTCTACTTAGTTGTAATTAGTTGGCTGAAACATACTGATTATATCTCTACTTAGTTGTAATTAGTTGACTGAAACATACTGATTATATCTCTACTTAGTTGTAATTAGTTGGCTGAAACATACTGATTATATCTCTACTTAGTTGTAATTAGTTGGCTGAAACATACTGATTATATCTCTACTTAGTTGTAATTAGTTGGCTGAAACATACTGATTATATCTCTACTTAGTTGTAATTAGTTGGCTGAAACATACTGATTATATCTCTACTTAGTTGTAATTAGTTGGCTGAAACATACTGATTATATCTCTACTTATTTATAATTAGTTGACTGAAACATACTGATTATATCTCTACTTAGTTATAATTAGTTGACTGAAACATACTGATTATATCTCTACTTAGTTATAATTAGTTGGCTGAAACATACTGATTATATCTCTACTTATTTATAATTAGTTGACTGAAACATACTGATTATATCTCTACTTAGTTGTAATTAGTTGGCTGAAACATACTGATTATATCTCTACTTAGTTATAATTAGTTGACTGAAACATACTGATTATATCTCTACTTAGTTATAATTAGTTGGCTGAAACATACTGATTATATCTCTACTTATTTATAATTAGTTGACTGAAACATACTGATTATATCTCTACTTAGTTATAATTAGTTGGCTGAAACATACTGATTATATCTCTACTTATTTATAATTAGTTGACTGAAACATACTGATTATATCTCTACTTAGTTATAATTAGTTGGCTGAAACATACTGATTATATCTCTACTTATTTATAATTAGTTGACTGAAACATACTGATTATATCTCTACTTAGTTGTAATTAGTTGGCTGAAACATACTGATTATATCTCTACTTAGTTATAATTAGTTGGCTGAAACATACTGATTATATCTCTACTTAGTTATAATTAGTTGACTGAAACATACTGATTATATCTCTACTTAGTTATAATTAGTTGGCTGAAACATACTGATTATATCTCTACTTAGTTATAATTAGTTGGCTGAAACATACTGATTATATCTCTACTTAGTTATAATTAGTTGGCTGAAACATACTGATTATATCTCTACTTAGTTATAATTAGTTGACTGAAACATACTGATTATATCTCTACTTAGTTATAATTAGTTGACTGAAACATACTGATTATATCTCTACTTAGTTATAATTAGTTGACTGAAACATACTGATTATATCTCTACTTAGTTATAATTAGTTGACTGAAACATACTGATTATATCTCTACTTAGTTATAATTAGTTGACTGAAACATACTGATTATATCTCTACTTATTTATAATTAGTTGACTGAAACATACTGATTATATCTCTACTTAGTTATAATTAGTTGGCTGAAACATACTGATTATATCTCTACTTAGTTGTAATTAGTTGACTGAAACATACTGATTATATCTCTACTTATTTATAATTAGTTGACTGAAACATACTGATTATATCTCTACTTAGTTATAATTAGTTGACTGAAACATACTGATTATATCTCTACTTAGTTATAATTAGTTGGCTGAAACATACTGATTATATCTCTACTTAGTTATAATTAGTTGGCTGAAACATACTGATTATATCTCTACTTAGTTATAATTAGTTGACTGAAACATACTGATTATATCTCTACTTAGTTGTAATTAGTTGACTGAATGCATAGCAATACGGAAAATTTTTATGTAAAAATAAATAAAATGTATATATATATATATGTATATATATATATATGTATATATATATATATAGAGAGAGAGAGAGAAAGAGAGAGAGAGAGAGAAAGAGAGAGAAAGATATATATATATATATATTAGTTTTAATAAGAGAATTTTAGTTTTAATAAGAGAATTTTCTTTACATACAATTTTTTAAAATCTATATTTATATATATATATATATATAGAGAGAGAGAGAAAGAGAGAGAAAGATATATATATATATATATATATATATATATATATATTAGTTTTAATAAGAGAATTTTAGTTTTAATAAGAGAATTTTCTTTACTTACAATTTTTTAAAATCTATATATATATATATATATAGATTTTAAAATCTATATATATATATATATATATATATATATATATATATATATTAGTTTTATTAAGAGAATTTTCTTTACTTACAATTTTTTTAAATCTATATATATATATAGATTTTAAAATCTATATATATATATATATATTCGTTTTAATAAGAGAATTTTCTTTACTTACAATTTTTTAAAATCTATATATATATATATAGATTTTAAGATCTATATATATATATAGATCTTAAACCTAATATATATATATAGATTTTAAAATCTATATATATATATATATATTAGGTTTAGTAAGAGAATTATCTTTACTTACAATTTTTTTAAATCTATATATATATATAGAGATTTTAAGATCTATATATATATGTATATATATATATATATATATATATATATACATATTTGTTATATATATATATATATATATTAGTTTTAATAAGAGAATTTTCTTTACTTACAATTTTGTAAAATCTATATATATATATATAGAGAGAGAGAGAGATTTTAAAATATATATATATATATATATATATATATATATATATATATATATATATTAGTTTTAATAAGAGAATTTTAGTTTTAATAAGAGAATTTTTTTTACATACAATTTTTTCAAATCTATTACGATTGGTAATAAAAATAAATAAAATGTATATATATATATATATATATATATATATATATATAGAGAGAGAGAGAGAGAGAGAGAGAAAGATATATATATATATATTAGTTTTAATAAGATAATATTCTTTACATACAATTTTTTCAAATCTATTACGATTGGTATATACTAACTGATTTCAGACAAACGATAAATATCTGCATATTTATGCACGTAAAATAATATTTAATAATATTTAAAAATGCCAACACTAAATCTTAACTTTATAAGCGAAGTGAAAAGGTGATTGTTGATTATTTTGGTGCATTTAGGAGAAAAGGGTACACGAACAGCAGATTCGTCAGAACGTATTGAATTGTATTGAAGAACTTGTATTAAAAGGACCAGGATATAACATTGTACGATGGGGGAAGAGAATCAGTGCGAGTCATATTGGATAAGAGACTGGTTTTCTACATTCTCTGTGGAATACTAGTTGATGGAGCACCACGTGATAATAATAATAATAATAATAATAATAATAAAAATAATAATAATAATAATAAATATAATAATATTAATAATAATAATAAATAATAATAATAATAATACATATAATAATAATAATAATAAAAATAACAATAATAATAATAATAAAAATAATAAAATAATAATAAAAATAAAAATAATACAAATAATTAACATAATAATAATAATCAAAATAATAATAAAATAAAAATAATAATAATAACAATAATAATAATAATAAAATAATAATAATATAAAAGATAACAATAATAAAAATAAAAATAATGATAATAATAATAAAAATAATAATAATAAAAATAATAATAATAATAATATTAATTGAAAGAATATTAATAATAATAATAATAAAAATAATAATAATAATAATAATAATAATAATAAAATAATAATAATAAATGTAATAATAATAAAAATAAAAACAATAATAATAATAATATTAATAAAAATACTAATAATAAAAATAATAAAAATAATAATAATAATAATAATAATAATAAAAATAATAATAATAATAATAATAATAATAAAAGTAATAAAAATAAAAATAAAAACAATAATAATAATAATAATAATAATAATAATAATAATAATAATAATAATAATAATAATAATAAAAATATTTCTGTATAGAGGCACTATCTGCATGTGCAGATATAAGATACTAGTATCTAGGGTCCAATTTCCTTGCAGCAGATTTGGCAATATCTTCTATGAATTTGTTCCTATTAGTGTTAGACCAAGGATTGTACATGATAGACTCTCAGATTGGGTCATATTACCTAAGATTATCTTTGTTTGAAACGGTTTTTTGCAACTGTAGAAGGAAAGGGGCTTTGTCTTAGTAGCATACATCATTACAATTAAGTGATATCCCTATTAAATTAAGATTGGCGCTCCTTTCTAAGGATATAGTCATTGCTTTGGATATTTGCTCGTTTCTTTGTATTCATATTTTGAGAATTATAAACAGCATGTCATCAGCAAATACATCCATCTCGGCTACAATTTCACCGGGAAGGGCGTTTATGAATGTCAGGTTCAAAGATCCCTGATTGACCCCTGAAGAAAGCCTGCATTGATATATTGTTTAGATGAACGGCATCGGTAACAACCTGGTTCTTTCTTTTTGACAAGGAAGTATATATATATATATATATATATATATATATATATATATATATATATATATATATATATATATATATATAGTCTTTGAAGTTTTTAACCTTTAAATCTATACAAAAAAATATTTTTTTATCATTCGTTAGAAAACCATCTAGTCAGTAAGTCATTTAATCACCTGCAATCACTGCATCAACTCGCTCTCGAATTTACTATAATACCAATAATTTATTTTTCCAGGGATCATCAGTTGTTTACCATGAAACACTGTTTCGGGGATTTAAAAACAAAACAGTATATTACATTATGGCTCCCCAGCAGTGTTGATCAAACACCACCACCCTTAATCTTAGGAAGAAGAAATGTTACAAACATTTGATCCAATTTCCTATTCTTAATCACAATTACTAACCTTTTCATACTATAAAATTTCTTACCTGTGCGATTCATCAATTTCCACATTTAAAATGGATACATTTTTTAATTTTTTAATTTATCAGTCTTGTATTTATAAGATTAGGATTAATCCATTTAGCTACTTATCACCCCCACTATGATTAGTATTTAGTATATTTACATTCTTATTTAAAATTAGATATATAAAGGTTAAAAATATTTTTACATATATACAATTTTCTTTTCTTTTTTTTTATAATATAAATTTATTGTACTTAATTATAAATACATTTTATACATTGCTAATATAGTTTTGGATTTCCTTTATTAATATAGTCTGGTTTATCTTAAACGATTCAAAAGCATCAGGATAACGAACAAATGCTTTATTTAACTGTTTAAATATTTTATTTTTATCCCCATCTTATTTTATCATCCTTATTACTAAACTAGAAACTGGTGGTATAAAATCTGTTAGTTTTAAAGTAACGCGAGCTATTCTCAAAAACTCTGACATAATGGTTCCATAAAACATAAAAACAGGGCAGGTGCTATCTTTATGGGGCATACGTACTATTTTAAAGGGGAAAGCGTTTCTTTTATCAAATATTTTATAAAGAAAAATCCCATCCTCAATTTTTATATCTAAATCCAGAAATGTAGCCTGTTGTCCTCTATGTTCACAATTCAATTTTAATTCGTTTGGATATATAAGATGTTTATTTTTTTCGAATTCATCATTATCGTTTATACATATAAGGTCATCTATAAATCTCCTACATCCATGAAAGTTATATGTTTTAGATATATCTGTTTTTAATAGTGATGACATATATATATATATATATATATATATATATATATATATATATATATATATATAT
The DNA here is from genome assembly GCF_053919585.1 of Euprymna scolopes. NCBI lineage: Eukaryota > Metazoa > Mollusca > Cephalopoda > Sepiida > Sepiolidae > Euprymna > Euprymna scolopes. Next base: position 8,974,984 of record NC_136491.1, on the reverse strand, counting down.
ATATATATATACTCGAGTCTATGTAAATACAAATTTGCCCAAAATGGTGCAGGATCCAATCCCATTGGAATACCTATCGTTTGGAGTAATATTTTATTTTCTATTTGAAAATAGCATTCTTTAATAAGATGACTTACAAGTATTTTTAAAATACCTTTAGAAACACTAGTTTTGATATTTTTATTTTTACACCAGAAAGCTTTAGAGTTTGAAAAGTCTATATATTTACCTTTTCCACCTTCAAAAGCTAAATCTACAGTATCATTTAATTCTTTTATAAGTTTTTCGTGCGGAATTTTAGTATATAGCGTACTAAAATCATAAGTAGCTATAGATTTTGCTTTTATTCTGGAATTTATTTTATCTAATTTTTCTTTCACTGGTTGGGAATTATTTACTACCCAAAATAGATTTATATTACTATAGAATTTACTTTTCAGGTGAAAATTATTTATTTGATTTATAATTAATTTAAATATTTTAGACATAGCTTTACTTAAAGGTTTAGTGATGCACATCTTAGAACCTACAATAAATCTAGCACCAACTGGATTTTTATGCATTTTAGGTATCCAATACATACATGGAAGATTTTTGTGTTTGTCTTCTAACTTTAATCCTACTTTTTCACTAATAATACTATTATTCAAAATAATGCTATCTAAATAACTATTACTTACTTTATAAGTATCCGAAACGTTTCCTATAAGTCCTACTTCTATCATATATATATACATTTAAATAACATTGAATGCACGCGCGCGCGAAGACAAACGTGGCGACCAGTGAAAACAATACGGAATACATTACTCGCCAATCTTTCTCAAGAAACACCCGACTAGCTGAAACCACCGTCAATAATTTTCCCCACTCCCTATCTGTGCCTAAATCAAAATGTAGATACCATGAACAAAGCTTCTTTCTTAGAACAGCACGCCTGTGGAACTCTGTTCCGCTTGCCTGTTTCCCTCCCGACTTCAACCTGGATGTTCAAGTCCAACACAAACAAATTCCTGATGAACCGCCCCGCCCCTAAGTGATGACAACTTACCAATTTTCCAATACTATTGCTACACTATCCCTCTGATTACTGTACACACAATAACCCTTATCCCTGAGTGGCCGTTGGGCCTTGATAAGTGGTGAAATCCATGTAAAAAAATTTTTTAAAAAATGTGAAACGTACGGATAGAGAAAGGGCAGAGGAGCTGGCTAGGAAGAAAATGCATGGAAGGTACTTCCAGGATATAGCACAAGTGGCTGATGAAAGATTATGGCAATGGCTTAGAGCTGGGTGTCTGGCTAAGAGAATTGAAGCTTTTGTTTGTGCAGCAAAAGAGCAGGCATTAGGAACATGATTGTTTAAAAAAGTGCTTCTAGGAGAGGAAGTTTCTGCAGAATGCCGGATTTGTGGTAAGACCTCAAAGTCAATCGCCCACCTTGCAGCAGTGTGTAGTGGATTGGCCCAGAAAGAGTACCGAAAAAGACACGGTCGCATTGGACTCCGGATATATTGGGAGGTGTGTAAGAGGGTTGGGGTGAAGTGTGCTGGAAAATGGTTTGAAGAGGTACCTGATGAAGTGAGAACAAGTGAGGATGGCAAGGTAGAGGTATGGTGGGACAAAAGTGTCATAACGACCAAGCAATTGGAACATAATCGTCCGGATTTGGTCGTCATTGACAAGATCTCAAAAAACTGGCAGATTGTAGACGTCTCAGTACCCTGGGACAGGAATGTGTGATGGAAGGAGAATGAGAAGTGGAGCAATTATGCTTCATTGGCCTTAGAGATAAGGCGTATACAGGGCGTTAAAACACAAATAATCCCGGTCGTAGTTGGTATACTAGGAGAAGTATCAAGTCGTCTGGAAGGACAATTGAAAAAACTACAAATCCCCGATGTTTTAGGCAGCCTTCAGATCTCTGTAATTATAGGTGCCACCAACATCCTTAGGAAAACCCTGGATCTTTGAAGCTTCTGGTTTGAAGCCGAAATTAAGGGAAATCCTCTGGAAATGAATCCCATCCCTTTCCAGAGAGACGTTCATAAACGAAATCATCATCATCATCATCATCATCATCATCATCATCATCATCATCATCATCATCATCATTATTATCATTATTATTATTATTATTATTATTATTATTTACTCACTAGGAGTTCACACTGAGTTATTAGTTATTACTCACTAATAATAACCGGTAGTTTTCTCTTAGGTCTAGCAGATAACAGGTCTCCTCAAGTTTCCAGTACCTTTCACTTCTTTCGACAGCCTTTTCAAAAAAATTTGCTTGATCGCAAGAACCGCTTGCTATTCATTTCTCACCGGCAGTGACCAATGGTCTTCATTGGGATTTTTATTACAATAAGCTGTCTTAAAGCCACAGTCGTCATTTCATTCTTTCAGTGGACGTGTGTTTTCTTACCTTGGTCTCTCCTCCCTTGATCTTCCCATCCTCTACGACCCTTCTCGATTAGGTATGGTGCCATTCTGTGCCGATCCTCTACTGTTTTGTTTTTTTTTTATTTTAGCATGGGGCGTAGTTAACATTTTTCGTTTTGTTTTGTATTTTTTTTTTTCGGTTTTCTTGGTTCTCTCTTTTTTTTTTTTTTGTTTGTTTTTGTTTTTTCTATTGCATTATTTAAGTTGCTGATCAGTGTTCATACTTCATGTTGGTTGGTTTCACCATTCTAACGTTTTCCTTAGGATTTCAACCATTTTTTTTTTGTATCTGTTGTATTTTTCTGCTTTCCCCCTCATTTAAATTTCTCCCATATTTTTTTATTTCCTAATGTTGCTACGATTATTTTCTTGACTTTCTCTATGTTCAATCTTTCTTTCAACTCTCTGGTCAGAGCCGCCGATTTGCCTCGATTCTTTATCTTATTGGTGCTAACCCTGTGGTCTGCCGGACGGTGAAATCTATAATTTGATAAAAGTTTTCTTTGCATTTTCAGCCATCGAACTATGTCACCTTTTAAAAAGAGATGGATGAGGATTAGGTAGAATAGGTACGGATATAGAATTACTTGAGCTTCTTATTATTATCATTATTATTATTATTATTATTATTATTATCATGATGATGATGATGATGATGATGATGATGATGAATACGATAGCGTTTATGTTCTTTTTGTGTGTCACGCTTACATCCGGGCCGTTTAATTGTGATCTTCTTCTATTTTTTGTCATAAATTATTTTAACAAAAATTCTTCATAAGTTTTGGTTTCGGTTTCGACTATAGCTGATGGCACTTAAATCATCTATTTCGTTTTATAAATAATGTTATCAAAAATTCTTCATACGTTTTGGTTTAATTTTTGATTATAGCTGAAGGAACTCGTTATATATATATATATATATATATATATATATATATATATATATATATAAATATGTATGAATAAAAAGTCAATACGAAAAATATATAAATGTCCATATCTTTTCTGTATTTATTTCTTATGTTGAGATGTAGGAATACAAAAAGTCTTTTGAAAATAAAACAAGAATGTTTCCTTCACTGAGGAAGATCGAAGGTCGGTCGAAAAGTATGTGCTTTTGAAGGAAGCATTCTTGTTTTTTTTTTTTCAAAAGACTTTTTGTATTCCTACACATCAACACATAGGAAATAAATACATAAAAGATATACACATTTATATATTTTTTATATTGATTTTTATTCATACATATTTAAATATATTACAAGGAATACACGTGGATTATATATATATATATATATATATATATATATATATATATATATATATATATATATATATATATATATATATATATAAGTTTTTATTTCGGTTTCGATTTAAGCTAATGCTCCCAAGTCATATGGATATATATATATATTTTTTTGAAATCACAACTTTATAACGTATAAAAATCGATAGAACATATACTCTATGATAATATATACGAAATTTGCAAGAATTAAAATATCATATTTAAGCGTATTTCACCACCGGTTTTTACCGGGCGTTTGTGCTAGCTTAGATGAATAATTTGAAGTTTTAAAAAAAAGCTACAATAATCAGAGCATCTCCATTGACGCTGAATATCTACAGAATGCCAACCTCAATATATTACATATGAATGAGTCCCCTGTGGAATTTCCACAGGTCCCGCTAGTTATTATTATTATTATTATTATTATTATTATTATTATTATTATTATTATTATTATTATTATTAAAAATCTAAATAAAAATACATTCGATTAGAGTGGCAAGAAACTATAGCAAAATAAACATGGTGGTTTCACTGAAACGCGAGATTTACTAACTCCGTTAATAAAACTAAGTTGCTTTCCACTGGAAAAAATCCATTTTCAAAAAACCATGAGATTTTTCTTCCTGGTGCCAGTGTTTGACTACGCGCCATCAACCAAGGATAGCACGTCCGACATTTTGATTCTGTTTTTGCTAAACATTCTGCTCAGAATCCGGAATGACCATTATGGATGGTGTCAGGCATCACAAAAATATGGATTCACAAATTGAAACGGAGGGTTTCACGTTGACAGGAGCAATCTTGAAAAATGGCGTTGGTCACAATAGCATAATTGAGAAATATTGATAATGTGCGATAGTGTAATGGCGAATATGAGGGATGGTCACGTGATATGGCAGCAAAATAAATATGGCGGTTGCGAAACTAAATCAAGCAAATACAAAGAAAAAGCAGACATATGAGGAAAAGAAAGAAGAAAAAAGTTTCAACGGACAAAAAAAAAAACAGCAGAAATATTAATAATATTTGGAAAAAAAAGCTTCCAAATATAATTTAACCTAAAGAAAGAAAGGGGAGGAATTAAAAATACAAATAGTAAATAAGTTATATTAAAAAAAAAGACAAACGAAGGCAAGCTAACTTGGGTTACTTATACATTTGTATTCTAATCTATAATTCTTATTATAAAAGTAAGAACGTGTGTGTGTGTATGTGTGTGTGCGTGTGTAAGGACAACTCTCAACTTATATACTCAGCGAATGTTTGATCTAGTCTTGAAATCTTGATATATAAGCTATTCAGACACGCGGAAAACTTTTTAATCGGTTTTCATCCGGAAAAGAGACTGCTAAATTCAAAATTGCGCATGTGTGAATATTTCACATGACAGACTCCTTATGTTAAGAATAAGGAGGTTTGAAAGTACCTTTTAAATAACGTATCAAGATGGCCTAATCGTTATCGTACTTGACTCACTGTATTTAGCTTTGTTTTCGAGCTCAGCTCGAGTATTGTTTTGTTTTTTTTTACTTCCAAGAAATGAACTGTTTAGAAGACAAAAACATAATACTGGCATCCATGTATGAACTAAAATATAACATTTATACATATTTTACGACTGAGCAACGCCGGGCGGCATTCTAGTATATTTATAAATTACAGTTCTTTTAAAATTGGGGGTTTATATCATTATTCAAATTGAATGAACATTGTTTAAAGTAGAAATATTAGAAAATATGTTTCTCTCTTTTTTTTTCTTAACTATATGTACCTCTCCAGCGTTTTCCGGGATGCAGTCATTTGTGTGTGTGTGTGTGTGTGTGTGTGTGTGTGTGTGTGTGTGTGTGTGTGTGTGTGTGTGTGTGTGTGTTTTGGGCAAAAACAGTGGTCAATGAAACAATCAACATAGGTCTAAGTAATAAACAGGAAAGTGTGTTGGTTGGTTGTTTTACGGCATATCAACCCGTTTTAGGTCATTTTATGCTGAATCCAGTGATTGTGAAAAGGGTTTTCAATAGAATACATATATATGTATATATATATATATATATATATATATATATATATATATATATATATATTTTTTATCCAGTCAGTTTCTATTTAACCCATAGTTGGGACCCTACCAGGTACTACCACACCGAGTCAGAGTGGACCTGGGAGTAATGGAAATTAAAGGGTGGCTTTACACTCCCCAAAGCCCACAGGCTGGAGCCTCACAATCGGATATAGTTTAAGGTCATATCCAGGACAAAACAAGAAAAGCAGAAAATATGTGAAAAGAGAATAAAACAGGAAAAAAAGCTTCAACGGTCAAAATCAACAAGTAGAAATATTAATAGTATTTGAAGAAAAACGTAAGAAAGAAGATTGAAATTAAAGTTCAAGCTAAAAGAAAGTGATGGTTATATTAAAAAAGATGGGGTATATTAAAAGAGATAGGGGATATTCAAAGAAATGGGGTATATTAAAAGAGATGGGGTATATTAAAAGAGATGGGTATATAAAAAGAGATGGGGTATATTAAAAGAGATGGGTATATAAAAAGAGATGGGGTATATTAAAAGAGATGGGGTATATTAAAAGAGATGGGGGATAGTAAAAGTGATGGGGTATATCAAAATAGATGGGTATATTAAAAGAGATGGGTATATTAAAAGAGATGGGGATATTAAAAGAGATGGGGATATTAAAAGAGATGGGTATATTAAAAGAGATGGGGTATATAAAAAGAGATTAGGTATATTAAAAGAGATGGGGATATTAAAAGAGATGGGGTATATCAAAATAGATGGGGATATTAAAGAGATGGGGTATATTAAAAGAGATGGAGTATATTAAAAGAGATTGGGGTATATTAAAAGAGTTGGGTATATTAGAAGAAGGGGGGATATTAAAAGAGATGTGTATATTAAAAGAGATGAGTATATTAAAAGAGTTTGGGGTATATTAAAAGAGATGAGGTATATTAAAAGAGATGGAGTATATTAAAAGAGATGGGGGATATTAAAAGAGATAGGTTTATGAAAAGAGATGGGGTATATTAAAAGAGATGGGTATATTACAAGAGATGGGTATATTAAAAGAGATGGGTATATAAAAAGAGATGGGGATATTAAAAGAGACGAGGTATATTTAAAGAGATCGGGTATATTAAAAGAGAGTGGGTATATTAAAAGAGACGATGTATATAAAAATAGATATGGTATATTAAAAGAGACGAGGTATATTTAAAGAGATAGGGTATATTAAAAGAGAGTGGGTATATTAAAAGAGATGGGGTATATTAAAAGAGATGGGTATATTTAAGGTTATGAGGCATATTAAAAGAGATGGGTATATTAAAAGAGATGAGGTATATTAAAAGAGATGGGGGTATATTAAAAGAGAGTGGGTATATTAAAAGAGATGGGGGTATATTAAAAGAGATGTGTATATTAAAGGTTATGAGGTATATTAAAAGAGATGGGGTATATTAAAAGAGATGAGGTATATTAAAAGAGATGGGGGATATTAAAAGAGATTGGGTATATTACAAGAGATTGGGGATATTAAAAGAGATTGGGTATATAAAAAGAGATGGGGTATATTAAAAGATATTGGGGATATTAAAAGAGATTGGGGATATAAAAGGAGATGGGGTATATTAAAAGAGATTGGCGATATTAAAAGAGATAGGTATATTAAAAGAGATGGGTATATTAAAAGAGATGGGGTATATTAAAAGAGATGGGGTATATTAAAAGAGATTGGGGATATTAAAACAGATGGGGATATTAAAACAGATGGGGATATTAAAACAGATGGGGATATTAAAACAGATGTGGATATTAAAAGAGTTGGGGATATTAAAAGAGATGGGGTATATTAAAAGAGATTGGGTATATTAAAAGAGATTGGGGTATATTAAAAGAGATGGGGTATATTAAAAGAGATGGGGATATTAAAGAGATTGGGGATATTAAAAGATATGGGGATATTAAAAGAGATGGGGTATATTGAAAGAGATTGGGTATATTAAAAGAGATCGGGGTATATTAAAAGAGATTGTGCATATTAAAGATGGGGTACATTAAAAGAGATTGTGGATATTAAAAGAGATTGTGGATATTAAAAGAGATGGGGATATTAAAAGAGATGGGGATATTAAAACAGATGGGGATATTAAAAGAGATGAGGTAAATTAAAAGAGATGGGGGATATTAAAAGAGATGGGGTATATTAAAAGAGATGGGGATATTAAAGACATTGGGGATATTTAAAGAGATGGGGATATTAAAAGAAATGGGGTATATTGAAAGAGATTGGGGATATTAAAAGAGATTGTGGATATTAAAAGAGATGGGGATATTAAAAGAGATGGGGATATTAAAATAGATTGGGTATATTAAAAGAGATTGGGTATATTAAAAGAGATTGTGTATATTAAAAGAGATGGGGTATATTAAAAGAGATGGGGATATTGAAGAGATTGGGGATATTAAAAGAGATTGGGGATATTAAAAGAGATGGGGTATATTAAAAGAGATTGTGGATATTAAAAGAGATTGGGGATATTAAAAGAGATGGGGATATTAAAACAGATGGGGATATTAAAAGAGATTGGGGATATTAAAAGAGATGGGGTATATTAAAAGAGATGGGGTATATTAAAAGAGATGGGGTATATTAAAACAGATGGGGATATTAAAAGAGATTGGGTATATTAAAAGAGATGGGGTATATTAAAAGAGATGGGGTATATTAAAAGAGAATGGGGATATTAATGAGGTTGGGGTATATAAAAAGAGATTGTGTATATTAAAAGAAATGGGATGTATTAAAAGGGAGTGAGTATATTAAAAGAGATTGGGGATATTAAAAGAGATGGGGTATATTAAAAGAGATTGGGTATATTAAAAGAGATGGGGTATATTAAAAGAGAATGGGGATATTAAAAGAGGTTGGGGTATATAAAAAGAGATTGTGTATATTAAAAGAAATGGGATGTATTAAAAGAGAGTGAGTATATTAAAAGAGATTGGGGATATTCAAAGAGATTGGGGATATTTAAACAGATGGGGATTTTAAAAGAGATGGGGTATATTAAAAGAGATTGGGGATATTAAAAGAGATGAGGTATATTAAAAGAGATTGGGGATATTAAAAGATATGTGGGTATTAAAAGAGATTGGCTATATTAAAAGAGATGGGGATATTAAAACAGATGGGGATATTAAAATAGATGGTGTATTAAAATATTAAAAGAGATGAGGTATATTAAAAGAGATTGGGGATATTAAAAGATATGTGGGTATTAAAAGAGATTGGCTATATTAAAAGAGATGGGGATATTAAAACAGATGGGGATATTAAAATAGATGGTGTATTAAAATATTAAAAGAGATGAGGTATATTAAAAGAGATGGGTATATTAAAAGAGATTGGGGATATTAAAAGAGATTGGGGATTTTAAAAGAGATGGGGTATATTAAAAGAGATTGGGGATATTAAAAGAGATTGGGGATATTAAAAGAGATTGGGGATATTAAAAGAGATTGGGGATATTAAAAGAGATTGGGGATATTAAAAGAGATTGGGGATATTAAAAGAGATGGGGTATATTAAAAGAGATGTGTATATAAAAAGAGATGGGTATATTAAAAGAGATGGGGTATATTAAAAGAGATGGAGTATATATTAAAAGAGATGGGTATATTAAAAGAGATGGGGATATTAAAAGAGATGGGGGATATTAAAGGAAAAATAAATGAAGTCAAGGAAACTTTGTTTTTCTATCTTCGTTTTCTATACTTATTATTTCGAAATTAGAGTTTCTCTGAAACTTTCAACTGCAGTTTCAAAGATAACTATTCAAACTGCAGTTTTTTAAATAATTATTATTTTTTTTTTTTTACACAGTGATCACCACTTATCAAGGCCCGGAAGCCACTCAGGGATAAGGGTTATTGCAAGTACATTACGTTAGTGAGGAGATTTGCTGAAATGTTTACTTAAGGGGGCGGTTCATTAGGAATTTGTTAACATTGGACTTGAAGACATCCAAGTTGTAGTCCGGAGGGAAGCAGGCAGACGGAACAGAGTTCCACAGGCGTGCAGTTCTAAGAAAGAAGCTTTGTTCATGGAATCTGCGTTTTGATTTAGGCACAGATATAGAGTGGGGGAAATTTTTCACAGTGGATTCAGCTAGACGGGTGTTTTTTGTGAAAGATTGGCGAGGGGGGACCAGAGATTGGAGATCAGACGAGCATCTGCCATGGAAATAACGATAAAACAAAGACAGGCTCGCAACGTCTCTTCTGTGGGAGAGAGGTTGCAGGGTAGAGAAAAGGGCATCCCCCACTAAGCCACGAAGTCTATTTTGTACTCTGTCAAGGCAGGATAGGCTGTCTTTAGCAGCTCCTGCCCAGATATGGCAACAGTATTCCATCCTTGGACGTACTTGGCTTTTATATAGATAGAGAATTGCATCCGTAGTGAGATATCTTCTGGAGCGGTAGAAGGATCCCACCATCTTTCCAGCGACCTTGGCAACAGACTTGATGTACGTGTTCCATTTCAGATCAGGAGTAAAGGTCAAACCCAGAAGCTTGTCAAAACACGGGGCCTCACCCAGACGAGAGCCATCCATCACAATTGATGCCAGATGGGGATCAGAGCGTTGATGATGTAAGGATAGCAGTTTGGTTTTGGACGCATTAAAGGTAACCAGCCACCTTTTCCCCCACTGAACCATGCGCTCGAGATCAGAGGAGAGAGAATCAGAGAGAACTTTGTCATTTACAGCCTTTGATGTGTTGCCGTAGATAGTCGTGTCATCAGCATAGATGTCAACGAATGATTTAAGTATGTGTTTAGGGAGGTCATTGATGTAGATCAGGAAGAAAGTTGGGCCGAGGATTGACCCCTGAGGGACTCCAGCATTTATATTGCAGGCCTCCGATTTTTGTCCATCTACCACTACTCTTATGAGCCTATCGGAGAGAAATGATTTAATGATTGAGAAAACATTTCCAGTTATACCATAGCTGGAAATCTTGTGAAGTAGACCCTTATGCCATACCTTGTCGAAGTAGAAATATTAGAAGAGTTTTCTCTCTTTTTTATTATAAACTAGCGAGGGTTACCCGGCGTTGTCCGGGTGTTTGGAGGATTGGAGGAGGTTAAAAATAAGTAAGTATGAGGATCGAACCCGAACCATTGAGGCAAAGTTGTAAATTAAAGTGTGAAAAAAAAAACGTGCGACGTTAACCATTGCCCCACCGCAAGATGCTAACGGAAACACGTTTGAATTTATTTAATTACTTGGATTTAGCAGGTGCCCGTTTTAATGAGTTAATGAGGTCAAGTTTGACTGCGGGATGGTATTCATTTACTGCTGAACGCTATCCCCCAAGATGTTATAGGAAAAGGACTAACCCACATGCTGCGAGCGCCAAATATTGAATATTTATCTTCCCGAAATCGAACAAACTAAATAGACATGCGAGCTTCATTGTTAACTGTGAGATATTACGATTTATATGTGATATAAAAAGTTTTAAAAAGTTGTGAAGCGACCGACCGCTTCTCTGAAAAAAGCCTTTTGTAGACACACAGAAAAAGCGAACACACATACATACATACATACATACACACATACATTTTCGCTTTTATAATTATAGATTAGCTGGAAGGGGCGCCCGGCACTGCCCAGTCGTAAACTACGTTTAAATATGATATTTTATTCTACTTATGTTCTCCCCTTACAAAGCATATCACCACTTGGACGTAAGGGGCTACTATTTGAAGTCATATCTAGGAGTGATTAACGAGATATTTGTTTGTTTTACATTTAAACTTCTGCATATCAGTACAGCCAGAGAAACAGGCAGCCAGAGAAACGGGGAATTCCAAAGTCTAGCTGTTCGAGGGATAAAAATTATTAGAATAGAAAGCTTTCTGGCATTTAGGGACATCAACAATGAACGGGTGAGATCTTATTGCTAAGCGAGGTTGTCGGGAATATGTACGTTGAGGGGGTCCAAGTTAAACAAGTTCATTAGAACACATTTCATTAAAATATTTGTAAAACAGGCACAGTGATGCAACATTGCGGCGATGGGACAGGGGCTGGAGCTTAGTTGAGAAAGTGGGACCGATTAGATTTGCAACTCTTATTTGGATCCTATCTAAGAGGAAGAGGCTAGTAGTAGACGCACCAGCCCAGATGTGGCAACAATACTCCATGCATGGGTGAATGGTGGCCTTGTAAAGGTACAGGATACTCAGGTGTGAGTAGTTTTCTAGCTCGATAGAGGGAACCCACCTTCTTTACAGCAGCCTTTGCAATGTCCTCTATGTATTTGTTCCAGTTCATATTGCCCGTAAATGTTAGGCGGAGGAGTTTGAAGATAGAATTCGCAGGTAGGGTGCTCAAATATGATATTTTAATTTGTTCAGATTTCGTATATATTATTATAGAGTCGTGATTTCAAAAGTAAAATAAAAGTATTTGGATGCCATCAGCTAGAATCGAAACCGAAATCAAAACTGTAGCATTTAAAGCTAGTAATGTTACTACTGTCCTAACGCGACACGCATTTGAACTGATTAACCTAAACTAAGATGAATGTACAAACTGTATAATGATTTTTTTTCAATTTTGATCCATTTTTGACTCCTTAAAAATAGTTTAACCGTCTAAAGACCTATAAAAGAACGGTCTATAAAAGAGTCTAATTATTTGAAGCCCCTAGTGCCGCTCTGCGACTTTTCGTTTCGGAGGAGATAGAGTTTGAAAATATGGAGACAGAAAAACATAGTGAGTTTTATAATTAGATTATGTGTACCTTTCCGGCGTTTTCCGAGATGCAGTCATTTGTGTTTCTAATCTTTTCTCTATTTGGACAAAAAAGAACAATTGTCAGAAATATAATCGAGCGCGAACGCGCGTATGGCTGAAGGCAAATACCAAGCCGTGTGCGAAGTGACGTCGCAGCGAGGAAGAAAATAAAAAGATATAAAAAGCAGACTGTGTGCACAGACCGATGATCACGATCAAGTTCAAGAGTTCAGAGGTCAAAGAAAAGAATAATGATCAAATTTTATAAGGGAAAGTACCAGAAAATAAATATCTTTGTTTCAGGTTTTAGAAAAAAACTATAATCCTCATTCGCCGGCCTTGTGTAAATTCACTTACGTCTCTAACTTGATCGTGATCCCTAACGTGATTGTGATCCTTATCCCCGGTCTCTGTACATGTTTTTATCTATTTTTCTTTTCTTCCTCGCCGTGACGTTACCTCGCAAACGGCTCGGTCATTTGTATACAGCCGCCATACGCGCGTCCGCGCTCCATTACCTATTTAGTTCTAAGAGCTACAAATTAGCTTAACGTATTGGTTGTAAATGATACAACTCTTTACTAAAATATGCTAGTTATTGCCATTTATTATATTGGTGATTACATAAAATCAGTTTATAATATATATGGGTTGACATCAAAATTCTCGCTGTTTTAATAATTTTTGAATTAATTACGTTTTGTATTTTGTCTGTTTGTTTGTTTTTGTAAATTTGGAATGTAATTTTTAGAAAATACTATTTGAAAATATTTCATAATCTATTTTTTTATTATTTCGAGCTGATTTCAGTTCATGTCATTGTGTTAAATAAAGGTCGCATGTATCGAGTCCTGAGAATTGAAAACGATAAGCAAAACGTTAAAACAAAAATATAATTAGATATTCAAAAAGCTATTCAAACAAAAAGCAGTAATAGAAATGTACAAAAACTCATGGATAAACAAAGCATTAAAACGTCATAGAGGCTCGAATCGATTCTCAAAAGGTCACAGTCAATTACATAACAGCGGTTTGAATTAAGTGTAATTTAGTTGTTTCTTGTTTTGTTTTGTTTTTGTTTTTGTTTTTTGTTTTTGTTTTGTTTTTGTTTTTTTTGTTTTGTTTTGACAGGCAGATGTTGAGTTAGTTACCGAATTCCAGAGTGCGCGCCTTCCTCCGACCGAAACTCATCAATTGACCGGACGCGTCGTCGCGTGCCATCAAAACCACAATAAAGCTGTCGTATATTTTTATAAAACTTGGCGTTGTTATTCTTTCGAGCACAGCGTAATACAAGAAACTTAAATACACTTTGTTCTAGGTAAAACTTTACGTATAATGTGGTGAATTCAATCATTAGATTGCCAATAAATAAGTATTAATTTTCTAGCTCAAAATTAAATTTGCTTTGTCAGCATAAATGCTATTTAAGCCAAAGTTTAAAAATCCGACAACTTTCAAGATAATTCATAAATTGAAACAAAGTCAAATAAAAATTATAGAATGTGACTGTTAATGGAACTGATTAATTGCTCTTTTTGTTTTATGACGAATCAACACATTTGGGGTTATTTAATTCGTAGGCCTATTTGGAATAGTTCATTGTATTCAAATGATTGAACACAAGTTGCTTTTTCTTATATATAGAGGATAATTATGGGTTTATACCATTTTTAACAATATCTTTGCGCAAATGACCGTTGTACATCTGATTGAATATGAATTAAGGATTGCTGATTTCATAATCTGCACGCTATATATTAAGCCAATAACCCCTCCCCCCCAAAAAAAAACTGATGGAAAGAAGTAAATGAAGAGAAAGAAAGAAAAAAAGAAAAAGAAAATAAGAAAGTGACAGAAAGAAAAGAAAATAGAAAAAAAAACTAAGAGAGAAAATAAAGAATGAAAAAAAAGGAAAATCCCGTTCCTAAAATTGAACGTAATTTGTCACGAAAATATGATTTATTATGCCAACTCATCTTCATGTCAGTAGAAATTACAATGATTAGATTATTAGGATTCTATGCCCTTTAAAATATCGATTATATATGAATCACTGAAGTTAAGCAACACTGAACATAGTCTCTATATACATGGGTTACTGCTTGGCAATAGCAAGTGCTGTCACTTTGGATTTGAAACCGATCGTATCGTCACTTCATTTTAAACATCATCGGGCAAGATAAAAACCTACCTCTCCATCCCTTTACAGATGAAATAGTAGGACAGGTTAGATTCTCAATCCTTGATAGAGCTATTAGTATAAAAAAAAGGCCATTACCGAAATATGGTAAATGCACGTAGTGAAATGGGGAAAGAGGCGGCTGGTTACTTTTAATACATCTAAAACCAAGCTTCTATCTTTACATCATCAACGCTCTGATCTCCATCTGGCATCAATTGAAATGAATGGCTCTCGTCTTGGGAAGGCTCCATGTTTTGACAAGCTTCTGGGCTTGACCTTTACTTCTAATCTGAAATGGAACACATTGGAAGGTCGCTGGAAAAAATGGTGGGATCCTTCTATCGATCCCGTAGATATCTCACTGCTGATGCAATTCTCTACCTATTTAAGAGCCAGGTCATCCAAGGATGGATTACCGCTGCCACATCTGGACAGGAGCTGCTAGAAAGGACCTATCCTGCCTTGATAGAGTTTAAAATAGACTTCCTAGCCTAGTGGGAGGTGCCCTTTTCTCTTCCCTGCAACCTCTTTCTCACCGAAGAGATGTCACGAGTTTGTCTCTGCTTTATCGTTATTTTCATGGAACGTGCTCGTCTGAGCTCCAATCTATGCCCCCTTGCAAAACTTTCACGAGAAACACTCGTCTAGCTGAAAACACTATCAATAATTTCCCCACTCTTTATCTGTGCCTAAACCTAAATGTGGATTCCACGAACAAAGTTTCTTTCTTAGAATTGCACGCCTGTTGAACTGTCTTCCATGTGTTTGCTTTCCAGCTTACTACAATATGGTTGTCTTCAAGTCCAATGTAAACAAGTTCTTGATGAGCCATTCAACTTAAGTTTACCTTAAATTTACCGAATTGCCATTACTAACGATTACTATATTGTCAAATTGACTACTGTACACTCTTTAACCCTTATCCTCGAGTGGCATCTGGGTCTTGATAAGTCGTAATGCCTATGTTAAAAAAAGTTTTTCAGTTTAATCTAAGCTAAAATTGCTTTTAAAATAATTTATTTGATGAGAATCGCGAAAATAATAATATTCGAAGAGGAAAGGTGGCGTTACGTAGTATGGACTGTTTCTTGGTATTTTATTTTATTAGTAGGATCAGTTTGTTGTTTTTTGTAGTATAGTTGCAGTTGTGATGTGATAGCCGAAGCTTCTATATCTTTCTCTCTCGCCTGATAACTCGAACAATTGATAATATAAAAGGAAAGTCACTTTTCTCGCTCTTTTTTGTGACCTCGGATTTTTCCAGATGTTCCAGGTCGTTGCGATTTTTTTCTCAGAAAACCCCACTAGTTGCATGGACTAACCAGTGATGCGATATTAAAAAAGAATTTGTTACAAAGTGCCAGGTTCTTCAATCCACACGGTTTGTCTGTAGTTCACTTTGTGGCAGAACCAGTTATTAGTTTCTTTAATGGTTTTGCAACCCAGTTTCTATCTTCATCACGTGGTCGCAATTATGCACGACATGAAAAAAAATCTCCAACATCATTTTTTGTTTAATGGCCTATGTTTCCTAATATCCTAATCTTTCATTAGCTTACAGCACTATAAAGCATCTTTCATTAGCTTACAGCACTATAAAGCATAAGCAATCTAATCACGAAGAGGATTAAAAGAAGGCGGAGCTTGGAGAATTGCGACTGAACGCAATCAGCTAATCCACCAGAACAAAAAAGACTTCCATTCTGTTCTCTTTACGTGTCACTATAGACTTCTGCCTTTGATTCGAATTCCTGCACACGTATTTCTAGTTCTATTTCGAACTTTCAATGGAATTCTCCATTTACTTATTTACTTTTAGACGCATGTCAAAACTTTCTGCTTTGAACCTTCATTTTACACACGAGAATGTATATATTGCTATGTAGTAAACAGCTGTTGCTCTTCTCAGGCTAAACAATATTGAGCTCTCTTAAGCTTATACGTTCTTCATTGAATATTCTGATGCCGATTCTCTAGCAGGGTCATATAGTTTTCTGAACTCCGACCAAACACAACATATCTCAAACTATGGCCGAACAGTTCGATGCAACACTATAAATGTGATAAACGAATATCTTGTCTTCTAACCAAAACTGATCATGGCGCTCAGCGTCGCATTATCGTTTCGGGTTAAAAACACGGACTGGCAATATGAATTCGAATCCAGTTCGTTCCAAAAAAAATCACTTTCACTTAGAATGTTGGCAACCTTCACTTAGTCTCTCCTGTAAGAAGTTGGTGTCTTTCTAGAAACAATTATGAAACTTCGGATTCATATATCATATGATGATGATACAGCCAAGAAGGACATGGTGTATCAGAGTCGCAAAACAAGAAAAAATATCTAACAATGCAGTTGAATGAGATTTATCTAACCGAGGCTATTAAAGAAACGGCCCGATTTGAATTTCCAATTTTACTGACTATAATTACAGGAACCTGTATTAAAGCCGGAAATTTAATAAACGAAAGTTTGTGAAAGTGGGGAAGCTCAATACAAAGAAAACAGATCGATAACATCGATGACGTCAAAAAAATTTTTAGATTAAAATATTGTTCCAAGCAGATATCAGTTCTGGCCGATTCGACTAAAACACATAATGTAATATTTTCTTACAGGACAATAATTCTGAAAATATGTTGATTGATCCAACTTTGTAATAAGACGAGATATTCCTGTGTAGTTATGGACTAAACACAAAAGCAGGGCGGTTTAGATCTTATTATAAATTTTGCTACTGTTTGTCTGTATGTGTATGTGTGACGCGGTTTATCTCAGCCTACAGGCAACCCACCCAGGCAAGTTAGGTACCGAAATTAAGACCCAGCGGATGTCTTAGTGATATTTATATGCATGTTTGGTGTATGCAAATGCAAAATAGATTTTTTCAAAAATATAACGATTTACTAAACAACGTTTTATTTAATTACATTTTTTTCCGGTACAAACTTGGGCAAACTTTGGTTCTTGTGTTCAACAAATAATCGTTATCATGTTTTGGTAATTTCTTTTATCTTAACGTGACAAAAAATTGTGAGGGGGGGGGGGCAAGTTTGTTGCGAGAGAAACCCTCTGCTACAATGAAAGTAAACATATCAAAAAAATTTAAAAAAATACATCTTTTTTACGTTTTTGTACCCCAAACAAGGTACTATCCCACTAAGGCATACGGGGCTTCTAATTGATATCATATTTGCAGGGATATTATGCAAGGAGTTGGGCAGCAAGATGTCTGGAACGCCTGCATGTCAGTACAGTCAGGGAAGCAGAGGAATTCCGAAGTCTAGCAGTTTTAGCGAAGAAGCTATTGTAGTAGAAGGATTACGACATCTGGGAATCTCTATAGTGTAGGGGTGGGATTTTGCCGCTTGTCTGGTTTGTCAGGAGTATTTACGACGATAGGATACTAGTGCTTTGAGTTCGTCCAAGCGCTAACCATTAAAATATTTATAAAATAGGTACGGGGAGTCCACATTTCGGCGATGGGAAAGAGGCTGGAATTTGGCCGACAGTGTGCTACTTAATTAGTTATAAGTTTAATGTATATAACATCTTTTTCTTGGCAACAATTTTGAATTTAGACTGTGCGAATGTGTCGGGATTAATGTTGAAAATATTTGTACTGTTATTCAATCTTATATGTAGTCACCTTAGTGTCATGTACTTTAAGAGTTTTAAGTGTTATTTTCTATTTTTAATATATTTGGATGTCGTTCAAGTAAAAACTAGGGAATACATGGGAAGAGGGAGTTTGAGGTTATTGACAATTATATAAAAGATCAATAAAATTTGTATTGTACGAAAAAGCATCTTGGGAGATTAATGTTTGACTGAGGTTTGTGACACCGGACAGGAGGTGACGATTGAAAAATGTTGACTGTAGCTAACAGGTGACAAGAGCACTGCTCACACCCAGTTTGATATTCCGGAAGGAAACTAGCTTTCAATGACTTCACAGACGGAAATCACGAACAAAGAAAGAACACAAAATCTAGATACATACGAGATGATTTTAATAAGTTTCCAGACTGTATAGTACACACATGAAACTCTAGTCCCCTTCGAAGTAATCTCCTCTGGCTGCAATGCACTTTTTGTACTGTTCTTATAAATTTTTGAAGGTCCCATGGACATCTTCTTGTGTGAGCGTGTCCATGACCCTCGTCACAGCCACTTTCATCTCCTCAAGTGTCCCATAAAGACGGCCTTTAAGGGTTTCCTCGAACTTTAGGAATAACCAAAAGTCATAGGGATAAGGTTTTGGACTCTAGGGAGGGTGGAGAACTATTCTGATGTCCATCCATCCATGTCAAATACTATGTGACAAGGATGGAGCACCCGTGGGGCAAACTTCGTGCAACTCTTCCTTTAGTTCCCCATGAATAATTGTGTGTACAGTTCCCACACTGATATCAAACTCTGCACTACCTCTTATTACACATTACTATATATATATATATATATATATATATATATATATATAATATATATATAAATAATATATATAATATATATATATATATGTTTATTAATAACCATACTATACATATATATAATATATATATATAATATATATATAATATATATAATATATATGTTTATATATATATATTTATATATATATTTATTATATATTTATTTACATATTTATATATATATATATTATAATAATAACTATATATGTGTGTGTGAGTGTGTGTGTGTATTTTACTGCTTTAACGATTGTTTTAAATAATAGAAATGTTATTATGTACTCCATATATTAGTAGAATGATGGGATTCATATGCTTCCCAATTGATGTCCAACTTATCAGATGCCCGGACAACGCTGGATAAATCTGCTCTCGTGTTTATAAAAACAAACGTATCAGAGTATTTGCAAGCATCCGTTCGCTTGTTTTAAGCGATTGTTCTTGTTCATTTAGATATTCTCTCCTGTATTTTTATAATGTCTTTATGCCTTAATTTTATATGTACGCTTCTTGTTTTAAATGCTTCTCGTTTCATTTCAGGGGGTGGAGCGTTGTTAAGTGACTTTTTATGTTCTGCTTTTCGCTCTGTTTAACGACGTTTCTGTTGTCCTTTTTAAATGTCTGCTTGTTTTTTCGTGTGTTTTTTTTTTCGCTTTTTTTATTCGTTAATTTTCCCTTCTTTTTTTTTTTCGCTTTTTTTATTCGTTAATTTTCCCTTCTTTTTTTTTTTTTGTCGTTCTTATTTTGCTTTATTTCTGTGTCTGTCTAAGATTATACTCGCTAATGTGTAGATGCAAGTCTCTGGTTCTACTGAACAAGTTAACATCTCCATCAACAAGACTAATTAGAGTGCTTTCATGGCGGCCTCGGTCAAATTTCAGTGTCTTCAAGATGGTTTAACACAAAAAGGAAATAAATAAGTTTGTTTTTTTTTATTTAGGTAATATTAAGAACATCAGAGAGTAAAAAAGGTGGGCGAAGAACGACACGGAATGGAGTGAAATTTAAAGTGATGGAGGAAGAGTTTGAGAAAACATAACAATGATAAAAGAAAAATTCAGCGAAAATAGGAAAAATAAAGTGAATAAATAGAAAGGACGAAAAAGATGGGAACGTGGATAATAAAAGTAAAACAATTACAATCAAAGAACAACAACAATCTCTTCCGGAACCGAAAGCAGACCCCCTCCCTAGCAGGCTTTGAACTCTTATGAAAAGAGTGGGTAACACTTAACCGGGCCCGAACGAAGGTCGCCAAAACACGGAAGAACTTGCACACGTGGGGTTATGTACAGGAACGCTCGGTATCCCTGCGCCACTTATGTGCAGACTATAAACACATCCTTACAGACTGTCGACCGAGGCGTACTCCAATATGAATGGGCACTGCTCGACGATGAATCTCGAGATGGAGTGAAATCTTATCATGATGAGGAATCAAATAAAGCGAATTTGTTTTTTAACTGACTAGCAGTCAGGCGTTGCCCGGTCATACAATACGCTTAAACACGGTATTTTAATTTATGCAGATTGTGTATGTATTAGTATAGAATCAATCCTCTGTTGATGTTGATATTACTAGGAATAATTTTCCTGGGGGACTAATTTTCAAAAGTAAAACAAAAAAAAAACAATAAAATAATAATGATAATATCGTTCATCAAATTCCGTCTGTGTTTGTTTACAATATCACGTCAGCTGAATGAATGTTCTGCAAAAGTCACTTCTGATTAATGTTAATTTTTAAATACGAAACGAAGATATAATTTGCGGCGATTTAAAATGGTCAATTGAACTTATTAATAAAAAAAATTAAAATAAAGTTGTAAGGTACACTCGGACTTGAACTAGGGATTATTCGATTTTCTGAAATTATTAAAATTATTATTATCTGCCTCGGCCGGTGTAACATACAATATTCTCTAGAAAAAAAAAAAAAAATATATATATATATATATACGAGAAAAGCTGTTTTTAGGATCGGATTTTTCGATTTTCGATATTTATCGGATGGATTTCTCTACAAAGAATATTTAAGAACACTACCAAACATATAAATTAGTTTTGTGTGAAATTTTCAAAAATAGTCTCATCTGTTTCAGAACCTATGAGAAATGAACTCACACACACGGCGACTTTTATATAATATTAGAGAAAGAGATAGAAATGATGACTGAATATATGCAATCATGACCTAAAAATTTCATATCTCTGTTGTAGAAATTGGCAGTGGAACCCTGTCATGGACGTGTGTCAAAAACAGAGATACGCCATCGAATCCTTTTCTAAAGTTCATTGAGAATGGTGATGACTATGTAGAAAAATAAATTCTGGAGCACAAAACGTCGCTTGTTTTAATAGTACAACTTCGATCTTTGTAAATCTTCCACTTTCTGAGTTAAAAAAATAGGAAGCTTTAATTTTAGAATGCCCTTGCAGGACAAAACGCGCTCCGGACGCTCACGCACAGCCATCATTTTTCCATAGCAAAAGTACATTGAGAATGGTGGTGATTATGTAGAAAAATAAATTCTTGAGCACAAAAGTTCACTCGCTTTAATAGCACCACTCTCGTCTTCGTAGTTCTTTAACTTTTTCTTAGTTAAAAAATAGGAGGCTTTACTTTTGGAACGGCCTTTGTACTAGAAATTGGAGTGTAGCATGTGAAGAAAGAATGAAATTAGATATTTTAATGTCAATTGAAGGGTAAATAATTAAATAACGAGAGAAAAAAGAAAGAAAGAAAAGAGAATATGCACTATGCTAGCAATTAAAATGTAGGGCGTGAATTAATCAAAGAAAGAAAAAAAGAAATAGAATCAGACAAAAAAGACAAGACTTTTATTAATTTGGGTTTAGAGAAGGATAGAGAGAGAAAAAAGTAAGAAAAAAGAAAAGTAAAATAAACCTAAAGGAAATTTCATCATCCAGAAAAACAAAAGAAACGTAAATTAATGTCTATGACAATAACTAAAGCTAACATAAAGATAAAAAACGGGAAATAAAATTTACAAATCAATGAAAAGCGTTGTACGAAATTTAAAGCAAAAAAATACGAAACTGAGGACAGTCTTAATTTTTACAAAACTGTAGTTGAAATAGTAAATGAACGCGTGTCCTTTGAGATAGCATGCTGTCAAATTGAAGCCATGTTTATGTGAGGCTTTCAACAATCGCCTTCCATTGTTAGTCTGACTTTCTGTTTGCGCGTTTATTGATCCATCTGTTGGTGTAGAGATTAATGGGCAAAAAGTTTTATTTAACGTCACTTCATCTTTTCTCCTGCTTTTTTTTTTCCGCGAGGCAACTGTCATTACTTGCTGCCCCATGAAAAGAAAACCAATTGCATTGGTCTCTGAGGCTTAAAAGGCAGAAAGAAAGTTTACAAACAGTAAATTCTTTACAAAATACAATTCAAAATTTCCAAACCGACATTCAAATTTGTCGCCGATTTTTATGCGCATGCGTCAACAAGACTCACTTGTTAACCATAGTTATAGACCAGCAAATCTATACGATAATAGTAATTGTTATAACAAAATATATCTATATAAATAAAACAGTACATGTATGTGTATGTCTGTCTGTGGCCAAATATTTAACCAATAATCTCTTAAACTGCTGATCACATGACACAGAAATTAACAGGAAATTGTAATCATACACCAATGCTACTTTATAACAGGTAAAATCTTTGTTTGGATGGATGAATAACGTGTACAAAAATAGGTCGGCAAGTTGAAAGGTAAACTGTCCATTTCAACTTGTTGACAGAATTTTACTTCTTTCTGTGCATGCCTGAATCCAATTAATTTATTTAATTCGTTTAATATTAAAAAGTATCATCGGTAGGAAACGAAGCTGGAACGCTAATATTTTGGGTTTCGATTCTAGTTGATGACATCCAAGTCATTTTTTAATGCTTTTAAAATAACTACTATATAGTAGGCATAATAAATAGAAATAAATACATTGTAAATAAATAAAAATGAAAATAAAACCGAAATAAAATAATAAATAGAAAGAAACAGTATATATATATATATATATATATATATATATATATATATATATATAAGAGGTGAATGTAGTTTGTTTGAAGCATTGTATACTATGTAGTTAAATGAAATATGTAGACGGCGGTACAATGCAGAGGTAACAGAAAGACACAAGCTGAAGCAGGTGAGAAAGTTTTATTAATACAAATTATAAATACATGTGTAAATATTCATACATTTCATATACAGATTATATTTATGCTTGTACCGTGATTATATATATATACATATATATATATATATATATATATATATATATATATATATATATATATATATATATATATATAATAACAGTACACGGGATAATTATTCCCAACTCGCATTTAGGTAAAAAATGCACTTTCGTCAATGATTGAATTCATTCAAAACATATCGCTAAAACCAAAACAAAAACAACGTCCAAGTAAATCGCGATCTATCCAGACAGACGTCGAGATGGTTCAGCGGTAAGGGTTTAGGCTAATTACCGTTGGGTCCCGATTTCGAATCTCGCTAGATACAGCCACTCTGATGAGTCGTAGACGACGAAACACGTGTCAGTGGATAATTATATTTTAAAAATAATATATATATATATGTATATATATATATATATATATATATATATGAAATATGTAGAAGGCGGTACAATGCAGAGGTAACTGAAAGACACAAACTGAAGCCAGTGAAAATTTTTATTAATACAAATTATAACATTCATACATTTCATATACACATTATATTTATGTTTGTACTGTGATTATCTGGTTACGCCTGCCTGATGAAATATCCGTGTTATATGATATTTCGAGAAAGATACCTTCGCCAGATATTTATTTGACTTTGGTTCAAACACGCTGCTGTACACATGTATTTGTAATTTGTATTATTAAAACTTTTCACCTGCTTCAGTTTGTGTCTTTCCGTTACCTCTGCATTGTACCGCCTTCTACATATTTCATTTAAATATATATATATAGAGAGAGAGAGTGAGAGAGAGAGACAGACAGACAGACAGAGACAGAGAGAAAGAGAGAGAGACAAATTAAATAGTGTAATGATATCTTTAGTTATTTAGAACGAAGCTACATAAAAATGTGAAGGCTTTTTAAGATGTTATTACTATTCTATGATTAATATTTTTTGACAATTGGTAAAAAAAAACCTATTGTTTTAAATAAAGAAATGTGCCCAAATTTGCCTACAGTTGTATTTAAAGTGTCTTAGCCGGCAAGCTTCAGTTTCGCTGCTTTGGGGTGAATTTTGTTGTTTTTTTTTTTGTTTGTTTTTTTGCTTGGTTGTCTCCATTGTGAATTTGCCAAGCCACTATTAATTATACAAAGATAAATAGCTATGTATTTAAGGATCTTTATATAAAAAAAACAGTTGTGACTAATGGTTTGATGACGTTGGGGTTGAAAATAAATCACAGCTGAACATATGTAGACTATAATGTTTGTATAAATAAAAAAAGTATACAATATACAAGGTAGAACGATAAATTTGACGTTCTAAAAAAAGAAAACACTACATTTATATTTTAAAACTTTTATTCAAAAAATCAATTCAGATAGCTTGATTATGTGGTAGAGCTGACATCTATTCAATGTAGTCGCTTTCAACCTTAATGACCGCCTCGATACAGGTCCGGAACAAGGACCATGCCTTTCCTACAATGACCAGCAGGAGCTCGGCGAATACTCGGCAGATGGCGACGATCAGGCTGGCTTTGCTTGTGTAGGAAGTCATGTTGGTGATGTTCTTAGCGTATAACAAAACGAAGTTGTCCAGCGGGTTCAGATCGGAGGAGGGGAGCTGGTGAGAGAGAGAGTACAAAATCGTAGCACTTCTTCTGAAGCCAAGCCAGGACTTGCGGGCCGGTGCCGACTCTTTCTGCCACATCAAAAGTCTGCCAACGGCCACCTGATTGCACCAGGGGATCACCACACTTTTCAGCATATACAGTTAAACTTTGGTGTTGACTTTCAAGCCGACGAGATGTGAGGTGGCATGATGCGGCCCTTAATTGAAATCACACCAAAGACCATAATTGTGTCCGGAAACTTTATTGAGCTATGCATTTGGAGGGTGCTGACAATGATTCTGTTGTCATAACTTGGATCGGTAGAGAGCATGAGTTGTTCAGCGGCACATCGCCGATCGTGATTGTTGGTTGAACATTGTCACTTTCATACATAATAGAATGTCCCTCTCGCTCTTAAGATTTCTACACAATTGGTCAACCAGTAAGTTGGTCTTCATCAAAAAAATAAAACCGGAAATGGAAGCATGTCCTCTTTTAATTTTATCGTTTAACTATACATACACACACACACACACACACATATATATATATATATATATATATATATATATATATATATATATATATATATATATAAGTACACTTACACATTAATCGTAAGACGTTGATTGAAATGAACGTACGCCTGATAATATCAATAACAAATGCAGCCAGACACACCAGTGGACGCATGCGCAAACGTAAAGATTATAGACGCCATATAATACAATGGCGGTAACTGAGAGACGTAAATCAGGATCTTGTCGCCAACACTTCATTTATTCTCAAATGACTTGGCAAAAATCTTCTCGTATTTTCTCAATCCATTTTGTTTTTCTTTATGTTTGTTGTTGTCGCCCTTTTTATTTCTCAACGCACCATTCCATTTGGTAAAAGTCTATTCTCACGAACCAAGAGCGAGGAATCGATTCGATGTCGGGCACATGCGAGGAATCGGCACGTGCTCATATAACATTTTAGCTTAATTTATGTGTGTGTGTGTAACGGTAAAGATCAATCGTTTTTTTGTTTGTTTGTTTTTTTGTATTTTAGTTTAGTTTCGTATATGCAAACATGTATAATAGTTTAAAATATATTGATGTTATTTTCATAAGTATGTATACACAACTTAGAATTAATAAATTTACTAATTATTAAATAGAACATTTTGGTAGAAGATTACTAAATTAATGTAGATAGTTAGTAAGAATACTTGGGTTTAGTGACTTTGTTTGATAAAATTCAAAATGCCGTAATGAAAACATATTAAAGGTATATGCAGCTTCTCTTCCAATTTTCGGGTTTTAATCATGTCAACGTATATATATATATATATATATATATATATATATATATATATATATATATATATATATACGTTGGTTCGGCTGTGGAAAATAATTATATATATTCTCTCACATTTTCTGAACATTCTATTGGTTACTCGTAAGGTTAACTTGCTGGAGTGACATCGTCCTTTCGATTATATAAAATTCCTACTGGTGAGACGTCGGCTTGGGTTAAAGCTGGTTTGATACCTCGTCCCTTGTTCGATGTGA
This sequence comes from Euprymna scolopes, assembly GCF_053919585.1. Taxonomy (NCBI): domain Eukaryota; kingdom Metazoa; phylum Mollusca; class Cephalopoda; order Sepiida; family Sepiolidae; genus Euprymna; species Euprymna scolopes. Next base: position 8,948,352 of record NC_136491.1, on the reverse strand, counting down.
GGTAGGTTCTTTCAACTGTCGGATCTGTGCCGCGGGTTTCTTGATCTGTGTAAGTTAATAGGCTTTCTTGTGTGGCGTGTTTGCTCAGTTGGTAGAGTGCTCGCCTAGCATGCAAGAGGTTCGGGTTTCAAATCCCAAGCGCGGATATGTCTAACTGAAGAGCCCAAATTAGTGCGAAACTCGAGTCTTGGACTTCCGGTTTGTTGCCTTTCTTGTCTCTTGTGGGCTGCGACGTTGGTTAGGCTGTGGAAAATAAGTATATATATATATATATGTTAAAACTGGTAATTAGTAAAAATCTGAAGAGAGTACTCAATACTATTGCAGAGCAAATATATATATATATATATATATATATATATATATATATATATAATGTTAAGATATCCACGTATGCTTCTAGAATAGACATTTTAAAGCATAAAAACTATGTTGTTTTTTTATATTTTATATTTTACTTTTTATATTTCCAGCGGTCCTTTGCTCTTGATCACAAAAAGTAGAAATAAATAAAAATGAAAAACGTAGATAAAAACTGGAAATTTTTATTTAAGGTTGCGTTCATTTCTTACAATAATGTTCGAAGGAGTTCCTGCAAATTATTTTTATCGTTTGTGGAAGAGGAATGTTATATTTTTTTAATTTGCAAAGCAGTGACGTTAATTTCAACCGCCAAATAAACAAGACACAGTTGATTTCAATATGTATAATAACTGTTTAGAAACTGAAACAGAAGTGTTAAATGTTAAAAATAATATTATTGCTAATAGTTATAGTGGTTGAAACAAAAATAACAGAAAATAAATATAAAGTGATAATAACAATGATGATTATCATAATGATATGTCTAATAATATATATGCATATATATGTACATATATATATATAATAAATTCCACAGCCAAACAACGTCGCAGCCCACAAGAGCCATGACAGTCAAAGAGCCGGAAGTCAAAGACTCGAGTTTCGCCCTCATTTGGGCTCATCAGTTAGACACATCCGAACTCAGGATTCGAAACCCGAGCCTCTTGCATGCAAGGCAAGCACTCTACCAACTGAGCAAACACCCTGCACACAAGAATTTCAATTAACCAACACACATCAAGCAAACCGCGCCGAAATCCGACTGTGAAATGAACCTACTTCGTCTCAACAAGGGACGCGGTCATCCAACCAGCTAATAACCCCAAGCTGATGTCTCACAAGTAGGGGTTTTAACTCGAAAGGACGATGCCATCCAGCAATACTAACCAAGCGAGCAACTTATGATAGGATTTTCAGAATGTGAGAGATTGTATATAATAAATTACACAGCCAAACAACGTCGCAGCCCACAAGAGCCATGACAGTCAAAGAACCGGAAGTCCAAGACTCAAGTTTCGCCCTCATTTGGGCTCATCAGTTAGACACATCCGAACTCAGGATTCGAAACCCGAGCCTCTTGCATGCAAAGCAAGCACTCTACCAACTGAGTAACGCCCTGCACACAAGAATTATATATATATATATATATAAGAACAAGTAGTTAATTAAACATGTTAAAAAACACATTGAAAAAGAGATAAAAACATATTTAATTTTAAAAAGAAAGCACAAAATAGGTGTATGGTCCTTAATCCATGGAATTTCGAAGAAATACTTTCCTTCTCATCAGAGGGTAGGATTTAGCAAAATCGGTATCGGATTTTGCTTGCAAAAGTATTTGATGAAAATACAAGTAAGTCATAGATCTTACTTGGTAACAAATAGTAAAGGAGAGCGTATATGGTGAAGAAAAAGGTGATTACACGTGAATTTTTGTGATTAATTTCAGCATCAAGCGTGCAGTCCTTACTCAGCGTACTACCCAGATGTACAAAATTGTCCGTGACATTTAACTTCTTACCATCAACCAAGATGTTTGGTTCAACATATGGCATTCCTATAGGAGGGGAATACATAACGATTTATTGAAGCTGATGGTAAATCCGATAGCTTTAAAAGCCTCTGATAATTATCCATAATCATCTTTGTGTCTTCTCCGTAATGCGAAACAAGGTCTGCATCATCTGCATGTAAAAGTTCGAGAACAAGGTTCTGAAAAGTTTTCTACTTAGCGTTTAGACATCTAAGGTTAAAAGTTTACCTGATGTACGAAACCAAAACTTCACCCCAATATCGCAATTGTAAAAAGCATGCACCAGCATCACAGCAAAATATATGGAAAATAATATAGGAGTAAGGATATCAACTTGTTTTACACCGTTTTTAATTGAGAATATATCAGACAGAGATCCATTAAATTTAACTGGGTTTTCATATTATGGTGTAACTGCTGAAGCAACTTCACAAAACTAGTAGGACAGTCTGGTTTCCTAAGAATCATCCAGAATGCATTGCGATTGATAGTATCAAAAGATTTTGTCAGATCAACAAACACTTAATATTTGCAACAGCGTAAGCGTTGTAAACAAACTTTTTATTTAATATTTCGAGACGTTTACAATGAAAACCTGCTGAAATGAAATCTGTCTTCGTTATAGTTACGGTTTTCCCCCCAACGTGAGCTAAAAAAACGTAGCATTGTCACCAATTGGTCTAAACACGCAACATAAACATGGATTTACATTTAATTCGGAATTTTATAAACTAATTTCAATCGAAAAAGAGCTCAATATAATAGCAAACTCAAGAGAAACTAATTTAAATCTGAATAAAGTTCAATTTAATAGAGTGTAACGTTACGTGGCTGTTACGTTGTTGTTACAATTTGCTTTAGAAATTTACTAGCAGTTCAGCCCGGCGTTGCTGCTTATGTATAGTTCATAACTTTATGTGCATATATATATATATATAATATATATATATATATATATATATATATATATATATATATATATATATATATATATATATACAGTGGGGAAAATAAGTATTGGACACACCCCATTATTCTTTACTTAACACATTTTTTATGCAACGAACCGCCCCCTTAAGTAAACACTTCACACAAATCTCCACACTAACGTAATATACTTGCAATAACTCTTATCCCTGAGTGGCTTCCTGGCCTTGATAAGTGGTGATCACTGTGTAAAAAAAAACATACGTTTTAGAAGTTTCTCGATTGTTGTAGACCATACTCTACGTCGTTGGAAAGTATTGGAACACGTTAGTCACCAGTAAGCCATCACGCGTTAAGGTTCTCAGTATGAGTAAACGTAAAGAACTCTCTCGAGTCGTCCGTGATAAGATTATTGCCGAGCACAAGAATGGAATTGGTTATCGGCGTATATCTTCTCAATTCAAAATCCCTGTAAGCACCATAGGAAACTTTATTAGGAAATGAGAGGTGCATGACTTAACCGTGAACCGTCCGCGCACCGGAGCTCCTAGCAAGATATATATATATATATATATATATATATATATATATATATATATATATATATATAATTATTTTTTACTATAATAATATTACAAATGTTGACTCATGTCCAGGTAGCCTACATGTAACATTTCAAGTGTCTAGACCCAAAATTGGCGGAGGAAGTTGGTAGAGTTTTCAAAGGTCAAATCATTAAACTTTGACCCCTTGACAGTCAAATTTCTGTCCTAAAACCTATTAAAAAGATTTTCCAAAATGTCAGTAGTCCATATGTCAAATTTCGAGTCTGTAGACTGAAAATTAACAGAGTAGTTTGGTAGGGAAATGTCAGAGTAGTTTGGTAGGGAAATGTATACACACAGACAGACAATTTCGCTTTTATAGATCTATAGATGGATAAAAATAAAGCTGGAAAGAAATAAATTAAAATCCGAGTCAGCATTTTTTCTTTAACAAACGTTTTTATTACCGTTCCTCTCTCGTCTCGATTTGTTCGTTTTTTTTTCGACCCGCACTTTGCTCCTCCCCCCACCACGTATCCTTTTTCTTTTTTTATTATTGCGCAAGCTAATGCACACTTCCTGATTTGCATATGTGCTTTTTTCGGCTACTGCTGCTACCGCCGCTGCTGCTGCTTGTCTATTCGCAAGCCAGCTACTCTTCGCTGCTGATGATATTTTCCCACGCGGTCATATGCACTATGTTAGAGACGAATGTTATATCCGTTATATGTATTGTCTCAATATGAACTACCGCTGTCATCTCTTAAATATGAACCTCGCGCTATACAACATCAATCGAGTTGGTGCCGTGTCCAGATTTACTCACGCTAACATATTTGCATAAAAACAAACTTATATAAAATAACTAAGTTTCATAGTGAACAATATTCACTTGTTTTAGAATATATCAGGTTGTCTAGAAAGTTCCTGCTATTTTTAATTTTTAAATTCAGATGAAAATATCTCGCTGAAACAAAAAATTGTTGTTCGAAACAAACACCATCAGTATCAAAACACTTTTGCCAACGCATACTAAGTGTATTTAAACTACTAAAAATCTTGCTTTCTGGTGGCGATGAAATCTCTGCTTTTGACGCACATTCATAGCCGAAGGTTGCTTTTTAGAGTCTTTTACCGTCAATATCTGCGGCAGAGAGATGAAACTTTCAGTTCATGAATGCATAAGTTCAGTCATCATAACAATGCAATTTGCAATCTCCTCTAATCTATTCGTTTGAATTTAAAGAAATAGGAGCCATTACATTTGGAATGTCCCCTCGTAATGATCTCAAAGTATCTTTCATAATAATAATGTATTAGAGCTAAATCAGATGTAAGAGCTTGTTTTTATTTTTTTCGAAATTCCTTTTACACTCAGGGGACCAGCACCATTTCATTGCTTTTATGTAATCTTTCTTTTAGTGGAGCTGTTAATGCGTGTTTCTATGAATAAACTTGCTGTAATGATTTGTAAAGCTAACATATGCTTTCACTGTTTACACATTCGTTGAAGATTTATTTCTCATTGGTGTAATTTTTCTTTTTTAATCACGTTCATATCGCCACTTGGACGCAAGGGGATACTATTTAGAACCATGCCCAGGAAAGATTAACAAGACGTTGGTTTACGTTGCATTTAAACTTCTGCATATCAGTAGAGTCAGGGAAACAGGTAGCAGAAAGGGAATTCCAAAGTTTAGCTGTTCGAGGGAAAAGTAGAAGTTTTTCTGCCGTTTAGGGACCTCAACAGTGAAGGTATGTGATTTGCTGCTAAGCTGGTTTGTCGGGGATATATACGTCGAGGTGGCACAAATACAAGGAGTTCAACAGACCACATTCCATAAAAATACTTGTAAAGCAGGCACAAATATGCAATATTGCGTCGATGAGACAGGGGTTGAAGCTTAGTTGATAAAGTGGGACCTATTAATTTGAAGACTCTTTTCTGGGCTCTGTCCAAGAGGGAGAGTCTAGTGGTAGATGCACCAGCCCAGATATGACAACAATACTCCATGCATGGGCGACTGGTGGTCTTATAGAGAGACAGGATACTCTCGGGTGTTAATAGTTGTCTAGCACGATAAAGGGAGCCCACCTTCCTCGCAGCATAGACGAATAGTGGCTTTGTAGAGGTGTAGGATACTCTCAGATGTAAGTAGGATTCTAGCACGATAGATGGACCTCATCTTCTTTGCAGCAGCCTTTTTAATGTCCTCAATAATGTGTTAGTTCCCATTCATATTACCTGTGAATGTTAAGCCGATGAGTTTGAAGAAAGTAGGGTGTTGTTTGTCGTGGATATCGGCGGTGGAAGAGGCTTCTTGTAATTGTTAAAGCAGTCCAGCTTGGTCTTACTAGCATTAAATGTTACTATCCATTTACGGCTCTATTCCACTACGGTGTGGAGGTTAATTTTTTAACGGATTCTGTCATTGTCTTAGAATTTTAGATATCCGCTTTTTTCCTGTGGATTTTATAGAACGTTGTATCATCAGCAAATATACATATGTTCAGCATACATACTATCTCAGACACAATATTATCAGGGAGATTGTTAATCAATATCAGGAATATCACTGGCACACCCGCATTAATTTTATGCTGTTTGGATATAAGTTTATTAATGAAAACTTGGACTGTCCTATTGTCTTAATGATGGATGGATACAGCTTTCGGCCATTTTTATTAAGTACGTGTAACAAGTATTTAATTGTTCTAGAAGTTTTTATTTCTATTCCAACTTATCTGTGATAGGTCGCCGTTCGCTGGTTAGTTGGTTTCTGCACCCTAGCATCTCCCTTACTATTTCTGCCCTATTTGTTAGTGTTGTGCTTTTCATTCTGTGTAATTGGAATGTCTGCTATAACTCATTTTTCTAAGATTTCCAATAATAATCCTACGTCATACTTTCTTCTTCTTCTTCCTATTATTATTATTATTATTATTATTATTATTATTATTATTATTATTATTATTATTATTATCGGCTCACAAGGAACTTTCAAACATGTCATCAAAGATATCATTGAATACAGCCTGTGGTGTTCCCTGGAAGCTGAGTGACAACAAGTCTCCCCAGAGTTTCCAGTGCTCTCCACCTCTTTCGGTAACATTTGTAAATAAATATGCATTATCGCAACAGCTGTTTGCCATTGATTTCTCGTAAGCGGCGGCCATTGGTCTTTACTGGAATTTGAGTGGCAATAAGTCTCCTCAAGGTCACATTTCTCTTCACACTTATACAGTGGAGGTCTGGTCCGTGTTCACTCCTCGGTCTTTCCTTTCGATTACTTGGCTATTCAGCCTCACTCTTTTTTTAGGGGGTGGGGCAGTGATGCAGTAATGGGGGGGGGGGTTAGAGAACTTATAAGTATGCAGTTTCAATGTTCTTGGTTCCATGTAGAGCTTCATATTCTGCTTCCGTAGTAATTTGTCCGGTCTGCGCTTGTGGTTCGTGTGTGTTAGTTTCCACATTCAAGGGTTTTCCTTAAGATTTCAGCTGTTTTCATTATTGTTGTTCGTTGTATTTTTCCAGTCATTCCACTGATTCCAATTTCCCCCTATTCTTTTATCAAAGTTTTTCAGGATTTTTCTTAGTGTTCCTACTATAATAAGTATTATTTTGATTTCCTTCATCTTCGATATACCTTCCTGCTCTCTGGCTAGCTCTGTATGCTCCGTTTCTCCTGGTCAGCTGGAACAGTAAAGTCTACGATTTGACAGGATTTTTCTTTCTTATTGTGACATCTGGTCTTCTTGCTTGGATGGGTTTATTAGTTTAATTAGTTTGTATGTACATGTCTCATAGGATTTTGTGATTCTCATTTTAAAGTATTGTTGCCGGCTTATGTTTTCATATATCCCAGTGCACTGCTCTTCCCACTTGTTCGTATCTACTCTTGTATTCCTTTTGGGTCAGTTTGCTGCATTCACTTACTATACGCTTTATCTTTTCGTCTATTTATCCATAGAGTATGTATTTACTGTTTTCTTGTGTTGTGTAGATCTTTGCTTTGATGTGGTTGGTTCTTATCGAATTATCTTGTGTTGCGGTTATTAGGGATTTGGTTTTTCGGCTTATGTGTCCATTTCACATCCATGCCCAAGTTTTTTCGATATTCTCATCTTTTGTCATCTTTATGAATTTTTCATGTAGTTGTTTTTCTTCCCATTGTTTTATTTCTCGCCTTAGTCTTTATCTCTCTGTTTTCTGTTTTGTCGATTTTCTTAGTGTCCTTTGCTACCATGTAGTGTCCTTTCCGTGTTCTACGTTATATCTTTATTCAAATTCTTTTTGTGACATGCACACACTCTCATATACAAAATTATTATCTATATATTAATACGATGTTATCTATATATTAATACGATATTATCAATATATTCATACGATATTATCTATATTTATATAGATAATATTATATAGCGATTGTATTCTTTTGTATGTCACGCTTACATCCGGGTCGTTTAATTGTTATGTACTGCCATTTCTTGTGTAATAAATAATTATACCAAGAATTCTTCATAAGTTTTGGTTTCGGTTTCGATTATAGCTGATGACACTCAAGTCATTTAATTTTTTTATAAATAATTTTACAAAGAATTCTTCATAATTTTGGTTTCGGTTTCAATTATGGCTGATGGCACTTAAATCATCTATTTATTTTACAAATTAATTTATCAAGAATTCCTCATAAGATTTGGTTTCGGTTTCGATTATAGCTAATGGCATTCCAATAATCTTTTTTTAAAATAATTTTATCAAGAATTCTTCATACGTTTGGTTTCGGTTTCAATTATAGCTGAAGGAACTAAATTGGTATATATATATATATATATATATATATATATATATATATATATATATATATATATATATATATATATATTCGATTCAAGCTGATGAGTTATTATTATTGTTGTTATTATTGTCGTTGCCTTTGTTGTTATTGTTGTTGGTATTATTGTTATTGTTATCGTCGTTATTGTTGTTATTATGATTATGGTTATTTTCATTGTTATAATGGTTGTTTTTTTTGGGGGGGGGGTTTCATCTCCATTTAATTCCCCTGGGAGTTTTATTCACTCTTTGTCTCGTTGGTCACTTTGTCCTTTATTGTTTGTTTTTTACTCAACTATATTGTCCATGCTGTTATTTTTTCAGTCTTGTTCGTCCATCTGTTTTTCCTTGTACTATCAATGACAAATGAGAGCAGCGAATGCAAGCCATAAATTACTTCAGTTCGAAAAAAAAAAAAAGACATCTTTCTTAGATTCGCAATTTTTTCATCCTTTTTTTTTTCTTTTCTTCTTTTATCTCATTCATTTTGAAATGGCCGTTCTGTTTTGTTATCACATGCATTGCCTTTCTTGGTAAACATCTACATTTTGGTGGCAGAGGGATTCAATTAGCGTAAGGGTTAATATTATTGTTTTTAATCAGCACTAACAGTTCAAGCCCTGCCATATCCGCACTAATATTTTCAAGAATAGATTGGGTTTATCTATTTAACGACATTTAAAAACTTTTGGTGTTAATGGCACACAATAATTGCCATAACCGAAAAAGTTTATAGGATTAACGTTTTTGCAAACAGATTAGCACATACCAAGGCCCAGAGGCCACTCGAGGATGAGAGTTAGTGTGTGTATTGTAGTCATACAGTTAGTTGCGTTATAATTGTTTGTAGTGGTCATTTGGTATTATTAGACTATTTACGTGGACGGTTTACATTTGCCTAAAAGACCAGCGATATCGTAGTCAGCTGGAAAACAGACCAGCGGAACAGAGTTCCATAGGCGGAAAGTTCTAGGAAAGAAGCTCTGTTCATGGAATCCATGTTTAGATATAGGCACCAATAGAGAGTGAGAGAATTTAATGATGGTGATTTGGGCTAAACCAGTGTTTTTCATTAAAGATTGGTGAGGGTGGTCCATAGATTGGAGCTCAGTCGAACACTTGCCATACTAACGCAATCTTTTACCCAAATTGGTGTTGCTTAAATTCCACTTATGTTTTCTCGGTTGAACTGGGCTGCTGTTGTCTGACAGGCTGAGTGTACAGGTTTGACAGTGTTTGACTATTGTTTTTGACTGACAGTACAGTAGGACTAAATTTTAGGTAGCGCTGAAAGCAGCTGCTCTATCGTTAGTTGTATTATACCAAAAGTGCCATGTCAGGCATAGCTGGAAAGAGAAAATTAATATAGGTTTAATACTTTTTTGTCAGGTTATTACTGTGCAATGGATGACATAGAAATTTCAAAATTGTAAGGCAGGCACGATTCACAAATGTAGGTCAAATTAAGGAAAATCTTTTCTTGAAAAAAATAATAAACGCAAATTTTAATGAAGGAAATCTGTGTAAAGAAACTTGTTTTAAAAAAACAAAAAACAATTTTTAGTAGGGTGTAACAACCAATTTTTAGTAGGGTGTATTCCAATTCCCGCCGAACCTGTACAAGAAAAAAGTAGAAATTTTCGAAGCCGCAAAATAACACGTCTTGTCAAGTCTATTCTGCAAGTTAAAAGTACTCTTAGTCAAATCAAACCGTAGCACATATTTAAAGCAACTATATATATATATATATATATATATATATATAGAGAGAGAGAGAGAGAGAGAGAGAGACAGACAGACAGACAGACAGACAGACAGACAGACAGACTCAAATAAAATACTATTAAATAAACACTTAGTTTTAGTTTTCTCTTTTTTTTTGGAAAAAAAGTTGTTTTAAGTAAGTTCTTCATTAAAAAAAAACTGCCTTTCCTTTACAAAGACGTGTATTGTCCTTTCAAGTTGATATATATATATATATATATATATATATATATATGTGTGTGTGTGTGTGTGTGTGTGTGTGTGTGTGTTGACGTTTTAAAGAAACGTCTGATTATTTAATACAAGAACTAAAAACAGTTTTTAATTTTCACCAATAAAAAAATGTCCTCTTCATTATTCATAAAATTTTACATAAGCGACAAAATTTTATTTATTTATTTGTATTCCATCATATTTTGTTTTACTTTTCAAACCATCAAGTTGGTGCAAAAATAATGTTTTTTGAAGCTGAACGTCGCAAAACAACAATATTTTTGAACTAACTTAACATTGACGAAATATATTCATTTGTAACATAATAGGGTACTTATTCATTTACCGTACTGTGCTGAAATACTTAACGTTATTATTTTGAAATCCATTCTCAACATAGAAATAAGGAGTTCTTACTATTTTGTATTTTCATCTAACAATCTATATCATATCAAAAAATACCGTAAAAATTGAACTTTACTTGAAAATACTATCAAAAGATATTCTGCACTTTACTAGTCGGGATGAAATACTAACGTTGCTTAGAAACACATTCACCCACAAAATTTAGTAGCAATGTGAATCGACAGCGGTCAGCTAAACAACACAACATTTCACTGGTAAAAATAGATTCCTTTCAGAAATATATATGTCTGTTCGTGCCAGATAATCATATTTTTAGGTGTCACGGTACAGCAATTATGTCGTTAACTTATTTTCAGAATTCTTTTCTAAAATTTACCCAACAAACCCATCGTTTCTTCCCGCATTCAAGTTTTAAATAAATTTGTTCTGCACCAGATAATCATATTTTATTCATCACAGACGATAACAGACAAGATAGTCATATTTGCATATTTTTGTGTGGCGAATTCAGAAACAATATTTATCAATATTTTCTTACTTAATATTTTCTGTCCTTAACATGTCGCCTCAAGCAACGAGTCCTTCTAGTTATCCCTATATATAATAAAAGAGGCGCAGTTTTTCCCCTCTGGACCAAAATATCGTAGGTTTACAGCAACAGATTCCACATAAAGTTTTATTATGTCTGCACTGTTTGCCGCTATCCTATGTAACTATAGAATGTCATTTTTGCCACATTCATTCGTCACATAAAAACCTATATTATATTCCAGGAGTGACATCATCATTACTGCCATTAGCATTAGAGGAAGTAGTTCCTATCTTTCCCTCTACTTCATAACTGCTCCTACTGCCACCACTATACACCGCGTAAAACTACACCCTTATTAACTGCATCATCGCAGATTTACAAAATAATGATTGCTCTTTTCACGAGTTACACCCCTTTCTCATTGGCTGCCAGCTGTAATTCTTTCATTCCATATTTAAATCCCTACACAATAAACGGACACAAACGTACTACGACTAACATGTCGTCTACTAGAAAAGCGTTGGGCCAATTTTATACACACGTGATACCATCATCACAGGTAGAGTGCTTACTTTTTTTATTCGTTCACATACACTTAGACAGAACCCATCTCAAGTTTAGGATGATTAATGAGATAGATGGTTAGTTAAATGATGAAGAATATTATGAGAGGATTGGAAAAAATGAATGACATCAATAAAATTTGAGAACGGTCTATCACAAGTATTTGACATTCGGTTAATGTTTCACAGATGAGAAGTTTTTGTAGAGGTCCATAATAATTCTGTTTGATGTTAGGCACATGAAAAAAAGAAAAGAAAGGAAGTTGGAATGGTGATAGGATGTCATTGTCACTGGGACATAAGGGGCTATTAGAGATCATGATTTCAGGAATGCACTAGGTTGGGGGTTGAGCAGCGGGATGTTCTTTTGCATTACATTTAAATTAAATCAGGTTTGTAAGTTCAGGGAATTCCAAAAACTAACTTTCAGGAAATAGGAAGCTTTTTGGCATCTGGAAGCTTCTATGGTGAAGGAGGGGTTTTGCTAATAGTCAGGGTTATTTATACATCGTGGAATCTACGAGTTTGTCAGAGCATGTTCCAGTACAGTACTTACTTATAGAACAGGCACAGAGATGCAACATTGCGGTGATGGGACAGGTGTTGTAGCTTGCTTAACAATGCGGAACCTATTAATGTTTTTATTTTTTAAATTCATTAATTATTTATTTATTTTTTTTTACCTTTCTCTAATAGGGAGAGATTGGTGGTAGATGAACCAGTCCTGATTTGATAACAATACTCCATGCATGGTCGAATGGTGGCTTTGTAGAGATCCTAAATCAAAGAAAAACATTTTGTTGTGCACCCTTTTATATAAAAGAACTAGAAAACGGTGCTTGTGTAGATTGGTAATCTTTTAAACCAACTCATTATGTACTTGCATGTCATGTCAAAATTGGTATAAATTACAAAAAATGATCCAGTAGAAAAATAATTACAAACAAAAATTGAATTTATCGAACTATCAAGTTTTAATGTGGAAGCGGTTCTCATGGTCAATCCACAAGTGCAAGTATATTTTAATGTAGAAGAGTTGTGTCACCAATTCTATATAGCAAACTGATTTATTTCCCTTAACTTAAATTAGCCTAAATTAAGGGTTTGATATTTTTAAACACATAATTGCAAAACCTAATTGTGGATGATTTTTTTTTTGTTAAAAATACATCTAGCACATCGCAACATTTTTATAAATTTTACTAATTTCGACATGACATATAAGTATGTAATAATGTTTTCACCTGAAATGTGTTGGTTTAAAGGATCATCACTGTACACAAGCACTTAAAAAATCTCTACAACTGCAAACTGACTTTTCATTCTCGTTTAAATGTCATTTTGTTCTCCTCTCTTAATTGATTAACTGTTTTAAGATTTTAACAATAGCTGTTTACCATGGATTGATTAATATACCAAAAGCGCGTAATCTTATCATGGATGCTGGGAAATTCAGAAATTCATATCTGGGCTGATGCATCTATCATTGATCTCTCACGATTCAAAGACAAGGTTCAAAAAGAGTCTCAAATCTAATAAGTCCCGCAGTCCCGCACTATCTGCCAAATTCCTGCCTTTGTTCCATCACCACACGTTGCATTCCTGTGCTTGGGTTACAAGTGCTTTAATGGAATATGCTTTGATGAACGCATAGCACTTATCCTCTCTCAATGTACATATTCCTGACTAAATGGACAAGCAGCGAAATCCCACCTCATTACTGTTGGGATCCTTAGATGCCAGAAAGCCTTCTACTCTAATAGTTTCCTCCCTTGAACTGCTGGACTTTGAAATTCCCTCGGTTTTCTGCTTCCCTGGCTACTAATATGCAAAACTTTAATTGTGATGTGAACAGGCATCTTACTGCCTACCTCCCTGCATGGTGCCCCTGTAAACATGGTTCTCAAATAGTAACCATTTATATCCAAGTGGTAATACACCTTGTTTGGGGGTGAGAAAGAGTAAAATAATGATGAAACATTTAAAATATTGGATGGAAACTAATTTTGGGCCCAAAGTCAAGTATTCTCATTAATTTGTGATAACATTTCTCAAAGCCAAATGATTTTGCTCTATTAATTATTTTTTTTATTTTTTATTTTTTTTTTAAGTTGGTCCCAACTCATCTGACCTTTCTTAAATTTTGTGCCGAAATTACTTTTCCTAAGTAAGTTCACTATAGTATATCACTTTTTAAAATCCATCTTTTTTTTTTTCCTTTTTCTTTACTAGATCTCCAGGACTCTAATGTGAGATATTTATTCTCACACATTTTAACTCCAAAACAGTAGCAAAAATAAAACAAAGTACAGCAAAGACCTACCTTAAAATTCAATACAAATTTTATTAGTTTCTCCTTACAAAAAAGCAATGCCTGTTTCACTTTGAAATAGAGTTGGCATCAACCTCAAAAGGTAATGGTCTTTTATCTTCAACAGGAACTGGGTACGGGTTCATCTGTCTTCGAAGATTAGTGATTACAGCCGTTTCGAGGGGTTCGTATGATGTCTTCTATAGATGGGTTCGATTTTCCACCACAATCATCATGGAGAAGTTCATAAATAAAGTTCATAAATTGAATTATTATTATTAACAGGTCTTAAGTTCTGACCTTAAAAGGAAGTCTTTGCTGGACATATGATAACATAGCCAAATCATTAAGTTTCAAGGAAACCAGGATAAAAGGCACCAAATGCCTTTAATGCGGAGAGCGAGTTCCGTAGATGTTTCCGCCACTGGTGCTTTCTGGAACTGAAAAGGAATGCATGCAAAAAAAAAAAAAAACCTGCCAAAGCAAATTGCTCCGCAGCAAAATAATCGACCAATATGATTGATCTAAAACAAAGACAGTGGGAGGCATGCTGTAATTGTAGTATTCCTGACACTAAACAGTTCATCTAGTAGACAACCCATGATTTTTTTACTTTTTTTTTCCTTGTTTGATAGATGTTGCTATTTTGTGACGTCACCTTCTGTGCACGGCTGCTGACTGCAGGACTTCACAAAATGATTGTCGTCTACAGTGCACGGGGGTAAATCAACAAAATATCAAGATCCGCAGACGAAACGGATAAAAGTGCTATGTAATAATCGATTCTAAGTGACTGTCTTTTGGAGGATGAAGGTTCAATCCTCACTGTAGATACTAAGAATACAATAATGAATTACTTAAGACTTTTATTCTGTCATGCCTAACAGAACAAGAACAAAATATCTCTGAATTGAATTCCATACAAAAGCTACTATATATGGGTGGAAGTTGCATTTGCTAAAACGTATTAATGAGAACAGCATGTCGAAGTATTCAATTTTACTTGAGTTTTTAAAGTCATTAGATTTAAGCAATATCTCTACTTATATATAAAAGGCATTTTATATGGACTCTAAATGATGGCTTTTTCTTTTGTTTTGTTTTTTAAATATCACACAAATATACTTTGTGTCTGGCAGTGTTCTTAGATAGGTTTTGTATCAGAATGCCTTTGATAAGTATCAACAATAAAAAAAATCCAATTAAAAAAGAAACGGTCCGATTTTGATCAAAGTTAACACCCTTATACAGCCTAACATCACAAGTGCTTTTGACAAGTTTTATCATTGCAAAAGCAGAAGGGCTCTGTATATAAAATCAACAGTAGGTTCTTTGATAAGACGGGCCCATTCAAAATGAATATTTCTGTTTAGAGCACAATTGAATTATGATACTTTTGCATTTAAACTTTTAATTCAAGTTATTGTATAAAAACTATTTTATTTTTATAAAATAGTAGATTCTCTACAGTGTAATATAGACTACAATGTATTATGAACTAAGTCATTGTGGAGAGGTATGTGAAGATTTCTCCTAATGCACAGCGGTGAGTCCCTAATTAGAGCAGTCAATCAATCGATTTGATTGAAAAATGGACGATTTCACGAATTTCGATGATAATAAAAGTATTGTGAGTGTGAAACATTCGTTAATCCTCATTCAATCCCAGGCAATGTCGAGTCTCCCTGCTAGTAAAATATGTTAAAATAAAGTGAGGCTACCACCAGCAAGTACAATGCAAACAAATTATTGCGGTGCTACACACAGTCATCTGTTAGCCAGCCAATAAATTAGTCTGGCTACAATATCAAGTTTCCTCATAATTTTGTCTAGATTTTAAAAAAGTGCTGAATCACCGATTGCTGAAAAATCCGTGTTGCATCTGTGTATAAGTGAAAATGTATTCTTCAATCGAATCTGGCTTCTTTTATGGCCTGTACTACAACTCCTGGTGCTCAGGCACAAATGTCTTGAGTGAGATCGAAGTGAAGCATTTAACTAATCTCGATTTCACCATCGAGCCTAACAATTAGTCCTGCTTGATAATTGTTGCACATCTGTACAATTGCCAGTCAATGCGCTTGTGCAGGTAATGAGGTAGTGCAGATTATGTTGTCGATTAATTCCCGTGATGAGTGAATCATCAAATATGTCTCTGCAAACACGGCAAACCATAGATTTTTTTGGATTGAAGAGTTGACAAAAAATAGCAGTTATGACACAATCGATTTGCTGACAAAGCAGAACCTGTCAAGTTTCGAATTCTGACCCCCCCACACACACACACACACATTGGCCATGTCTTGCAGTAATAAAGGAAGATTGACTGAACGATAGATTGATATACATGCTCCTTGGTTAATATTAAAGCTTTCATAAATGGTTACATTGCCCTTTTGGCAATAAGTTAGTGGTTTACTTTTGGCAATAAGTTAGTGGTTTACTTTTGGCAATAAGTTAGTGGTTTACTTTTGGCAATAAGTTAGTGGTTTACTTTTGGCAATAAGTTAGTGGTTTACTTTTGGCAATAAGTTAGTGGTTTACTTTTGGCAATAAGTTAGTGGTTTACTATTGCAAGATTCATCTATAAATTCATCATCGAATAAAATTTTATCAAAATTGCAGAAGAATTTTTAAAAGGGTTCCAACAACTCTTGGAAGAACTCCCTAAAATCGAGTAGTGTTGGCACATCTGGGCAGGAGCTGCTTGGCGCTCTTTATCCAGTCTTGATGATTTAAGATTGGCTTCGAAACCAAGTAGGTGATGCCCTTTGCTCTTCCTTGTAACCTCTTTCTCACAGAACATGTTGCAAGGCTGTCTCTGCTTTTGTTATTTTTATGGTAGGTGCTCGACTGAACTCCAATCTATGGTTCCCTCTCACCAAACTTTCACACACACACACACACACACACACACACAAAAAAAAACACTTTACTAGCTACAACCACCATAAACGATTTCCCCCACTCTCTCTGTGCCTAAATCTAAATGCAGACTCCATGAACAAAGCTTCTTTCCCATAACTACCTGTCTGTGGAACACTGTTCCTCTTTCCTGTTTCCAGGTTGAATACAACATGGTAACCTTCAAATTCCATGTAAACAAGTTCTTGTTGAGCTATTCCCCATCAAATTCTACTCAATTTTCACCATTAACGATTACTACAATACGTCCTTACATTCATTAACCCTTATCCTTGAGTGGCCTCCGGGCTTTGATAAGTTGTTGCTCCCAAGTAAAAAAAGAGAAAATGAATATGAATGAATTTTATCTTTTTTCAGAGTAATTATGCAGTGTGTGTGTGTGTGTGTATATATATATATATATATATATATATATATATATATATATATATATATATTAAAAGAAATTATTTAGTGTCCTTTTTAGAGAATTGAGACCTAATGTACTGTAATGTACATACAACATATAAACAGTCCAAGATTAATCAAAAAAGATATCTGACGGTATATTTCCCAGTTAAAAAAAGATCTGACATTTCTGTTACCCTCGAGATAGATTTTTCATTGATTTCGGCCATTGTAGTTTTGAACATAACGGATTATTATTAATTTTGTTTGGAATAAAGTAAGGTTATATTTTATGTTTTGAAATGGAGTAGATTTTAAGTCTAATCAAACACAGTGTTTAACAATAATAACGCTGTGTTATTTGCATGGAATGAACGTGTTCTCTTTGAATTTTTTGTTGATTACTCTCTTTGTATTTTTTGTTGATTACTTAATTTTTAAAGTTTTTGAATTTGTTTTTTGTTTTTTTGTTTTTTTACATAATCTAGTAAATTTATAATTCGTACAATTTAAATATATATTAACATTTTTAGGATAAATTTTCTAGAAAAATCCCAACAATCATTGAAAAAAAAATGTTTTAAACATCCTTGTAATATATAGATTTTTTTTTTCCTAAAATATTTTGCGTTAACACATTCTATTTTATAAAAGCCAAAGCATGTATTTATATCTGCTTTTACTTTATAAAATAATTTTCTATTTTCGTTTCGTCAGACCCACCTGTTAATTCACATACCTCAATGCATGACTGCATATTTGGTCTCCTTTTCTGTAACTTGCGATCTTCAAGCTATAAAAGCAAATATCACTTGGCTGTATATGTGTGCACAGAATAGTGAACATTTAAAACATAATGAAATTTATTAGATGAAAGAAAAATCCTTTTCATATTTGAAAAATTTTACAATTTATTTTTGTGTCACAGGAAAAGTAAAAAAAAAATCCTATGTAGAATTTCTACTTTTCATGTCACTGAAATGCGTATGTTTTAAGAAATTCAAAATAACTTGCATCATATTTATGAAATCCTGTTAGAAATTTTTTTTATTTACACTGGAAAAGTTATTTCAGATTTTATTAACTATTTGAATGTCCAAAGAGCTACCTGCCATTTTGAAAAAATTGTTAAGAAACAACGGGGAAAAAAACTCAACAAAGATTCATACTTATTAGATTTACAAATTCCCATTAATTGCTTAAAGATGATTTTTTAATGAAAATAAAACTACTTAATCAATTTACATCATTTTTGGAATATATTTTCATTTTGTCACAAGTACAGATTTTTTGTTATCTATATACATAAAAGGCAAAAGTGGTGCATGCGTTTGTGTATGTCCAGCAAATGTTTTTTTTCCAGGGGGTTCTCGAGAGGGTTACTATTTTTTTACAACTTTTTATATGCTCCCTAGATCATAATATCTATGATTTGCGAAGGACCGTCGTGTCTACATTTATTTTGATCGACTTTTATAAAATTCACACTATTCCATCCTCTAGCGTGTTTGTTGGTCTTTTTCGTATAAATAAAGCGAAACTCACTGATGCAAAGGCGTCAGCGGCCTTTTGTGCTGGAACGTCTTGAAAACAATTAGCTTGGATAAATGTTGGGAAAACCCTTCATATCAGACAATTGCTATTCATTTGAGAGTTCTCCCTTTTCCAGGGGAGCTTGGTTTCCTCAACATCGTGGGGAAACAAATAAATGAAACAGTGAAAGCTGAACTGGCCTTCAGCCAATGTTCATTTCTGCACCTGCTAGTAAGTCAACTTTTTGATTGACATTGCTAAATTTGAACGCTTTTCACTTCCTATGACCTTGTAGTGTAGCGGTAAAAGTTCACGTTTTCTTTCACTTTCTTTTATGCCTTTTGGGTTCGTCATGGGTTTGAGCCTCCCTCCCTACTAACACTTTTTTTTTTTCTTTTACACCTCCAAACACCTGGGCAATGCCGGGTACCCCCACTAGTTTAAAATAGAGGAAATTCTGGGCAAGAAAGAACCCTTTTATATAATCCAAAGTTGAAAAAATGTCTGCAAATATCGTATTGATATAAAATTGCAGGATTTTATTGGTCATTTTGTGGCATCTTGTTCAAAGTTTCGTACACAGTAAACATGTTCAGCATACAAAAAGGTTGCTTCAGTAACTCATAGCTTTGTGATACTATCACCTCTTCCATTGGTTGGCATACAAAATGTATCAACGTTTCATGCAATTTCATTTTTTAAGACTTTTATTGAGATCACTACTGATCAATTTCTTTGAGATTTGGTCAAGCATTAATCTTAAAATATCAAGGGATTAATATTTATTACACTAAAAAAAAAAATTAAATTTTTTTTTTTTTTTTTTTTTTTTTGTTTAAGGAAAAAAAAAAGTTATAAACATCAGTGACCCCCCCTTGCTTGTACACGTCCATTTCCTTTCCGGATCCCTGCTCCGAACTTATGCTCGTGATCCATCATCTCATCTGAAGATGAGGGGCTCTTATGCCTTACACAACAATTTATCAGTCTATACTATTGTCTATAAACTGATATCATCAACAATTAGATAAGCTGTTTTTAAATTTCCCCTCTTGACAAAATTGCAAACCGGAATGCAAACGGATTTTCCTTTGCGTTAGAGGATTGAACTGAAGCAGTATACTTAATATGTACAATACGTGCGTACTAAACTAAACCACCTTTGTTACCTATCTACAATCGCCTATACTGAATCCTCATCGGCTCAAAGCTCTCTGTATCCCCAGACTCTTAATTTCTCAAATCTTATATCACCAAGACATCCTTCTTAATTGATACAAGAATCCTCCTGAGCAGTTCAACATCCAGTGATCATATATCCAATCCTCATGAAACTGCTTATATCACCCTGAATATTACCTTAAATCTTTATTCTATCCCTAAGCAAAGTAGAACACCTAATAACACTCTAGTCAACTACTTTTAAAATTAGAAAAACCCAGTTTCAATATTAGAAGTACATCGTCCCTCACCTTGACTACGGACTTTTGCAATAAGTCATGAAACTATTGTACCTAAAATTCCTCTCCAAACTACAAAATACTGCTGCTTGTATACTAAGCAAGTACCTCCTATAGATACTTTACCTCCAAGATGACTGCCTTGTCTGTTTTGCATGACAAACCTTATTATTTTTTACTTAAATTCTCTTTCTCCTGATCACTAACAAATCAAATCTGCTCTACTTCCTAAGTTGACACTAAACAAATCCGTCTCACGTAACTTAGATGGGTCCTTGCTCTCCGCCCTTGACCTTAACAAACTCGCAAATCGATACCCATTAACACCTAAAATTTCCTAGGCATGCTCCCGATTATAACTCCCAACCCATAACCAAGCTTCTAAGTAAATACTTACTAGCCTTAGTCCAATACATTGACTTAAAGTAATCTATAATGAACAGTAACCGTTAATATCTCTTTATTAAGAGATAGTATTGCAATAATTATTACACAAACTAAACCGGTACTCATTGAAATAAAAACTTCCGGATATTAAGAGAAAGGCGAAGTCATTCTCCTTAGTTGTAGTCTAAAGGCAACTTACTCAAATTGTCTAAAATTCCATGCATTCGTATACAATACTACTTATCCATCCATCTATACTTTTACTATACTTACAGAATATGCAATAACCTATATCTATCAGGTATAACTGTACTCCATATCAAATGTTCTCTTGTCTCTATACTGAACATATCTAATCTTTCAGTCTTACTAAATGTCCGGTTTGGGCACCAAATCAGAATTTCTAATAGAAAGTAGATCATACTCTAGCACTTTATCCTAATTCCTAAACCTACTAAACCATATCTAACCATACATTCCTAAACCTACTAAACCATATCTAACCATACATTGCTAAACTTACAAAACTATATCTAACCATACATCAACTCGACTCTCTCGATCCAATACTGTAGCAAATTTAACTGCTTCCACTGCATGAATTTTTACGTATGCCCTCTCTCAGTATAAATGAAAATGGACAGCATAATAATGCCCTTTTTAAACCACACTTGAGGAGTGAAAATCTTCTGTAGAAGCTAACCTAAATGCCCGATTTTCCAGGAGATATTAACCTAAATAACCAATAAATATTAACTACCCATGCGGGGTCGCAGAAATACCTGGATTAGGACCCAGGCGCGGGGCGAACCCCCTCGGAGCTGATGGACCCGTAGGTCTTCCCAGGCCATCCGTCTAGGAGAAGGAAAACTCTGAAACTAAACCTAGGGGAGGGAGGCCTCTTCAGTCCTGGACGACAACCTTCCTAGAGCTGGTGACTCAAACAAATCACCGGTTGGCAAACCTAAACTGCTTAAGGAGGAGATAGACTCTGTCTATCGCTCGGCTTTCATACTCCTTCTTTGCCTATTGGCCAGGCGTAGAGGTACTATCACAGGGACTCGCTTGAATCACCCAGTGGTTGACCTTGTTTCCTGACTAGGGTAATGAACGCCGCTTTTCCCCACTCCTGCCACATCCCATCCCCCTAAACTGGACACAGTGGGGTGCTTCAGTGCCATATATGTCAGTGCAGTTGGACTGGGCTGGCTTTGCCTAATGGATTGAGGGTACCGGATTGACAGTTCCTGGCTGCTGTTTCCGACTGATAGTACAGGAGCCCTAACTCTTTGGTAGCGCTTAGAGCGGCTGCTCCATCAACAGTTGTAAAATATCGGGATGTTTGTAGTGCCATGTCGCGCATGGAAAGGGACCCTGCACTCATCCCCGGTGGGCTTTCCCGAGGCCACAATCCTGTGGGTGAGGACAGCTGATGGTCTACTTGTATTGCATGTCTGGTATTCTGCACAACTACTTGTCCAGCACCCCCTCACTCATCCACCCTAACTGAAACTTTTAAATAAAATAAAATGAAATGACAGCTCAAGCAAAAGTTACGTTTAAACCAGGACCAAACTCAAAGAAAACCAACCTGCCTCCTCCCTTGAGGCTTGCATTTACTAATATCCGCGGGCTTAGAACTAACTTAGATGATGTTGAGTCATTTCTCCTTGTAAACACCCCGGATATCTTAGCATTAAGTGAAACTAACCTTCACTCCTCCATACCCTCTAACCACTTTAACATGCCTGGTTATCTCCCACTCTACCGTAAGGACTCGGACAGACATATGCATGGACTTGGAGTCTATATTCGAAACACCCTCCCCCTAACTAGAGAAATAAAACTAGAATCAGAGGGCCAGGCCTTTATGTGCTTCAGACTAAATATGCAACACAATATTAGCTACTTATATTTTCTCTACCGCTCTCCCTCAAACCAAGACTGTACCCTAATAAACAAAGTCTCAGACAGCATAGATATAGCACTCTCCCTCGATACTAGCGCACAAATACATGTATTTGGTGACTTCAATGTCCACCACAGTAACTGGCTAGGATTCTCAAATCACACAGACGTAGCTGGTAGCGCCACATATAGCTTCTCTATATCTCATTCCCTATCTCAGATGGTTACATTTCCGACACGTTTCCCAGACCAGCACGATCAACATGCCTCACTTCTAGATCTCTTTCTGACAACAGTTCCCAATGACTGTACAACAAATGCCCATAGCCCACTCGGGAATGCTGATCACGCTGTGATAATGGTAGAAATCAGCCTAAATTCTCGCCCTAAAACTGAAGACCCACTACTCAAAACAACGAGGTATTACAAAAAGGCTGATTGGGAAGCCATCAGGGAGCTCATCAGAGATGCCCCATGGCAAAATATCTTTACTCTTCCAGCGGAACAGTGTGCAAATGAGACAACTGAATGGTTCAAAACTGCTATTGAAGCACATGTTCCCGCACGGAAATACTATAGCAAGCCCCACTCCCCCCAATGGTTTACTTCTGCTTGTGCAGCTGCCATTTGTCAAAGGCAGCATGCGTTCCGCAGATTCAACCGACATAAGTCCAGCTCAAATAAACAGAAGTTTATAGAAGCTAGAAATAATTGTAAGAGAGTGATAGACACAGCTAAGTCAGATTACTCTGAAACCACCAGAAAGCGCATCGAAGCACAGAAATTAGGAACCCGGGATTTTTGGAAAATCTACAACAGCGTAGTTAATAATGGACAGTCAATTATTCCCCCACTAACAAACAATCATGAGGTTGCTTGCACGGCAACTGACAAGGCTAATCTGCTTGCCAGTCGGTTTGCCTCAAACTCCACACTGAACTCGGTACACCACTCACTCCCTGATTTTCCTCTGCGAACAGACGCCACACTTGACGACTTGAAAATCACCCCTTCTCAGGTACATGCTATTATAAAAAACCTAGACACCTCTAAAGCATGTGGACCAGATCTCATCCCGGCTGTGCTATTAAAAAAATGCTCTGCCGAGGTTGCTCCAGTTCTGTCCAAACTTTACAATAAATGCCTTAACGAATCTTGTTTTCCCGACTGCTGGAAAACCGCCTCTGTGGTACCAGTCTTCAAGAATTCTGGTGAAAGAACTGACCCACTAAATTATCGCCCCATTAGCCTCCTCCCGCTTTTCGCCAAAATATTTGAGTCCTTAGTTAATAAAGCCCTAGTCCAGCACCTAACAGCTGCTAAACTCTTGACTGACAAACAATATGGATTCAGGCAAGCCCGTTCAACAGCAGATATCTTAACTGTAGTTTCTGAACGTATATACCGTTCATTGGATAAAACAGGGGAGGGTAGAGCGGTGGCCCTTGATATATCTAAGGCTTTTGACAGGGTATGGCACGATGGTCTTCTAAGGAAAATTAGATCATATGGAATCACTGGAAGAATTCATAACGTAATTAAATCCTTCTTAAGTAATAGAAAAATCAAAGTTGTCCTCGACGGACGTACATCCAAACAATATGACATAAATGCGGGAGTGCCTCAGGGGTCTATCCTTGGACCTCTATTGTTCCTGATATTCATAAACGACCTCCCTGATAATATTGTTTCGGAGATGGGTATATTTGCCGATGACACCACTCTCTATAACAGATATGAGGGGAAAACAAATGAACACATATCCAAGAAAATGGCAGAAACACTAGAGGATGACCTCCAATCCGTAGTGGAATGGGGACAAAAATGGTTGGTCTCATTCAATGCTGCTAAGACTAAGCTTGTTTCCTTCAATAACTACAAGAAACCTTCTCTACCACCAATAGCAATGGCCAAGAACACATTGCCTGAAAGTACTTCTTTTAAACTCCTCGGCCTAACGTTTACAGGGAATATGAACTGGAATAGATACATTGAGAGCATTGCCAAGGCTGCTGCAAGGAAGGTTGGCTCCCTCTACCGTGCTAGAAAACTACTTACGCCTGCCAGTATCCTATACCTCTATAAGGCAACCATTCGCCCATGTATGGAGTACTGTTGTCACATCTGGGCTGGTGCATCTGCTGCTTGTCTCTCGCTCCTGGACAGGGTTCAAAAAAGAGTCGCAAACCTGATAGGTCCTGAACTGTCATCTGGGCTTCAACCTCTGTCCCATCGACGAGATGTTGCATCCCTCTGCCTGTTCTACAAATACTTTAATGGTGAATGCTCTGACGAACTGCAAACACTTGTACCTCCCCGACGTAACTACCCCCGACAAACCCGACAAGCTACTAAGTCTCATCCCTTTACAGTGGAGATCCCTAGGTGCAAGAAAGCCTTTTACTCCAATAGTTTCTTCCCCAGAACTGCGGGTCTTTGGAACTCCCTTCCGGGATTCTGCTTTCCCAACTGCAATGATATGCAGAAGTTCAAGTGTAATGTTAACAAACATCTTTCTACTCTTCTCCCTTCATAATGACCCCGCTAATTAATTCCCTAATAGTAGCCCCCTGCTTCAAAGTGGCACTGTGCCTTGTTTGGGGTGAAAATTGAATAAAAAAAAAAAAAAAAAAAAAAAAAATTCTCAGTTTGGTACTTTTTACTTTGCGTTTAGTTTGTCATCTCTCTCTCTCTCTCTCTCTCTCTCTCTCTCTCTCTCTCTCTCTAAATTGTCGATTAAAAGTTATATTGTACTTATCCGTTATGAAATTCCGTTCTCCGAAAAAAAGTTCGACTGGATTAAGTAGCTTTTTTTTCCTTTTAATTTATTTATTGTTTTATTTATTTATTTACTTATTTATTTTGGGGGAATATCGCGATCCCCTATTTACAGTTAGGCATTGACTTAACTATATACGTATATTTTTTCTTCTTACATTTACTACGAACTAAATACATGAACAAATCGTGCCCCTTCTTGGGGAGCTGGTTTGCCACACACACACACACACACACACACACACACACACACACACACGCACACACATAAAAAACGGCCTCCGCATGACTAATTCTGCACTCGTAGGGAGGCAAGTGTACAAAAATAAAATAAATAAAAAATAATACAAACGAGACGTTCTCTCTCTCTTTCTCTTTCTCTCCCTCTCTCTCTCTCTCTCTCTCTCGACCATGATTACGTGTGTTTCCTTATATATGGGGAGATTGGCGGGTCTATTCTGAAAACCGTTCTTAACACTGGGAGGTTGGAGGTGGCCACCAACAATAACCGTACACGGAGGGGGTATGCTTCCACCGGGCAACGCCGGTTAGGGGGTCCTGCTAGTTTTTTAACATTTTTTTTTAATTTTATTGTATGTACTTATCATTGCTTGTATTTATTCATTGCTATTAAATGTTTATGTATTTTGTTCATTTATTTTATTTTTGTTAATTTATTATGCATATATATGTGTGTGTGTATGTGTGCGTGTGTGTGCTACTATTTATTTTATCTATTCACATCATTTATTTGGTTGGTTGTATAAATAACTGTCTGTAATAGACTTTTATTTATTTCTTTTGGGAAAGTACTCATTTAATGTTTTACTATTAATCTGATTGATTTAATTGGTTATTGTAATTTTATTATTTATTTTGATTCATTTACATTTGTTTTTATTTTATTTTTAGGTAATATGAAGTTGTGTGTATTAAGCTAAAAATTTGGATCTAAATTTATGGCAGCAATATATTTCAAGATGCAATATAGCCACTAAAATGGATTCTTCAATTCCAAAGTATCAGACATTCCATTCGGGTGTTAAGATATCCACTTTGATAGACTTGTCAGTGTTGGTGCAAGCGTCAATGTAGCCGTAAAAAAGAAGAGTCATGTGCTTGTAGTTGTTCCTTGCCCCTTTTCTGCAGGGGAATCACTGTGCTACCAATGTATCATTTATTGCATGTGGTGCATTGTATGCGATATACAATGGCCATGTGGTGGCATAAATTAGAGATTTCATGTGGCAGTTTTCTGGATTATATTAGCGTGAAATGTATTTGGATGTATCATTTGCTATTAATAGAAAATAAAATTATTTTATTAAAGGTTTAAACTGTTTATGCCGACGGTGATAATTTGTCCAGATTTTAATGAAATATGATTCCTAATTCTATTAGCGTTGTGTAATTGTGCTGGTGCTTGGTGATAAGTAAGTGTGTGCATATTTATTTATGTTTTTGTGTGAGTGCATATGTGTCTATCGGTCCAATGTTTTTGTACACATGTTTTTTTTATTAATGAGCAAACTGAAAGTGGCATTAATACATTTCCGGTCGAATGTTTAAAATACAAAAAAATATCGTCTCGTCTAATTTAATTATAATACAAGCAAAACTTCTCCTGTAATGCGTGAGGAAAAACAAAGCGTAATGATATCAGAAAAACTAAAAAGTTTAAATAATGTTGATTTATAATGTTCAGAATTCTGCTTTGTTATAAACAAATTTCCGCTATTTTCTGTAAAAATGAATATCGTTTAAATTTCATCAAAAAAATAATTTATCTATATATTAATACCATAGCGTGTGTGTCATTTTGTGTGCCAGGCTTACATCTTTTTTCTTCATATTGACTGTTGTTTTATTGTTATGACCTTCCATTTCTTGTAATAAATAATATTACCAAGAATCCTTCATAAGTTTGATTTCGGTTTTGATTATAGCTGATGGCACTACACTACAATATATATACAATATATATATATATATATATATATATATATGTGTGAAGTTATTGTTTTCCATAGGTTAAGTAATCAATGAAGTTTTACAAGGTTAATACAAGAAATAAAAAAAAACTTTTCTCACGGGGTCCTACTAGCTTATGGATAGTTTGGTACCTACGTTCTTCTTTAATGTATGAGTGTGCGTGATGATCTCAAAACCAAACGCCATCATTGTAATCATTGTTACATGCAGTATTGTTTCCGTTCTGCTAGATCTACAGCAGATTTGCTAACAGTTATATCTCATAGGATTAGCAATCTCTCAACGGAGGCTTCCTTTCTAGGGCAATCGCTCTTGACATATCAAAGGCCATTTATAGGGTGTGGCACAAAGGTTTACTTCACAAGATCTCTAGCTACGGTCTAGCTGGTAATGTATTCTCAATTATTAAATAATTTCTCTCTATTAGGTTCATAAGAGTAATGGTTTATGGGAAGAAATCAGAAGCTCACAGTATTAATGTTGGAATCCGTCAGAGGTCGATCATGAGCCCAACTCTCTTCCTGATCTACATTAATGATCTTCCAAATCACATCCTTACATCATTCGTAGACATTTATGCTGACGACACTACCATCTATGGTAGCACATCAAAGACCGTAAATGACGAACTTCTCTTTGATTCTCTCTCCTCTGATCTTGAGCACGTGGTACAATGGGGAAAGAGGTGTCTGGTTACTTTTAATACATCTAAATCTTCTATCTTTACATCATAATCAACGCTCTGATCCCCATCTGGAATCAATTTAAATGAGTGGCTCTCGTCTTGGGGGGGGGCTCATGTTTTGAAACGCTTCTGGACTTGAC
The DNA here is from genome assembly GCF_053919585.1 of Euprymna scolopes. Classification (NCBI taxonomy): domain Eukaryota; kingdom Metazoa; phylum Mollusca; class Cephalopoda; order Sepiida; family Sepiolidae; genus Euprymna; species Euprymna scolopes. Next base: position 8,920,199 of record NC_136491.1, on the reverse strand, counting down.
CTTTACTCCTGATCTGAAATATAACATATACATCAAACCCGTTGCTAACGTGCCGGAAAAATGGTGAGATCCTTCTGTTGATCCAGTAGATATCTCACTGCTGATGCAATTCTCTATCTATATAAGAGCCAGGTACGTCCAATGATGAAGTACTGTTGCCACATCTGGGCAGGGGCTGCTACGTCTTATACTGCCTTGATAAAGTTCAAAATAGACTTCGTAGCCTAGTAGGGGATGCCCTTTTCTCTTTTCTGCAACCTCTTTCTCACAGAAGAGATGTTGCGAATTTGTCTCTGCCTTATCGTTATTTTCATGGCAAATACTTGTCTGAGCTGCAATCTATGGTCCCCCCTCGCCAAATTTCACGAGACAGACTCGTCTAGCTGAAAACACTATCAATAATTTCCCCGACTCTTTATCTGTGCCTAAACCTAAACGTAGATTTCAAGAACAAAGTTTTTTTTTCTTAGAACTACACGCCTGTGGAACTTTATTCCGTTCGCCTGCTTTCCAGCTGACTACAATATGGTCGTCTACAATTTCAATGTAAACAAGTTCTTGATGAGCCGTTCCACTTAAGTTAACAAATTTACCGAATTTCCATGACTATATTGTCCAATTGACTACTGTACACTCTTTAACCCTGATCCTCGAGTGGCCTCTCGGCCTTGATAAGTGGTGATGCCTATGTAAAAGAAAAAGCTGCAATCACATTTTTCATATTTACTTGGTTAACAAATTAGTCTAAAACAATGAAATCAAAGTTTCTAAACTTTTGTATTTGATCATTGAATTATTTTACTTTAATTTAAATACTAGTGTCCTTTGATTAATTTGATAAACTCAATATATATCTGTCCGTCTGTCTGTCTGTCTGTGCCCATATTTTCAAATTCTATCTCCTCCGAAACTAAAAGTCGCAGAGCGGCGCTAGGGGCCTTAAATGATTGGATTTTTTATGGAACGTTCTTTTAGGGGTCTTAAACCGGTTAAAATAGTTTTTAAGGGTTCAAAAAGGGTCAAAATCGATTTACATTCATCTTAGTTCATTTTAAATTTTTAATCAGTTCATGTGCGTGTCACGTTGGTACTGTGGTAACATCACCAGCCTTGAATCCTACAGTTTTGCTTTCGGTTTCGATTCTAGCTGATGGCGCTCAAGTACATTTTTTTACTTTTGAAATCACAACTCTATAATAATATTATCCGGGCAAATCCAGACACACACACCGAAATAAAAAAAAAAGGTAATATGAAACAAAAATGGCGATATACAGATGTTTGAGAAAGGCTGGATGTGTTTAGCGCGAGAAATATAATTCATAATCTGCGTGTGTGGCTTTAAGGTGCTTTTTCTGGGAAAAGCAGATGACAACAATAATTCACGTGAGAAAACGATCCTGTCAGAGACAAAGCGCCGAATAGTTAACAGACTTGAATAAAAACACGGCTCGTAGGTAGTGTTGATGGCCTTATATAAGTATGTAGTTCGTATGTAATCGGAGAGCATCTCAATAGAATACATATTCCTACGCCGAATGATCACTAAGCAGTGACGCTACATATTTATAAATTTGAGAATGTGTGTGTGTGTGTGTGTGTGTGTGTGTGTGTGTGTGTGTGTGTTTAAGGACACTTCGCAACCTATATACTCAACGAATTCTTTATTTATAATTTGGTATATGAGGAATTCAGATAAGTAAAAAACCTTTTAATCTGTTTAAATCGCGAAATTAAGGGCTGTTAATAGGTATGAATTGAAAAGTTGGTACGTGGGGGGGTCATCGTATTTTTATTTGTTTGTAAACTGTTTCACGAATACGCATGTGCGACCGGAAATAATTACAGCTTTTTAATGTTAAGAATAAGTAGGTTCAGAAAACACTTTTTATATATCGTATCAAGCTGATCTAATGGTTATTGTGCTTGACGCACTGTCTTTAGGTATTGGTTCTGAGTTCAACTTGAGTAATTTTTTTTTTTTTACTTACGAGAAGTGAACTGTTTAGAATGTTGGAAATACAAGAACAGGACTTACCAGCTGTTAACTAGGGAGAGATGAAAAGTTTACCCCAGAAATTCCCGCCAATTTTATAGTAATAGGTGTTGTTGTACGAGTGTTCTGATTGGATGTGCAAGCATATAATAGGGTCTTCTGGGAACGATCATCAGTTCTTTTTGGCGCCAATTTCAGTTAATGAACAGATTGTTGTAATTGAGTTGACTTATTTTTCCAGTGGAATTGATCTTTGATAATCTTTTACAAGACCAAGGTAATACATTACCTAAAGCGAAAGGTCGCAACATACCTTTGTTGCAATTTATTTCCTGATTTACTTTGAGAAGTTCGAGTGGCTTTTTCGCATGTCTCAGTTGTTTTTTTTATTTTTTGTTTCATTTTTTTACTTAATTTTTTAAGGAATTCAAGTCCATGTGTCATACTTACGCTATTTCTGTTTATAAAAATAAGAATTCTGCATTAATTAAAATATAATATTTATGCGTATTTTACGACCGGGCAACGTTGGGTTACCTGCAAGTATATTTATAAAAAATAAGGCATTATCGATGATATTTAAGTAATTTAAATATCTCATAGACTCTTTTATAATTAAAAAAAATAAAATAAGAATCAACATCCAAGAACAACGCCAACAAATAGCTATCAACACGAACACAGCATTTATATATATTAAAAATAGTTTTATTTAACATAGTAGTTTTTCATTAGTTTTTTTTTTACATGGGGTCACCACTTATCAAGGCCCGAAGGCCACTAAGGGATAAGGGTCATTGCGTGTACAGTAATCAATGAGATAGTATTGCAGTAATCATTAGTATTGGGGGTTTTGATAGAGTGTCTTACTTAAGGGGGCGGTTTGTCAGGAGTTTGTTTATGTTGGACTTGAAGACGTCCAAGTTGTAGTGAGGTGGGAAACAGGCAAGCGGCAGAGAGTTCCACTGGCGTCCAGTTCTAAGAAAGAAGCTTTGCTCATGGAATCTACGTTTGGATTTAGGCACAGATAAAGAGTGGGTAAAATTATTGACAGTAGTTTAGTTGTATGGAGTATAAACTTGACTGGTAATCAATTACGAAATTTGAGAAAATTGATGTTCATCATTATGGAATTAAAATCTATTATTTTTTATTGGGAATGTTTTAATGTAGACGACTACATATTCATTCATAAGTCTCGATAATAGAGAAAGTCATTCATCGCTACTTGCGTAAATAGACATTTTTCGTAAGGTATTTATCCATTGGCGCGAATTCTCAGCGCGCGTATTTCCTCGTAAATAATTTTTACATCTAGCGATAGAGTTGGGAGGACTGGGTTTTTTACTAAAACTTATTTGATTTTCCCGCGTACTGTATTTATAATCGAAATTGCAACGCTCCCTGTAATCATGAGCGAAAGGGCAAAAATTAGTCACCGTAAAATTTACACGCATTTAAGACGAAGCAAGCAGTGAACATTTCGCCATCTGTTCGCGTGGACGAACCGGTGTTCTTTTTATCTAGCGTCTATTAAAGAAAGTTAAGTAATTTCATTTGAGTTATTTCCCTCTGAATATATACAGCGAATCTGTTTGTGAAATATCGATTCGCTACATATTGTTTTATTCTTAATTCCCACTTCCGTATATATTTATTTTATTGCGTCATCTTTACGATTATAGTTTTCACTTCATTTCCGGTACCTCCTCCTATGTTAATTATATATTTTTTGTAAATAACAACGTTATTATTTAGAAAAACTTTTCTTTAAATGGGAAAGAGTCTTCTTTTACGTATTCTGTATATTCACTTTACAATTTAATAAACAAAAAACTCAAAAAAATCCATTAAAAACGAAGCAAAAATTGGGATCAAGGGGAAAACAATAATCGTAAAAATAATCTACTAAAAATCGGATTTTTTATTTATATATTTTACATTTCACTTAGAATTTTTTCTTGAGTTTTTAATTTATCTTTAATTTTAATTAATTGATTATCTTAAATTTTAATAAATTTATTATTTTAGAATATATTTGCCTGTAAACACAGCCTTCTCAAAATCTGTATTAAAAACACAACATGCTTACTAGAAAAAATACATTATTGCTATTAAATGTTTTCAGTTTAAACCATCATCCAAACTGGAATTATTTAGTAGCAATAATGATGTTTGGGAGAAAAACATACTGAATTTGAGAAGTCAATGTCTACTCGCAAATATATTGAGAAAACAACGAATGAATGCTCAAATTCTCAAATGACTCTCGGCTAATCGTCTATCATAACTATGTGGAACGATGAAATTATCGCCATAGAAAAGACGACATGATTCCGTTTCCGTTTAATGAAACTTCTTTTTTATGCAGATCAACGGCTAGTGTGCCAGTTGTGTACAAAGCCCAAGAGCGATAATAGCGTTCTATCATGTCTGAAAGTTACACAATGTTCAACGAACGAGATCAAAGATGCGCCGCCGTACAACTCATGCTCTCTAACGATATAATTAATGACAACAGAACCATATCTAGCACTCTTAAATGCAAATCCGGACGGTTCAACGCTTGAGGGTACAGTTCAACGAAGATTCCTGCCACGGTTATAGCGTCTGATGTGGTTTCAAAGGTATGCTCCCGGACCTGTATCGAGGCGATGATTGAGGTTGGAGGAGCTACATTGAATAGACAAATTTATCATTCCACCCTGTACATATAGACTTCCTCTACGAACGAGTGTTAATTTAGAAGCAGAAAACAATCACTAAAGAGTGGGAGAACCTATTTATAAAATATTTATTAGAAAAAAAATTTTACGTAAAAAGCAAATCTGTAAAATATACGTTGTCAAAATCCATTGAATAGCTAAATGCGAAACTATGGTTAGTTAACTCAGAAATGAAACAAACAAAACATCATCATCTTGAATATTTATCGTAGCAGTCATTCAATAATTTCAGAAATATATGATATGGCATCAAAATTTGGAAGTTCTACTAAAAATTGAATAAAAATTGCAGATAATAATATATATGCTTCTTTATTTTTAACTAAGGATAGAGTTATTTATAATATAAGGATAGAGTTATTTATAATAACAGATTTTGGTTGGTTGGTTGGTTGATTTTGTTTTACGGCATATCAACCTTTTTCAGATTATTTAATGCTGAATCTAGTTATTTTGAGGAACGATTTTTAATGGAGTACATATATTTTTTAAGTCGGATTCTATTTAACCCATAGTTGGGACCCTAACAGGTACTACCACTCCGGGTCAGAGTGGGCCTGGGAGCAATGGCAATTAAAGGGTGGCTCCACACTCCCCAAGACCCGCAAGGTGGGGCCTCACCATCGGATATAGTTTTAGGTCATATCCAGGACCAACAGATTTTGGAGGAATATATATATATATATATATATATATATATATATATATGTGTGTGTGTGTGTGTGTGCGTGCGTGTGTGTTTATATATATATATATATATATATATATATATATATATATATATATATATATATATATATAAAAGTCCCCAGGGGACGTCAAATCCTGGTGAAAATAAACAAACGATGCAGTTTTAGGCCTTAACATATGTAAATTTGAGTTCTGCATCATGCATAAATAAATAAAAAATGACTAAGTTCATCATTTACCCCCCTCCATTTAGCCCCAAAAGTCCCCAAGGCCTTAACATATTTAAATTTGAGTTCAACACCATGCAAAACTGCTAAATAGACATACACAGAAAATCTTGGACAAATATGGTAAAATAGTCCCAAAAATGGAGTGCATTTATTAGCCCTAAAAGAGCCCCTGGGGCACACCCAAGAGTTATCGCAAAGTATAGACAAACAAAATTATATAGAAATCAGTTAGTTACAACTTTTCAAAAAGTTTTCTCAAAATCTAAGGCATCATTTTTTTTTAATAAGCACAAAAGTGTCAATTTTAGCCATTTTAACCCGAAAGGTATGGGAGGAGGGCAGAGTTTTCCCGGAAAATCCGTTCTATGACTTTTTTACTCATTTTTAATGTTTGTGCGAAATTTCAAAAAATTCCAAGGCGTAGTTATTGAGACAAGTGCGAACAGACGAACGGACGAACGGACAAGGGTGAATTTACAGGTCTACCCTCCTTTTTTCGGGGGGGGGGGCCAACAAATTCTACTTATAATATAATGATAGGCTATATTCATCGTTCTGAATTGACTATAACTAAACAATTTAATGATGGGTCGTGGATCAACCACATTGAGTATCAAGACAAGAGAAATCCCTCCAGCGTTTGTGGAAAAGGAGTGTTTCCAGTTCCGGACCCGTATCGAGGCGGTGATTAAAACTGAATGCAACTGCATTGAATAGATGTCAGCTCTACTAAATTGATATTTACGATAAAAGTTTTAAAATAAAGCTGTGGTGTTGTTTTCTTTAGGGCGACACTTTTATCGTTCCAAGCTGCACATGTGACGTCACAATTACTTAGCTTTTGCTGTGAAGAATCTCTACTTCATATTCCGTTGAGATTGAACTCAACGCTTTTTTAGTTCTGTAATAAATGACCGTGGTGAATGCCTGTTTGTATAACATTTATTTATCTAAGATTTTGTATAACATTTATTTATCTAAGATTTCGCTTGACTCTATACATCGAAAAAAAAAGGCGACAGCGAGTGTTAAACTAAGATCTTTCACCAATGAATCCCAAGAAAAAAAAAATGATCCGTGTATTCATTCTATTATTTGGTGGGGGGGTGCAAGTCAAATAATACATTGCGATTTAACGTTTTGGCTGTTTCAAGCAGGCATAATGGTCATAGATCAATGCGAATGTCTCCGATGGTCTGGATCAGGTTTATAAGAAATCACACTATCTATTTATGTACTTCCTTATTTCTTATTTCTTTTTTTTAATTTCTTTCTGCTTTTTTTGTTTGATTAGTTGACCAATTCTTTTCAATTTGCGACCATGTCCGACACGAAGGCGAGCTCGCATTGAATTAGAGCTGTTCACATTCCTCTCCATGATTCATTACTTGCTGATTTTCGGGCTATCAACACGCTGAACAAAATATCATATGCTTTATATTTGGATAGGTTCTTCGTTTGTTTTTTTTTGTTTGTTTGTTTTTTGTGTTTTGTTTGTTTTTGGTGTTGTTTTTTTTTTTGTCTTTGTCTTCTTTTTTGTATATCCTTTTATGTATATTTATATTAGCGATACGGCATAATCAAAATGTCATATGCTTTATATTTGGATAGGTTCTTCGTTTTTTTTTTTTTTTTTTTTTTTTTGTGTTTTGTTGTTTTTTTTTTTTTGTTTGTTTTTGTGTTTTGTTTGTTTTTGGTGTTGTTTTTTTTTTTGTCTTCGTCTTCTTTTTTGTGTTTTGTTTGTTTTTGTGTGTGTGTTTTTTTGTCTTCTTTTTTGTATATCCTTTTATGTATATTTATATTAGCGATACGGCATAATCAAAATATCATATGCTTTATATTTGGATAGGTTCTTCGTTTTTTTTTGTTTTTTTTTTGTGTTTTGTTGTTTTTTTTTTTGTTTTTGTGTTTTGTTTGTTTTTGGTGTTGTTTTTTTTTGTCTTCGTCTTCTTTTTTGTGTTTTGTTTGTTTTTGGTGTTGTTTTTTTTGTCTTCGTCTTCTTTTTTGTATTTTGTTTGTTTTTTGTGTTTTGTTTGCTTTTGGTGTTGTTTTTTTTTTGTCTTTGTCTTCTTTTTTGTGTGTGTTTTTTTTGTCTTCGTCTTCTTTTTTGTGTTTTGTTTGTTTTTGGTGTTGTTTTTTTTTTGTCTTTGTCTTCTTTTTTGTATATCCTTTTATGTATATTTATATTAGCGATACGGCATAATCAAAATATCATATGCTTTATATTTGGATAGGTTCTTCGTTTTTTTTTTTTTCTTTGTTTGTTTTTTGTGTTTTGTTTGTTTTTGTGTGTGTTTTTTTGTCTTTGTCTTCTTTTTTGTATATCCTTTTATGTATATTTATATATTTATATTTTTTGTGTTTTGTTTGTTTTTTTTTGTCTTCTTTTTTGTATATCCTTTTATGTATATTTATATTAGCGATACGGCATAATCAAAATATCATATGCTTTATATTTGGATAGGTTCTTCGTTTTTTTTTTCTTTGTTTGTTTTTTGTGTTTTGTTTGTTTTTGTGTGTGTTTTTTTTGTCTTTGTCTTCTTTTTTGTATATCCTTTTATGTATATTTATATATTTATATTTTTTGTGTTTTGTTTGTTTTTTTTGTCTTCTTTTTTGTATATCCTTTTATGTATATTTATATTAGCGATACGGCATGATCACGTTTGACACCCAGGTTCCCGTCAGATCACCGAAGTTAAGCAACGATAAACCTAGCCAGTACCAGATTGGGACTCCCAGGTACTGCATGTGCTCTCCGCTTATCTCGGCATTGTTTCCAGTCGTCATTGACTTCTCCTTGCCACTGAGGCCCAGCAGTGCCGATTCAGGAAAGGTGTTGTTAGAGATTACGAAACTCTTGCCACACAATTACACGCGCAGCTTCCCCTACAGGGAGTATCCTTTGTCTTTCGAGACAACGGAGGCATCGATAATAGCGAGGAAATCCGACATTGCCCGGGATTAAATTATTATCAATGAATGTTTCACACTCCCACATTTTTATTGTCATCGAAATCAATTAAATTTTCAATTTAATCGATTGATTGTCTATTCTACCCGGGGAGCCATTGCGGTGCACCGGGAGGAAGCTTCACATGCCTCACTGCAGTGATTTAATTCACAATACATTGTAGTCTACATTGCACTGTAGAGAGCCTACTGTTTATTATATGAAATTAGTTTTATATATAACAGCTTTAATTAAGGTTTAAAATGAAAAAGTCAAGTACCATAGTACAATTGTGCTCTTAACAAAAGCATTCAGGTTGAATGCGCCCCTGTCATATCAAAGAACTTACTGTCGATTTTATATTCCGGGCATTTTTACTTATATGGTAATAAAACTTCTAAAATGTACTTGATAAGTTAGTTTGTATAAGGTGTAACTTTGGTCAAAATCGGTGTTTTTCGATTATCAATACTCATCGAAGATTTTCCGATACAAAACCCACCTAATAACACTGCCAGACACATAAAGTACATTTGTGTAAGCTTTCATAAAAGTAGACACGGCCATTTGGGAGTCTATAGGTGTGGTTTTGAGCACCACAGCAACACACGCATGAACACAATTCCACGCACAATTCTTTTATATAATATTGGAAAAATACTGACACATGTGCCCTCTGGATACAAATATTTACAGTAATTTGGATGTACATGAAAAATAATGCTCAGAAAGAATAACCTACCTCTAACTTTTTTATATACTAATGAGTCATCACCTATCAAGGTTGAAAGGCCACTCGAGGCCAAGGGTTACTTATATTGTTAATCTAATTTACAAAATTTACTATGTCTGTCTGTCTGTCTTCATATTTTCAAACTCTATCCTCTACCGAAACTAAAAGTAGCAGAGCGGCGCTAGGGGCTTCAAATGATTGGATTTTTTATGTACCGTTCTTTTGTGGTTCTTTAGCCGGTGAAAATAGTTTTTAAGGAGTCAAAAAGGGGGTCAAAATCGAAAAAATTGTTACACATTTTTTATACATTCTTCTTAATTTATTTTTAATCAGTTCATATGCGGGTTACATTGGTACAGTGGTAACGTCACCAGCTTTAAATGCTACAGTTTTGCTTTTGATTTCGATTCTAGCTGATGGAATCCGAATATTTTTTTTTTTTTTTTTAACTTTTGAAACCACGATTCTATAATAATATATACGAAATCTGGGCAAATTAAAATATCATATTTAAGCGTATTTTACGACCGGGCGAAGCCGGGCGACATCCTCCCCTGAGTTGAATCTAAATAAAGACTATGAGGGAATGCTTTGTATTTGTGGAATTTTTCGAAGATTCAAGGTGGAGGGGACTTTTGCTTTAATTTTCTTTCTCGTCTATTTTGTTTCCCCTATCTTATAGACTGACCAAAGTATGACTTTTGTGGACGCAAATATTTACAGTAAATTCATATCAAGAAAACTGCTCTTTTAATATAGAATTATGATTCGCCAATTATCAAGGTCTAAAAAACACTCGAGGATAAGGCTTAATATGATTGTCAATTGGATTCCTGAGCAATATTATGAGAGGGTTGGGAAAAATAGGTTGATTACTTAAGAAGATAGCTTAACAAGTATTTGTTGAGATTGGACTTGATGTTGACAATTTTTTAGCCAGCAAGGAAGTACTCCTGTTGTTCAATGTTTCAGGAATAGGGATTATTTTTAAAGAAACATTATTCTGTGGAAGTTTCGTTTGGTTCTCCGTACACAGAAGAAAAGGGGAATTCTCTTTATAGTCGTGGTAGCTTGACGGGTACCCGCTGTAAACGTTTTACAGGAGAACCCATGGAGTAAAGCATCTCCCATTCTTTAAATCTATATCAAATTATAATATGTGGTTGTCTTTAATGTGAGAAAAAAAACCGATCTAGGGGGAGGCGTTTATATTTTCTTTCCAATCGAGTGTGCATCTTATCGGTGTGACGCACATTCTATATGGATTTTTATCTACATTCTTGTGTTCCATAGAATGACCGGAATTGTAATTTTCATCAAAAGCAAAAAAAATGTTTACATTCCAGGTCGGGAGGTTATGAATTGCGCAACGGAAAATAAACAAGAATGTAATATTTTAACATTTACATTCCCAGGAATATCGGTAGATGTCTATATGCGACAGATAAGATAAATTAAAGAGGAGGAGAAAAAGACAGAGAAAATAGGAGATCGATAACTGTCGAGTGTGATTGATATTTCTCAGCTGTCGCTGGCCCACACAAACCAACCCCTACAACAGAATGTCTCTTTCTTTGTCGATGAAGAAAAAGCTTACTTATAAACAACCTTCTATGTTGATGAATTCGTCCCTGTGTTGATTTTCAGAATAACGAGAAATTGTCAGGTGTATATATAATTTTAGCAAGCATTTTAAAATTGCAAGCTAGAAACTAATATATACATTCAACAACGTAACATTATGGGAAAGCTACGTTGTGTTTAATGTTTGTTTTCCGTCTTGTAAAAGCCAGTAAATAGAGATATCAGCTATGGTAATTTATTGCGGGCTATTATCCTCATCTTTCTTAGTTGTGATTTCACGGCGTTTCGGCCAACTATTCCCCTGGCCTTCGTTAGGTGGTAACCGCGACGGAATAGGCACTCTGATATTTCCTAACTGCATTCTCAGCCATAGTTGTTGCCAGAGGAATAGTTGAGCGAAACGTCGTGAAATAAGAAAAAAGATGAGGATAATAGTCCGAAATAAATAAATTAATAAATAATACTCATCTCAATAATGACTTTCAATTAAATAATATATATCTGCTATGGTGTTCTTTTCATGTTGCTGATATATATATATATATATATATATATATATATATATATATATATATATACATACATACATATATACATACATATATATACATATATACATATATATATACATACATATATATACATATATATGCATATATATACATGTACATATACATACATCCATATATACATACATATATATAAATACATATATACATATATATACATACATATATATAAATATATATACATATATATATATACATACATATATATATCCATATATATACATATATATACATATATATATATATACACATATATATACATATATATATACACACATATATATACACATATATATACACACATATATATACACATATATATACATATATATATATATATACATATATATATACATATACGTAGATATATATATACATATATATATACATATATACATATACATATATATATATGTATATATATGTATTTATATATGTATATATATATATATATATATATATATATATATATATATATCAATAAATATTTCATTAATATATATATATATATTTATATGTATAAGGAATGAAAAAATACCAGCGGTGGTTGACGTTATGTTTAAAGAAAAATAGAAAATCCGAATGAAATTATTAAAAATCAACGTTTCGTCCTTATTTCAGAGGACATATGTCGGGAAGGACAAAATATGTGTGCGTATAGGCACACATATTTTGTCCTTCCCGACATATGTCCTCTGAAATAAGGACGAAACGTTGATTTTTAATAATTTCATTCGGATTTTCTATTTTTCTTTAAACATATATTTATATATATCATATACATATATATATTATATACATATATATATATATATATATATATATATATATATATATATATATATATATACATCCCATTAAAAAAAAACGAAGTAACTAATAGGGAATTAATTAAAATGAATGTTTAAAAGAATATGCAAATTAGCTATATGATGTGCTAGTGAATGCAATTCCACAACCAAGATATAAGAAAATTGTATTTTCTTTTTAAATAAATAGAAAAGAGGGTTTTTCATATGAATATCAATACACACAAAAGAAAACCAGATTTATAGGAGTATATATATATATATATATATATATATATATATATATATATATATATATATATATACATATATATATACATATATATATATATATATATATGGTTGGTTGTTTTTGTTTATATATATATATATATATATATATATATATATATATGTATATATATACATATATATGGTTGGGTGTTTTTGTTTTACGGCATATCAACCCTTCTCGGGTTATTTAATGCCGAATCCAAAGATTTTGAAGAAAAATTTTCAATAGAATATATTTGTTGTATCAAGTTGATTTTTATTTAACCTAAAGTTGGGACCCTAACAGGTACTACCACTCCGGGTCAGAGTAGACCTTGGAGCAATGGCAATTAAAGGGTGGTTCCACACTCCCCAAAGCCCGCAAGCTGGGCCTCACCACTGGATATAGTTTAAGGGCATATCAAGGACCATATATATATATATATATATATATATATATATATATATATATATATATATATATATATATACTAGCAAAAGTACCCGTCGTTTACTGGGTTCAAAAACAGCCTACAGAAAATGAACTCTTATTTATGAAAGTATGATAGGTTATGAAAAGGAAGGGTTGTAAAGAGATGGCTTCGAATTTGAGGATATCAAAACCAAAGCAAAATATGAAAAGTAAAAATAAAATAGATAAACCTCATAATTTATTATACCATACCTGTTCACACTGAAACACTTATCACAATATTCTGTGGATCTATATCAAAAAACCTTGTTAAACTTTGTGACATATTTCCATTCTATGGAGGTCAGGTGCGAACGAACACCCAATAATTTTATACCATATTTCTTCAAACTGAAACATAATTATCAAAGCATACTTACGCAGATAGATATGAAAAGTCTTTATTAAAGTGTGTGCCTATTTTTATTATATGGAGGCCAGGCGCAAACGCAGACCCTACAATTTTATTATACTTTCCCTACTTAAGTTAAAACATACGGATCAAAGTATTATTAAGTACATCTATATCAAAAATACTTGTAAACTTTATTTTTTAATTTTTTAATTTTTTATTTCCATACTTTGTGGACCAGGCGCGTACACAGACCCCACAATTTTAATGAATTATCATTATGCCAGATCAAACATACCGATTCCTGTGTCTCAATAAATCTTCTACCATTATATGTGATCAGATTTCTATAATTGTCAACCATATATGAGCCTATTCGTGACCAGTCACACACACACACACGTTCAGCTTTATATTATAGATATATATATATGTAATAAGTATATTAAGCGTATTTTCTTGGCTGTGTGTTTGTATTAGCACTTCTGTTCATACTTGTGTACATGTATATCTTCCCAGCAAATTTATACGTAGGAATTTTATTTGAAGCTTTGATCTATGTGTAAGCATGCCTATATGTTGATGTACGTGATAATGTGAGTCAATATATATCGGACGCATACAAGATGGTGTGAGGAGCTATGTGCTTTTACCATAGATCTTCTGAGTCTGTGTTTCTATACATATGCATGTTTGTATGTATATTTTATTTCAAATGCATTCGCGTGTATTTGTGTTTCTGATTTTATATGCAAACCTATGTATTTGTATGTATTTGTATGTATTTGTGTGTATTTGTATGTATTTGTGTGTATTGGTATGTATTTGTGTGTATTTGTATGTATTTGTGTGTATTTGTATGTATTTGTATGTATTTGTGTGTATTTGTATGCATTTGTGTGTATTTGTATGTATTTGTGTGTATTTGTATGTATTTGTGTGTATTTGTATGTATTTGTATATATTTGTGTGTATTTGTATGTATTTGTGTGTATTTGTGTGTATTTGTATGTATTTGTGTGTATTTGTATATATTTGTGTGTATTTGTATATATTTGTGTGTATTTGTAAATATTTGTGTGTATTTGTATGTATTTGTATGTATTTGTATGTATTTGTTTTTCTGATTTTATATGCAAACCTATGTATTTGTATGCATTTGTATATATTTGTGTGTATTTATATGTATTTGTGTGTATTTGTGTGTATTTGGATGTATTTGTATGTATTTGTTTGTATTTGTTTTTCTGATTTTATATGCAAACCTATGTATTTGTTTGTATTTGTATGTATTTGTGTGTATTTATATGTATTTGTGTGTATTTGTGTGTATTTGTATGTATTTGTATGTATCTGCATGCAATCCAATCTATGTTACTTTTGTTTAATGCGTATTGGTAAGTCAACGTGAGAAAATGTGTAAACGAGTATTTACTACGTGTGTAATATTGATGCGTTTATTATAAATATCGAATTATTTATGTGTGCTTATGAATGTCATCAATGTGTGTGTGTGTAAGCGTGCGAATATCCCAGCCTTTCTTTAGTCGAATGCAATTAGCTCAGTTTTCCGGCGGTAACTAATCATAAGGTAGACCAGCTTGGTTGGAATCCTTTTTCAAACGGCAATCGGCAAGCTATTTTTCAAACACAAACTCTCTAGCAAATAACAGGTTTTCTGCCAACCGCAACTCCCAACCTCCGCACTTGATGCGGGCAGTTCAAGCTCCTATCATCGCTTGCCTAGCAACCCATAAACCGGCCATCTTGAAAACGACACTTGAGCTGGAACTAACGCAAAACGGGAAGTATTATGGTGCTCCATTGCTCCTGTACTTGTTGGCCTTTTTCTGCCTCCTAAAATATTACATACCAGCTCAGAAATGTGTATGTACAGTGAATTGTTCATAGTGAAACAAAGGTTGCAGAATCACTTTGCTAAGTCAAATGGTAACAAGAAGCAAGAAAAAACGGACACAACGATGGAAACATTAACGAAGAAAGTGATATTCCGAAATTTTCCTTCTTTTAGATTAGTTTCCCTATTAAAACATGAGGATCTGGCTTAACCTAGTATTTTATACATAGCTAAAGAGAGAATAGATAAATCCATACACTCTATAAGCCTAAGGATATCACCATCCGGAAGCCAAGCATGCGATTGAATAAAAAGATTAACAATTACTTGACAAGCCGTGTATTTACATTATCATTTCATTCAATGCCAACTGCTCTAATTGACAATTTCAATAACCTTTATCTTCAAATGGCTTTTGGGTTTCGATAAATTGTGACTACTTAGTAAGAAAAAATGTTTATAAACCATTTTTAGTATACATGTCATCGTTCATTCTACAAAGATATATGCCACAGTTAATTACTATGTTACGCATACATATAAGAAATTAAATTAAATATAAGAAATTAAATTAAATATAAGAAATTAAATTAAATATGAGAAATTATATTACATATGAAAAATTATCTTAAATATAAGAAATTAAATTAAATATAAGAAATTAAATTAAATATAAGAAATTAAATTAAATATAAGAAATTAAATTAAATATGAGAAATTATATTACATATGAAAAATTATCTTAAATATAAGAAATTATCTTAAATATAAAAAAATATCTTAAATATAAGAAAGTATATTAAATATAAAAAATGATATTAAATATAAGAAATTAAATTGAATATAAGAAATTAAATTAAATATAAGAAATTAAATTAAATATGAGAAATTATATTACATATGAAAAATTATCTTAAATATAAGAAATTAAATTAAATATAAGAAATTAAATTAAATATAAGAAATTAAATTAAATATAAGAAATTAAATTAAATATAAGAAATTAAATTAAATATAAGAAATTAAATTAAATATAAGAAATTAAATTAAATATAAGAAATTAAATTAAATATAAGAAATTAAATTAAATATAAGAAATTAAATTAAATATAAGAAATTAAATTGAATATAAGAAATTAAATTAAATATAAGAAATTAAATTAAATATAAGAAATTAAATTAAATATAAGAAATTAAATTAAATATGAGAAATTATATTACATATGAAAAATTATCTTAAATATAAGAAATTATCTTAAATATAAAAAAATATCTTAAATATAAGAAAGTATATTAAATATAAAAAATGATATTAAATATGAAAAATTATATTAAATATAAGAAATTATATTAAATATGAGAAATTATATTAAATACTAGCTGTACCCTGCCACGCGTTGCAGTGGCTCAATTCGGTGTAATGGAAAAATTTAATAAAAAGAGAAAATGCATGTTTCTTATATTCTTAGTACAGCAATCCACTCCAAAAAGTGAAAAAGTAGGCGAAAATGAAAAAAAAAATGGTACTCTTGCAGAATTTGATCTGGATCCTCGGGAGTTTCTGTCAATCATTCATGGTTTGGACTCGACCAACAATCAGTGGATGAAGCCGAACGTAGCAAAAATGTTGAAACGCTAATTTTTTTTTTTTTTTTACAAAAATGTGAGTTATTAATTAATATTTGGTTCATGGGGGGGTACTCTACACAGATTCGAAAAAGTTGTCCAAAAACAAATAAATGAAAGCAAACGTAAGGTAAGTTACCTTTCTACCTAACTGGATAATTGTTTAGTGTTTTTATGCAATGTAAAATGTTTAATCGGCTCGAAAAACAGAAATTGTTGCAGACTCTGCTGAATACGTTAAGCTTGGGAAAGTAAGTTGAAAGCTAAAAACTATACAAAACAATGTCTGAAACTCACCGAATATATGTTACCATGACATAGGCTGGCAAAATCGGTGGGTTTCTGACAGTATTTCGTATAGTTTTTTAGTTTTAACTCACTTTCTCTAACTTAAAGTAATCAACGGTGTCCGCCACCATTTCTAGCTTTCAAATATACCGATAAACACTGTTTTTCGAGCCGACTAAACGTTATATTAAATGAAAAGGGTTTATATTACTAAACACAGATACAAAGAAGTTGTCAAAAATAAATATATAACAAATAAATGTTATCAAAGGCAAGAAAAGTAAATGTTCTACCTAACTGGATAAGATTTTAGTGTTTTTATGTAATGTATAATCGGTTCAAAAACATTCAATGTTTATCGGTATATCTGAAAAATACAAATACACGTTAAGTTTGGAGAAATTTTGGGAAAATGAGTTTAAACTAAAAAAACTAAACAAAAGTACTGTTAGGAACTCACTCAATATATATTACCATGACGTAGGCTGGCATATAATCGGTGGTTTTAAACTTTTGCTCGATACATGTGACGACTTTTAAAAGTCTCTTTTAGTGATTACCTGATTTGAGGACTACTAAACTACTAAACGGCAAATCTGCTCCAAAAATCCGGTATTATTTTACTTTAAGGCCCGTTTCACGTTCGTATATAACGAAATATTTTATTGTAGATTTCGGTGTGTTAAAAACGAATCTGCAATCCGTTTCCGTAGCAAAAAGAAAGTTTTCATGATATTCATGAAATTACTTTTTCGAAAAGTGGGTGATCACTTTTCAATCTAAATTTAACTTAGAATGAGCACCCACTTTCTGGCCACCTGAGAGAGGGGCATTTTTCTGTGTGTTTCTTGGCTAAAAAGTTTTTTGTTTGATTTCTTTTGCATGGTAATAAACCCTGAACTCTCGGAATATTTTCCATTTCACAGCCGTAGCCTTCGTTTACGCTATGCGTGAGCATAAAAGAAAGCTGTTTAGCCAATAAACCTGGGGGAAAAAATCCCCCCTCTCTCAGGTGGCTAGAAAGTGGGTGCTCATTTTAAGTTAAATTTACATAGAAAAGTGATCGCCACTTTTCGAAAAAGTAATTTCTTCATATCATAAAAACTATTTTTTGCGACAGAAACGGTTTGCAGATTCGTTTTTAGCACACCAAAATCTACAAAAAAAAATGTTATATACGAACGTGAGATGCACGGCCCTTAATGGAAAATTATATTGAAAATCCGGGGGGAAATAGTTTTCAATAAAAACAGCAAATGAATTCGATAGAAAAAAAATGGATGCTATTTTTTTTTCTGTGTGTTTCTTGGCTAAAAAGTTTTTTGTTTGATTTCTTTTGCATGGTAATAACCCCTGAACTCTGGGACTATTTTCCATTTCACAGACGTAGCCTTTGTTTATGCTACGCGTGAGCATAAACGGAAACTGTTAAATATACACTCGCGTACCAAACTGCCTTGTGAAAAAACCGTTAAGCCAATAAACACGAACATAAATGCCCTTCCTCAGGTGGCCAGAATGTGGGTGCTCATTTTAAGTTAAATTTAGATGGAAAAGTGATCAGCCACTTTTCGAAAAAAAAATCTTTTTGGTACTCTTTGGGCGTTGAGTTCCATGGCAACCCGCAGAATTATTCAAGAGTCGTTTCCTTATTCCCCTCTAGTCAAGGCTAACGCATGCGCACGTAACATTTTTTATTTATTTACTTACGTGGCGGAGTTTCTATACTGAGAGGTTTTTTGAAATTTCTTCACTGGATTATTATTGATTGAACACTAACTAGATTATGAAAAAAATTGAAAAGAAAAATCATTTCAACATTTGAAAGTGGTATTCACTTTTTAGTTACCACGTTCTGGTAAATCGGTCACTCATTTTTTTTTTCTAAATACGGAAGTGTCTTCAGGAGATATATATTGGTAGCATGTTGACGAAGCAATGTATCGAGAGGCGTACGGGATGGAAAATTATTGGTAAATTTTTAGATTAGGTCCACCGCCTAAATTTTTTTTTAAATGACGACTTGTAATGATTTTCGACTATGCTGAATACGAAAATCGCATTGAAATTTACAGAAATAAGTAGTTATTAAGATATAAAAAGTTGTATTATGCATTGTAATCTTTGGCGGCCATCTTTTTTACGCGCGTGTATTTGTTTATGGCGCGTGCACACGTAAAAAGATGGCCGCCAAAGAATACAATGCATAATACAACTTTTTATATCTTGATAACTACTTATTTCCGCAAAGTTTCAACGCGATTTCCGTGTGCAGCATACTCGGAAACATATAAATGTCGTCATTTAAAGGAAAATTGTGGAGGTAGACCTAATCTAAAAAAATACAAAATTATTAAACATTTCTCCAGCATTTTAGTGAAATTTATAATACTTTTTAAAAAAAAATTTAAAACAACAAAAAAAAAAAAAACCTGAAAAAAACCCCCAAAAACCTCACCTTTCATAAAACAGATAAATTATTGTAAACAAACTAACCTTTCATAAAAACTATTTTTAAAAAACAGCCACAAACTAACTAAATAAGTAAATAAGTAAAAAAAAAAAAAAAATAAGTAAAAAAAATTTTTTTTTTAACTCGAAACTTTATTTTCATGAAGACAATAAAAATGTTATGTTCAATCTATTTTTTTTTCTTTGAGAAACAAATATATTTCTGACTTACAAATGCGGTAGAGGCTCATATTATTTTTACTTTCTATGGTTTTGATATACCGCGTTTTTATTGGTTACAAAATGGATGACTGATTTATCAAAACGTTGTAACTAAAAAGTGAGCACCACTTTCAAATGTCGAAATAATGATTTCTTTTTTTAATTGTTTTTTAATAATCTGTTTAATTAGTGTCCTGTCCAATCAATAATAATCCAGTGAAAAAAATTTCCAAAAACCTATAAGTATAGAAATTAAGCATGGGAGTGATGGTTGTACAACTACGCAACTTACGTCGCCTTTCGCACTTTTACAAAGATTATTTACGTTAACTCTTTTCATAATTTATATATCAAAAAAAGTAGCTAAACCATTTATTAATAATTACAAACATTTATTTATTTATTTACGTAGGCTTAACTCTTTTCGTGAATAAGAAACGTTTTACTCTTTAAGAATAATAAAAGGAAAAAGTTACTAAACATTTATAAAATGAAAAATAATTTCTCACGTACTTACTTCTTTTTATGAAGGCCAGAGGAATAGTTGGCCGAAAAGTCGTGAAGCAACAACTAATAAAGATGAGGATAATAGTCCGTAATAAATAAAAATGGTGCTAATGCAGAGAGTGATCCGCGCTAGGTATCGTATTTCCACGTTTGATTAAAGTTTTACGATATGTTTTTTTATTCAATTTGTACCGTACTTTAGTACAGAATAGGTACAAAACACCCTCCCCTCCTCATGTTAAGAATGGCTTTTGAAATAATAACATTATTTCAGCACGGATCACTCTCTGCATGAGTATCATCCAAATTAATACAAATAATACTTATCTCAATAAGTGAAAGGCTCATTTCTATCGGAAATGAAATGGCGGATAATCTCGCAGTTACGAAAAATATTTTTATTTAATTTAATATTTTTGTAATTCGCGATGTTAAATTATTTTAATAACATGCAAACATTCCTTGACTTTAAAAATAGAATTTCTGAAAATTTCAATTAAATTGGTAATGTTAAAATATGGTTTTATAGACTTTGAACGAACCAAGAATTACATGTATAAGAAATTATATTAAATATAATTTTTCATATATATTAAATTTAACAAATTAGATACTTAAATACTTTTTCTCAATAAAGGGAAATATACATCAAATATTTCGGCCAACTAAAACCTAGTTATTAATAATAATAATAATAATAATAATAATAATTATCACATAACTGACCCCCCCCAGCAAAAAAAAGTGAGGACAAATAGCCAAGTAGAGCCAAAGAGGAAAGAAAGACCGAGGAGAGAGCACTGATCAGATCTCTGCTGGATAAGTACGAAGAGAACTGGGACCTTAGGGAGGCTTATTGCCACTCAAATTCCAGTGAAGACCAATAGTCGCTGCCATCGAGAAATCAATGGCAAACAGCTGTTGCGATAATGCATACTTATTTGCAAATAGTATCGAAAGAGGTGGAGAGTACTGGAAATCTGGGGAGACCTGTTGTCACTCAGCTTCCAGGGAACGTCACAGGCTGGTTTCAAGGAGAGATCTTTGATAATATCTGTGAAAGCTCCTTGTTGGCCAATAATAATAATAATTCCGAATTGTATTTGAAACCTGTGGGACCATAAAGAAAAGCCAGCATAAATGGCTTAATCAGATTGACAAAACAATTTCGTTTATAATATTGTAAAATGCTTGCCAGTTTAGAACGGCGAAAGTGTAAAATTACAGTTTAAACGTCTAAAGTTAAGGGAATTGATCTGATGTTGAGATAATCAAACTAAAACAATCCAAACGTTAAGACTAATATAAAGAATAACACTATTTTACATTTAAAGTGTATAGAAGCGAGGAGTAATTGTAAGAAAGAAATAGCGACAGCCAAGAGAGAATACACCGAAACCGTCAGAAAATATATTGAAGCGCAGAAATTAGGAACTCATGATTTCTGGAAAATCTACAACAGTGTAGTAAATAGTGGACAATCAACAATTCCAATACCCAACAATCGTGAGGTTGTTTGCACAGCAACCGAAAACACTTACATGCTAGCCAATCGGTTTGTCTCAAACTCTACAACGGACCCAGACCACTCACTCCCTGATTTTCGTTTGCGGACAAAAACACACTAAATGATTTGAAAATCACCCCTTCTCAAGTACATGATATCACAAAAACCTAAACACCACAAAAGCATATAGACCTGATTTCATCCCGACTGTACTATTAAAAACATGTTCCGCCGAGGTTGCTCAAGTTACTTTCAAACATTTCAGTAAATGCTTTAGCGAACCTTGTATTCCTGGCTTCTGGAAAGCTGCTTCTGTGGTACCAGTTTACGAGAATTCTAGCGAAAGAACTGACCCATCAAATTATCGCCCAATTAGCCTCATCCCTCTTCTCACCAAAATATTTGAATCCATAATTAATCAATCTCTAGTCCACCACCTTATAGTTGCTAAAGTTCTGTCCAACTAACAATATGGATTCAGGCAAGACCCTTCTTACTGAAGATATTCAAACTGTAATCTCTGAACGTATATACCATGCACTAGATAAACCAGAGCAAGGTAAGCCCTTAATATATCTAAGACTTTTGATAGGGTGCGTCGACAATCATATCACTTTATTACTTGACCAATACTTAACATAATTAAATCCTTCTTAAATAAGAGAAGAATCTAGGCTGTCCACGATAGTTGTACGTCAAAATAATATGATAAAAATACGGATGTACCTCAGGGGTCGATCCTTGGGCCTTTATTATTCTTAATATTCAAAAATGACCTCTCTGATAAAATTGTCTCTGAGATGGGTACATTTGCTGATGACATCACGCTCTATAACATGCACGATGGGAAAACAAATGAACACATATCCAAGGCAATGGCGGAAACTCTAGAGGAAGACCTCCAGTCTGTAGTGGAATGGGGGGAAAATGGATGGTGACATTCAATGCTGCCAAAATGAAACTTGTTTCCTTCAATAATTAAAAGAAATCTTCTTAACCACCAATAGCTATGGCTAAAGATACATTACCTGAAAGTACTTCATTCAAACTCCTCGGCTTAACGTTCACAGGGAACATGAGTTGGAACAGATACATTGAGAGCATTGTCGCGGCTGCTGCAACGAAGGTGGGTTCTCTCTGCCGTGCTAAAACGTTAATTACGCCTAAAAGTATCCTGTACCTCTATAAGAATACGATTCGCATATGTATGAAGTATTGTTGTCACATTTGGCCTCGTGCATCTGCTACTAGTCTTTCACTCTTATACGGGGTTCAAAAGAGAGTGACCAACCTAACAGGTCCCATACTATCAGCTAGGCTTCAGTCTCTCTCGCATCGACTAAATGTTGCATCCCTCTGTTTACAAGTATTTTAATGGTAGATGCTCCGACGAATTGGAAGCCCCTGTACCCTTTCACAGTAAATACCCCGTCAAACCCGATAAACAGCAAAATCCCACCCTATACAGGAGAGATCCACAGATGCATGAAAAACCTTCTACTCTAATACTTTCTTCCGCAGAACTGTTAGACTTTGGAATTCCCTTCAGAGTTCCTGCTTCTCTGACTGTACTGACATGCAGAAGTTCAAGTGTAATGTAAAAAGACATCTTACTGCGAAACTTCTTACATAGTACCCCTGCAAATTATGTCCTAGATAGTATCCCCTACATCAAAGTGGCACTGTATCTTGTTTGGGGTGAAAATGCAATAAAAAAACATGTGTGATCCCGATTTCGAATCCTGATATCCTCAAACACGCTGATGAGCCGTCGACTATTTTATTTACCCTTTTTTTTTAACAACGAAGACACCACTTATCAATGGCCGGAGCCACCCGAGGATAAAGGTTAATGGGTATACGGCAATAATTGGGACAATAATGTAGTTCTCGTAAGTAGTGGAAATGTGTATAATTTGATTCTTTAAGGAGACAATTCAACAAGAACTTTATGTTAAACTGGAAGCCGACCATATTGTAGTCAGGGAAGTAGGCCTGCGAATTTCTACAAGCAGGCAGTTATAGTAAATAAACTTTGTTCATGAAATCCACGTTCAAGTCTAGGAACAGATAGAGAGTGGGAGAAATTATTGATAGTCGTTTAAGTAAAACTAGCGTTTTTGTGAAAGTTTAGCAAGGGGGAATCATATATTGGAGTTCAGGCGATAATTTGCTATGTAAATAGCGATAGAACAAAAAAAAAGACTTGCAACGTCTCTTCTGTGGAAAAGAGGTTACAGGGAAGAGAAAAAGGCATCATCTACTAGGTTACTAAGTCGGTTTTGAACTCTGTAAAAGAAGGATAGGTGCTCCAAGCAGTTCCTTTCCAGATGTGGCAACTGTATTCTATTCTAAGACGTAATTGGCTCTTATGCAGATAGAGGATTGCATCGGCAGTGAGATATCTACTGGAGCGGTAGAATGACCCTACGATTTTTCCAACGACTTTGGCAGCGGATTTGACGTACGTGCTCTCAGATCAGATGTGAAGGTCAGATCCAGAAACTTGTCAAAACTTGGAGCTTCCCCAAGGCAAGAGCAATTTATTTCAATTGGGGCCGGATAGGGGTCAGAGCGTTGATGATAGAAAGGGCGAAGCTTGATTTTAGATGCATCAAAATTAACCAACTACCTTTTTCCCTATTTAACCACGTGTTTAAGACTAGAGGAGAAAGAACCAGACAGATCTTGGTCATTTTTGGCCTTTGAAGTGTTACCATAGTTGGTAATGTCGTCTGCATACATGTCTGCGAATGATCATAGAATGTAATTTGGGAAATCATCGATGAAGATCACGAAGAGAGTTGTCCGACGCTAACATTAATATTGTGAGCTTCTGATTTTTGCCTATCAACCATTAATAAACCTAACAGAGAGAAATGATTTAATAATCGAGAAGACATTTCGCAGCTATTCCGAAGCTGGAGATATGTATGACATAACTCTCTCAAACGTGTAGGAAACACATCACTCTTAGCTTAAACGTAACTATTAAAAAATAGCAACAAATAACAAATACATTTATATGCGATGAATCGGTACCAGCGAAATACATGACTCTGGATAACTATTTTATCTCTCTCTCTCTCTCTCTCTCACACACACACACTCAATATATATATATATATATATATATATATATATATATATATATATATATATATATATATATATATATATATATATAGTCTAAAGAAGCTTTGAATAAAAAAAATGCAAAAATAAAAATAAATGCAGTTTAAATTCCTGGATGGAAAAATATATATTAATTTTAACCTATCGCAGACTTAGCACCTACATAATCCGACTTTTAAAATGTTTATAATGACCAAAGATAATTCATTTATATAAGGAAAAAAATAGAAAAAAAGGCCTTTACTAAAATTGTTAAATAGAAACAGACTTAGCATTTGCATAAGCCGATTTCGCAAAAGTCTCCAATTTTAAAACAGAATTTAACTACATAAGGATGAAAAGAGAAAACCTTAACTAAAATTTTGTAAATAGAAAACGGGGATCATCAGCTGCTTACCATGAACCTGTTTCGGAGATTTAAAAACAGGACAGCTGTTTAATACATGGATTTCTAGTGGATAATACAACTTGCCCAATAAAAAAAATGTAAAATAATACGGTTACTATTTTTATTAATATATGAAAAAAATATAGATAAATAAAATATAAAAATATAAACTATGAATAAGTAAGTTTAGGATTACAAGATCCATTCTGCGACATGTTAACTAGCATATAAATGCTATGAGAATAAAATGCATAAAAGCTTAAGTACCTTAGGTACCAGACAGGCAAATAGACAAGAAGAAGGAAACCTAGCCATACATATCTAAAACCCAATATATAGTCTAAAGATATATATATATATATATATATATATATATTTCTGTAGAAATATATTTTCTTATAATGTATACGGCAATCCTTATTTAAGAAGCTCAATGTAATTACAGAGCAATATAGAGAATAAATGACAAAAAACTATATTCCAAAATTCATGATGTCCACCATCTTATAATTTATTCCTTTAATTCAGTTGGCAAAAATTGTAAATGTCAACTGAAATAAACGAATAAATTATAAGATGGTCACATCATGAATTTTGGAATATAGTTTTTTTGCCATTTGTATATATATATATATATATATATGTATATATATATATATATATATATATATACTAGCAGAAGTACCCGTCGTTGACTGGGTTCAAAAACAGCCTACAGAAATTGACTGTGATTGATGAAAGTATGATAGGTTATGAAAAAGATGGGATTGTAAAGAGATAGGATTTGATACTCAAAAATTTTACCTTAAGCAAAATATGATGAAAGTAAAGATAATTTTCGCGAAAATATATTTTTTACATCAACTTTGTTTCCATTCGTAGCCAAGAGTGACCAACAAAATGATGTTTCCTTACAAAGAGAAAATGTTAGATATGTAATAATAATATAAATATACAAGAAATAAATGTTACCATAGTCAATAAAAGTAACTTTTATGGTAGAAAAGTTCATTGGTTTGTATTTTGCAGTAGTTTGTAAAAAAAAATTTTTTTTGTTTTAATTCACGAACCGGTTTTAAAAAAATCAAAATGGCAACGACTTTGAAATGGAGAGCCCCGTTTTCAATTTGAAGGAGGGGCATCTGAGCATTCGGTATTAACAATTTAAGGGAGATCCGTCAAGGTAAGGAATATTTATAAACATATTTTAATGTTTTACCTTATTTTGTGCTTGAGGAATATTCGATTATGGCATGTGTAGTTTATATAAAAATCCATTTAAGTAGTTATCGCCTCCATTTCGTTTTAATTTCGGTTCGCTGAAATTATTTCAAGTAAAGAGCATTAAAAACTATTTCAAAACAAAAAAAACATGAACTGAACTTTTATTGACTATGGTAATATTTATTTCTTTTTATATTTATTTTTTCCGGTAGTCATTTGTTGTCTTTTCTGCTAAACACTCTTACTAAATAATATCGACGAAATATCAAAAAACAAAGAAACAAAAACAGTTTTGAAAAATAATGAAGTTTTACTTACTTTAGTAAAATAATCCGAAACAGCAAAATGGGATATTAAAAACACGTAATTACTTTAGTTTTTTAAAGCAAAGAATCGATATAAATATAGTTAAGAGGAAATTGGCGCCCTTTTCAAGCAGAACAGCCTCGTTTCAGGTTTACAGTATTGAACAGCTTCGTTTCAGGTTTACAGTATTGAACGACGTCGGATTCAGGGATGTACTATTGTAATGTAAAGAACACGCAGAAAGGGTTGTAATCAACTGAATTCCTTCTAGTACAGTGACAAAAAAAGCTTAAACAGATATATTAATAAAAATAAAAAGGTTATGTAAATGTTTTAAAAAAGACACGTAATCACGTGAGAAGGATTTTTTCCTTCTTTTGATACGATAACAGGTAACGTTCTTATTTTTATTATTTATCTATTTATCTATTTTCGAAAGAGTGTCACGTGCAATTGGAGAAGGAAAAAACAGAGTTATGCAAAATTTGTGTCGAGAATTGTCTAAAGTTCCGATTTTTCTTTTTGACTTTCACTTTAATAAGAACGTGAATTTATGAGGTGAATTTATTCGACACAATATGATTCAACTCAAAAAAATAAATAAAAGCTAACGTGAATTAAGATTAAAGTTAAGGTGTTATTGTGGACCCTCACCCCTTTTAAAAAACCTTGTTAAACTTTGTGACATATTTAAATTCTATGGAGGTCAGGCGCAAACGAACACCCAATAATTTTATTATACCATATTTCTTCAAACTGAAACATAATTATCAAAGTATATTTACGCAAATAGATATGAAAAGTCTTTGTTAAATTTTGTGCCATATTTCCATGGAGTACAGGCGCGAACGCAGACCCCACAATTTTATTATACCATCCCTATTTAAGTTGAAACATACTTATAAAGTATTCTTATGTACATCTATATCAAAAACCATTGTAAACGTTTTTTTTTTTTCATTTTCTATTTCTATACTTTGGGGGCCAGGCGCGAACCCAGACCCACAATTTTTATGAACCATCGTTCTGCCAGATCAAGCATACCCATTCCTGATCATCGATACATCTTCTATCAATATATGTAATCAGTTTTTTTTTTAAATAGTCAACCATATAGGAGTCTATTCGTGACCAAAAACACACACACACACACACACACAGAGACGTTCAGCTTTATATTATATATATATATATATATATATATATATATATATATATATATATATGTATAAGGAATGAAAAAATATACCAGCGGTGGTTGACGTTATGTATAAAGAAAAAATAGAAAAAACCGAATGAAATTATTCAAAAATCAACGTTTCGTCCTTGTTTCAGAGGACATCTTCAGGATAATTGAAATAAAAATGTGATAAAAGAAAAAGTCATAGATCGTGCGAAAAAAGACAGTTTTTTAAAATCCAACCCATGTCGGGAAAGGACGAATATGTGTGCGTATGGGAAGGTTGTTTGATGTCTATATATACACTTTTAAAATGCATTAAAATAAATATGTACATTTTTTTTTTTTTTTTTCTTCTGCGAAACTATTCATTTTCCTGCCGGTATATATTCCATCCCATGTAACAACTGTCAACAAGCGTACATAGGTGAAACACAACGAAAATTGAAATTAAGACTTAACGAGCACAGAAGAGATATAAGGAATGGTAACGCCCTAAATGCACTCTTTTGCCATTGTGCAGAACACGATCACTCATTTAATTTAGATCAAGCGAAAATTATTAAATACGTGATAGATAGAGCTAAAAGAAGACTTTTAGAATCAGCACTAATTTTGAATACTAATACTATTACGCAAAGAAAAGGCTTCTACCATTTAACCCCTAGCATAGGGAAAATAATAATCAAAGAGCAAGGTATCAGGGTGGATCCTGGCTAGCCGTTTTTCTTTGAATGTTTCAGGAAAATGAATAGTTTCGCAGAAGAAAAAAAAAAATGTACATATTTATTTTAATGCATTTTAAAAGTGTATATATAGACATCAAACAACCTTCCCATACGCACACATATTCGTCCTTTCCCGACATGGGTTGGATTTTAAAAAACTGTCTTTTTTCGCACGATCTATGACTTTTTCTTTTATCACATTTTTATTTCAATTATCCTGAAGATGTCCTCTGAAACAAGGACGAAACGTTGATTTTTGAATAATTTCATTCGGTTTTTTCTATTTTTTCTTTATACATATATATATATATATATATATATATATATATATATATATATATATATATATATATATATATACCAAATCATAGGTATTCAAGATAAATAACTCATGAATGTAACGAGGTTATTAAGAGTGGTAAATAAAAGAAGAGCCAGATATATTTTATTAATAACTAGAATGGGCGCCCGGCGTTGCCCGGGTGCTTGGATGTGTATGTTGAGCAAAAGAAAGTGGTAGTAGGAAGGCAGGCTCGAACCCGTACCGCAATGGAGGAAAAGAACGGGGTAAAACCTAACGTTTATGCTGTTGCAACCACCACCAAACCGGAAGCGACTTTTTTTTTAAAATTAAGGCTAGACAATCTAAAAGAGAAGATAAATTTAAAAAATATCGGCGTAAAAAAGTGACGCCCCTGTAGAAAGGTGCCTAGTTGAAGGGGAAGGTATTAATGTTTTTAGCCAATTTTTCGATATTTGTCGTATGAAAGATCGAACTTTAAAACGATACTGGTCTTGGTCAAATCCGTCGCCTTTATTGAAAGTTTAAGGCAGACATGCAAACATACATACATAAATACATTTATATATTGGTAACTAAAAATTTTCGACCCAAACTGATGAAAAAGCTTGCCCTATCTCTGAATACCCTTTATGTAAAATTTCAAATATTTAGACCAGAAATTGAGTAATTTGGAAGAGACCGCAGAGCTCAATGTTTTTAAACTTTGACCCCTATTATGACCCTTTAAAATGCATTGTTTTGGGCTCAAATCAAGTTATTAAGTTAGATCCATGTCCAAGGAACCTATATCTAAAATTTCAAGTGTGTAAACCCAAAATTGTAGGAGGAGTTCGGTAGAGTTCTCAAAGGTCAAACCGTTTAACTTTGAACCCTTAATCGCCAAATTTCTGGCCAACAAACGATCACATCGATTTTCCCAAATCTCACTAACCTGTATATCAAATTTCGAGTCTGTAGATTAAAAATTGACAGAGTTAGGAAAATGTACACACACTCACAGACACACAGATGCACAGATACACAGACACTTTCACTTTTATAGATAGATAGATAGATAGATAGATAGATAGATAGATAGATAGATAGATAGATAGATATGTCCGGCGGCTTAAAAGTGTTTTTCTTCCACAGAAGAAACTAGTTCTCATATGAAGTACAAGAAAATTCTATTTGTTTAAAAAATAAAACACATTCAAATTTTAATTTTTCTCTCCTTCTTTAGCTTTTTTCTGCCTTTAATTTTAGTGGCTATATGTCACAGGACCCCTTCCAGCTTCATTTTAATGTATTTTATTTTTTAAAACAAATAAGGTTTTTTATTCTTCATCTGAGAACTGGTTTCTTCTGTGCAAGACAAAACTTTTTCAAGTCGCCTGACTGGAATTTGTGGTTTTAACCAACCATCTGTCCGAAACATTAGCATGTCCCGTGTCGCAACCTGGTAAATTTGTTTATATTATTAATAATAATAATAATAATAATAATAATAATATGTATATATATATATATATATATATATATATATATATATATATATATATATATATATATATATATATATATATATATATATATATATATATATATATATATATATATATATGAGGCTGGTTCCTGGCTAATGGATGGAGAGATGGCTTCGTGGCCTGGTTCGAACCTCCCGACCAGTAGTAATCGTATCATCCTGCATTGATGATTCCCGAAAGGATGAAATACGAGTGTCTGTAGACATTAAAAATTATTGTAATAATTATGTAAGCCCCTTTAAAAACTCGGTTCTAACTTTAATGTTGAAATGAAAGTCGGTCACCTAAGCTCGCAGCGCAGATCATGATGTTATAAGCATTAGATAGCTATGGCCGTATGTTATGACATTTAAAAAATAAATGTTTAAATTTCAACGATATTTCTCGCGGTTGAGATTGGCCTTGAGGTTGGTTCCTTGCTAGTG
This sequence comes from Euprymna scolopes, assembly GCF_053919585.1. Classification (NCBI taxonomy): domain Eukaryota; kingdom Metazoa; phylum Mollusca; class Cephalopoda; order Sepiida; family Sepiolidae; genus Euprymna; species Euprymna scolopes. Next base: position 8,889,158 of record NC_136491.1, on the reverse strand, counting down.
GAGTCAGAGATGGCTTCGTGACCGTGTTTGAATCTTCCAACCGTAGTAATCGTGTCACTCTGCACTGATGATATTCGAAAGGATGAAACACTAGGTATTAAAAATTAGTATTGTAATAATTATATATATACACACATTATATATATATATATATTACATTACAAGTTCATGAATGTTTATATATCCGTATGTAAATGATTCACTCCTAAACATGGGTCATTATAAATTTGGAATGCAGTTGTTTCGCGGAAGAATGTCTATATATATGGTCTATATTTTGTTCAATTACAACGTGAGTAAAAGTACACTTTGTTAAAATTCACGTTTTCCATTTTTATCCATAAATTTTAATGAATATAAGTTTTTTCATATATATATATATATATATATATATATATATATATATATATTACTATTTAGATATCAGTTAATGAATATTTCCCAAGTTAAACTTTCTTTTGAGTACTATAAACGGTTTGAAGTCGACTAAAGATGAACGTAAGGTTCTATATAAAATTCAAATAAATTTGCATTAAATGTGATGCATGGTCATTCGACACCAATTAAAAAAAATTCCTACATAGATTTTGATTACAATTTCTAAGCGTAAGGTTTGCTATCATTAGAGACATGTTTTTATCTTCGTGTGAGTAATGCACCATATTTTATTCGGGGAATTCATTTTATCGGTGCTGTATAAACTTATACCACGAGTAATGGAATGAAAGCAAGTTTCTCTCATGTATTAAAATCAAAGGTTTCGTCCGAATTTCCGTACAAGTTCAACAAGATGCACGGAAAGGAGGCCAGAGGTTACATCGGCCGAAACGTTGTGCGAATAGCAGTCAAGATACGAACAGTAATCTGAATGATCCAAATAATATCATTTATAATTAACGTTTTTAGTTATCTAATAAACAGATGTTAGTAAAATTTCTTGTTGATATACGCTTCTCTCCCTTAAAAGAATGGGTAATGCTTGGGAGGATTTTCTTATTACTACATAAGTACTACTTTAACCGCATTAAAAATGAAGTAAACGCGGGAAATAGTTTCATAGTGAACAAATGCATTGTTATTGTTACTAGTAGTGTTAAAGCTAATAGTGATGTGCTTCCAAAGCATTTGAGAGAGTTAATTCCATTACATGCATTATGTCGCCCCATATTTTTGTGGACATATATATATACACACACACACACACGCACACTCACACACACACACACACACACAGATACACACACATGCACACACGCACACACGCACATATATATATATATATATATATGTGTGTGTGTGTGTCTGTGTGTCCAACTCTCCTACAGCCCAAACCACTGGATCGATTATAACCAAACATGGAATCATGATGATCCTCCACCTAAGAATGGTGCACACTAGTTTTCAAAGTTAAGGCCAAAAGTCAAGATCATAGCCTATGTGTGTGTATATATATATATATATGTATATATGTATATGTATGTATATATATATGTATATATATATGCATGTATATATATGTATATATATGTATGTATATATATATATGTATATATATGTATGTATATATACATATATATATAAAATAAAATAAAATAAAAATAAAATTATCCATTCATGTGTAATCACCTTTTTCTTCACCATATTCCCTCTGCTTCACATTTTTTTTTTTGTTTTCAAGTAAGATCTTTGACTTACTTGTTGTTTCATCAAATACTTTTGCATGCAAAATCCGATCCCGCATTTTGCTAATTTCTACCCTCTGATGAGAAGGAAAGTATTTCTTCGTAACTCCGCCGATTAAGGACTATCCACTTATCAAGTGTTTCCTTTTCAGATTAAATATGTTTTAACTCATTTCAAAGTGTTTTTTAACATGTTTTATTAACTGTTTGTTCGTACATATATATATATATATATATATATATATATATATATATATATATACTGTTTACTACAACAGAGTAGGTAATGCTTTGGAGGATGGTATCGTGGCAAATGGGGAAAATATTGCACTAATTACTGCCTCTGACTCGAACACTGAAAGATAGTACAATAGGACATTAAGCAATAGTATAGTTTCGGCTTCAGACCAGATCTTAGTAATAGATGGAGAAATTGCTAAAACCGATCGATATGAATTTACAAATTCTTTCCATTGTCTTTACATGAAATATAACAGTTATAGTGGGAGTGTGTGGTCGGTGTTTCGTGGAATGTGTTATAATTATCACACATCGACTTGTTTTGTAGGCGAGAATGATTCAATTACAAGGCCCATAATAATTACAGGCGATATTTGTGTCTGGTGTTTATTGCCAGGAGCTACACGTATCCAGACACGAAGAACAGAGAGACGAAAATTATTTTTTTAAAAATCGCAATAGTTCGGCTTTGCTTAAAGAAAACACGGGATAATTAATGTGTCTTAATTGTTTTCTTTTTATCGTTCTTTAATCGAAATGAAAGAAAAATAAATGCTATTAAAGTCAGATTTACTCTAAATACTTTGCTTTCTTAAACCATCATATTATCATCGTTATTTTTTTTATTCGTTATGCAGTTTTTGTATGTTTTTTCATTATGAGAAATATATTGATATACTAATTATATATTGTCATACTAGCAAACCGTCCGTAGTTTAAATATGATAGTTTAACTCATGTAGATTTCGTATTTATTATTGTAGAGCAAATTCTTTATCAATTGTATTGTACCTAATATATATAGCAATGATTGCAAAATTTGAACAAAAAAACAATGGCTTCTGTGCCATCATCTGGAATCTAAACCAAATCATTCAGCGCTTCAGCCTTAGCGTCTGAGCTATCGTCAGATGATTAAATAAAATATCTGGACAATATAAAGCTCAACAACTATCCTTGAAACTTCTATAGGAGAACAAATAGGAAAGGGAAATGAAGTCACAAAAACTATATATTGGTAAATATAGACTGGTTCATTTATTCAAATAAGCGAAATACAAACAATTAGTTAGGGAATAGAAGGGACTCTTTATGCCAAGGCATTTCGAAGCCTAATGCTTCTCATCAGAAGAGTAGAGGAGAGCATAAAGAGTCCCTTCTATCCTCCAATTAATTGTTTGTTTTCCTTTATTGAATAAATTAACCAATCTATATTTAACAATATATAGTTTGAAGACTTCATTACTTATTCCTATTGTTCTCATATATATATATATATATATATATATATATATATACTAGCAAAAGTGCCCGTCGTTGACTGTGTTCAAAAACAGCTTGCAGAAAATGGACTTTGATTTATGAAAGTATGAAAGGTTATGAAAAGGAAGGGTTGTAAAGAGATAGCTTCGAATTTGGGGGTATCAAAACCAATGCAAAATATGATGAAAGTAAAAATAAAATAGATAAATTCCATAATTTATTACACCATACCTGTTCACACTGAAACACTTATTACAATATTCTGTGGATGTATATTAACCGATTAATTAAAAATTAAGTAAATTAATTGAAAATTAATTAATTAATTAATTAATTAAAAAACCTTGTTAAACTTTGTGACATATTTCCATTCTATGGAGGTCAGGCGCGAACGAACACCCAATAATTTTATTATACCATATGTCTTCAAACTGAAACATAATTATCAAAGTATACTTACACAGATAGATATGAAAAGTCTTTATTAAAGTTTGTGCCTATTTCCATTCTATGGAGGCCAGGCGCGAACGCAGACCCCACAATTTTATTATACCATCTCTATTTAAGTTAAAACATACTTATAAAAGTATTATTATGTACATCTATATCAAAAACACTTTTTTATTATTACATTTTCATCCCAAACAAGGCACATTGCCACTTTGCTGTAGGGGGCCACTATCTGGGAAATAAGCTACAGGGGTACTATGTGCGGAGTTGGGCAGCAAGATGTCAGTTCACGTTACACTTGAACTTCTGCATGTCAGTACAGTTGGGGAGCAGGGACCCGGCAGTGAATTCCAAAGTCTAGCTGTCCTGGGGAAGAAACCACTGGAGTAGAAGGCTCTCTTACATCTAGGGATCTCTACTGTGAAGGGGTGGGATTTAGCTGCTTGTCGGGTTTTTCGGGGGTATTTACGTCGAGGGGGCTCAAGTGCTTGCAGTTCGTCAGAGCATTCACCGTTAAAGTACTTGTAGAAAAGGCAGAGGGATGCAACATTTCGTCGATGAGACAGTACTGAAGTTTAGATGACAGTTCAGGACCTATCAGATTGGTGACTCTCTTTTGAATCTTGTCTAGGAGCGAGAGACTAGTGGTAGATGCACCAGCCCAAATATGACAACAATACTCCATACATGGGCGAATGGTGGCCTTATAGACGTATAGGATACTTTCGGGCGTTAGTATCTTTCTAGCACGGTAGAGGGAATCTACCTTCTTCGCAGCGGTCCTGGCGATACTCTCGATGTAATTGTTCCAACTCATGTTTCCTGTGAACGTTAGGCCGAGGAGTTTAAAGGATGTACTTTCAGATAAAGAGTCATTGGTCATTGCTATTGGTGGTAGAGAAGGTTTCTTGTAATTATTGAAGGAAACCAGTTTAGTCTTGGCAGCATTGAATGTGACCATCCATTTTTGTCCCCATTCCACTGCAGATCGGAGGTCATCCTCTAGTGCTTCTGCCATTTCTTTAGATATATGTTCATTTGTTTTCCTGTCGTGTCTGTTATAGAGTGTGGTGTCATCAGAATATATACCCATCTCACAGGCAATTTTGTCAGGGAGGTAATTTATGAATATTAGGAATAACAGCGGTCCAAGGATATACCCCTGAGGCACTCCCACATTTATATCGTATTGTTTAGATGTACGATCGTCGAAGACAACCTAGATTTTTCTCTTATCTAAGAAGGATTTAATTATGTCATGTATTCTTCCAGTGATAACATATGATCTGATTTTCCTGAGAAGACCTTCATGCCATACCCTGTCAAAAGCCTTAGATATATCTAGCGCTACCGCTCTACCCTCCCCCGCTTTGTCCAGTGACTGGTATATAGGTTTTGAGATTACAGTTAGGATGTCTGCTGTTGAACGGGCTTGTCTAAATCCATATTGTTGGTCAGTCAGAAGTTTAGAATCTGTAAGGTGATGGACTAGAGCTTGGTTAATTGTTGTCTCAAATATTTTGGCAAAAGTGGGAGGAGGCTAATGGGGCGATAATTTACTGGGTCAGTTCTTTCACCAGAATTATTGAAAACTGGCACTACAGAAGCAGTTTTCCAGCAGACAGGAAAGCATGATTCATTAAGGTATTTGTTGTAAAGTTTGGAGAGAACTGGAGCTACTTCGGCGGAGCACTTTTTTAATAGCACAGCCGGGATGAGAGCAGGTCCACATGCGTTTGCAGTGTCAATATTTCTTATGATAGCATGCACCTGAGAAGGGGTGATTTTCAGATCGTCTAGTGTGGCGTCTGTCCGCAAAGGAAGGTCAGGGAGGGGGTGGTTGGAAGAGTCTAGTGTGGAGTTTGAGGCAAACCGACTGGCAAGCATGTTAGCCTTCTTATTTGCAGAGCAAACAACTTCATGATTGTTGGATAGTGGAGGGGTTGTTGATTGCCCATTATTTACTACACTGTTGTAGATTTTCTAGAAGTCGCGGGTTCCTAATTTCTGTGCTTTGATGCGTTTTTTGGGTGGTTTCACTATTTCTTTCGTTTTTTGGGTGGTTTCGCTATTTCTTTCTTACAGTTACTTCTGGCTTCTATATACTTCTGCCCGTTTGAACTGGACTTATGTCGGTTTAATCTGCGGTACGCATGCTGCCTTTGCGCGATGGCAGCTGCACAATTAGAAGTAACTATTGAGGAGAGTGGGGCTTGCTATAAAATTTCCGTGTGGGAGCATGTGCTTCAATTGCTGTTTTAAACCATTCAGTGGTCTCATTTGCGCACTGTTCAGCAGGAAATGAAAAGATATTTTGCCATGAGTCGTCCCTGATAAGATCCCTGACGGCTTCCAAGTCAGCCTTTTTATATATCACTGTTTTCAGCAGTGGCTCTTCAGTTTAGGCTCTAAAGTTTAGGGCTATTTCAACTATTACCACTGCATCATCGGCGTTTCCAAGTGGGCTGTGGGCATTAGTTAAACATCATCAAGAACTGTGGTCAGAAACAGATCTAGAAGTGATGCGTGATGTTCTTGCTGGTCTGGGAAACGGGTTGGAAACGTAACCATCTATCGTGCATATGTCTGTCAGAATCCTTACGCCAGAGTGGGAGATATCCAGGCATGTTAAAGTAGTTAGAGGGGATGAAGGAGTGTAGGTTAGTCTCACTTAGTGCTAAGATATCCGGGGTGTTTTTTAGGAGAAATGCTTCGACATCATTTAAATTAGTTCTTAGCCCACGGATGTTCGTAAATACAAGCCTCAAGGGAGAAGGCGGGTTGGTTTTGTTTGAGTTTTGGTCTGGTTTTAGCGTAATTTTTTATTGCACTGTCATTTTTTTTTTTAATTGTAAACTTCTTTTTTTTTATTTTTAAATTTTTTATTGCCATACTTTGTTAACCAGGCGCGTACGCAGATATCCCACAATTTTAATGAATCATTATTATGCCAGATTAAACATGCCCACTCCTGTGTCTCGATACATCTTCTATCATTGTATGTGATCAGTTTTCTATAATAGTCAACCATATAGGAGCCTATTCGTGACCAGATACACACACAGACGTTCAGCTTTATATATATATATATATATATATATATATATATATGAGCAGGGGTGCCCGGCTTTGTTCGGTCGTAAAATGCGTTTAAATATCATATTGAAATTCGTCCAGATTTCGTATATCCTATATAAATTTAGTGTTTTTGTTCCTTGATATTCGTATTAAAAACTGTTCTTTTTTAACTTATTTTGTAAAAAAAATTCTTATATATGGGTTGTGGAATGGCGTTCTTCTGCAAAAGATCTAGCAAATTTGCATATTCTTTTAAACATTCATTTTTATTAATCCCATATTAGTTCTTTCGGTTTTCTTATCGGGTTGATAATCCTCAGTTTACTATTACGTGTAATTATATTCATGCAGATATTCTACATGAGTTATACTTGTGTAATATTTGTGTAAAAAGGTTATAGCCAATACAAATATATATATATATATATATATATATATATATATATATATATATATATATATATATATGCGTATATGTACTTGCTTAAAAAATTTTGCCAACAAAATTCCTGTCAATTTTTGGTCTGAAGACATAAAACCCATATATATAGGTTAATCGAACCCATGGGAAACTTTATATTTTGGTTTTAGCTGGGGGGGGGGGATCGGTGCAAAACTCTGAAAATTAAAAAAAAAATGAAATTTGCCAGGTGAAGGTCGAACAACTGCATTACGAATATGCATGCGTAACGTAATAGCTAGAGATTCATGTTTTAATTTTTAGCTTTGCAGCAAACATGTCTTCATAGGTCAAGCATTAACATCAAATGGAAAAAGTAAATCGTAAGCGAAACGTCTTCGTTTCGATTTTCGGTGGTGGCACACGAGTCCTTCTTTTTTTTTAACTTTTAAATCATTACTGTAAATAATAAATACAAAATCAGCTTTAATCAAAATATCATATTTAAGCATATTTATCAACCGGGCAATCCTTGGCGGCCTGCTGGTATTATTATAGAATCACGATTTCAAAAGTAAAAAAGGTATTTAGATGTCATCGAACTCGAAACCAAAACTGTAGTACGCAAAGCTGGTGACGTTACTACTGTACCAACGTTACACGCATATAAACTGATTAAAAATTAAAGATAAATTAAGATGAATGTACAAAATGTATGACGATTTTTTTTTTAATTTTGACTCATTTATGGCCCCTTAAAACTATTTTCATAGGCTAAGGACGTATAAAAGAGCAATCCATAAAAAGAATCCAACCATTTGAGGCCTCTGGCGCCGATCTGCGACTTTTAATCTCGGGGGAGATAGAGTTTGAAAATATTGAGACAGACAGATAGCCTTTTATATATTAAAAGATATATATATATATATATATATATATATATATATATATATATATATATATATATATATATATATATATATATATATAGTCATCCACATGCAGTACTGTTTCGCAGCTCATCGGTGCGGCTAGACAAGCAACTACCTTAAGCCAAGATCGAAACTCGATCGCCCAAACGACAGTAGGAGCTTCTAACCGCTGCGTTATACGACTGTCGTTAATTAGTGAATTAACAATGTTTTGACATTGTTCAAAGTACCTAAGCTCAATTTGTTTATACAAAGAGCATCGCTTTATACGCTAATGTAATTTGTATATCACTTCCTAAATGCTCTACTTAAGATAGGGAGCATTATAGGCATCCACATAGAGCACTGTTTCGCTGTTTCACAGCTCATCAGTGCGGCTAGACTACCTCAAAAACGGTGTTTTTCTGTTTGTTCACTTTCGCGTTATTTTGCTTTTTCAAAGTCTCCGATGAGTTATATTGATGTCATTCAAACGCTAATGGTTGATTCAGTACAATGAAACCACTGGCCCGCCTTTGAAATATGTATATATAGTTTTTACATAAATATTTGTATCTTCAGCTCTCACATTCGCGATCGAGCACTTTATTTGGTTTCTTTTCATCTCCACCGGACACGTTATATATGTGTGTGTGTGTGTGTGTGTGTGTGTGTGTGTGTGTGTGTGTGTGTGTGTGTGTGTGTGTGTGCGTGTATGTATGTAGACAAGAACCTCTTCATCCTAAATTCTACGCAATTATGCACGATGTAGAAACTATGCATAAAAGAATTTAGCCTAATAAATAAATGAAAAAAGTCATCTAATAAGAAACCATAAAAATGAATAATTTATCAATAGACGCTCGTTTTTCAAAGGAATATGCAAATTTGTTAACCTTTTTGAGTTGCGTGTATATCTATGACTGAATATATTAAGAAGTTCGTTTTAATATTGTTTAATAGAAAAAGTATGTGTTTAATATCAATGTCAGAGCGAAAAAAAAAACTTCTCTTTATAAGTATGTAGATACTAATTATATATTAATCCTAGCGGGTCAGTGCAAAAATCTTCGCCGATTTGTAGAAAAAACAGTTAAAACTATGGTAAAGGTATATTGTTATTACTACTGATGCAATTCTCTATCTGTATAAAAGCCAAGTACGTCCAAGGATAGAGTACTGCTGCCACATCTGGGCAGGAGCTGCTAAAAACAGCCTATCCTACCTTGATAGAGTACAAAATAGATTTCCTGGTTTAGTGGGGGATGCTCTTTTCTCTTCCCTGCAACCTCTCTCCCACAGAAGAGACGTTGCGAGCCTGTTTTTGTTTTATCGTTATTTCCATAGCAGGTGCTCGTCCCCCCTCGCCAATCTTTCACGAGAAACACCCGTCTGGCTGAAACTACTGTCACTAATTTTCCCCACTCTTTATCTGTGCCTAAATCCAAACGTAGATTTCATAAGCAAAACTTCTTTTCTTAGAACTGCACGCCAGTGGAACTCTCTGCCGTTTGCCTGTTTCCCACTTCACTACAACTTGGACGTCTTCAAGTCCAACATAAACAAACTCCTGACAAACCGCCCCCTTAAGTAAGACACTTTATCAAAACCCCCAATACTAATGATTACTATAATACTACCTCATTGATTACTGTACACGCAATAACCCTTATCCTTGAGTGGCCTTCGGGCCTTAATAAGTGGTGACCCCCCATGTAAAAAAAGAAAAAAAAACTTAAACATATCACGCTGATTAATTTAGAACATTTTTCGTTCAGATTATTAAAATATTATTCATATTTTTATTATGGTATTTTTATTCATTTTTTTTTTAATTTTTAATCGCGGCGAGAATTTAGTTGAAACTAGCATAGTAGATCTAGAATAGTCAAATGATTTTAACATCACAATATATACACGTGGCCTACCAATCTATCTGTCTGTCTGTCTATTCATCTATTTATCCCAACACCGGACATAAACTCGTACGACCGAACAATCTCGTAAATCTCGAAACCTACTACAGTATTTAAGATTATTTGTTCATAAGAAACTGTCACAAATTTCACGAGAGATGAATTCAGATTATCGATGTGACCCTTGTATGCATATGCGCAAGAGTTCCCATATAATTGGGCGGGAAATCCGCAACGTCAGAGACATTCAATTAACTTTAAAAAATTTTCGTATTTCAAGTACCTTCTCGTGATTCGACCTGCTTTAAACCAGATACCACAGATTGCCGGAATATCAGGTTAGCAACTGGATATTAAATAATTCGACGGGTTATATATATATATATATATATATATATATATATATATAGAGAGAGAGAGAGAGAGAGAGAGAGAGAGAGAGATAGAAAGAGAGAGAGAATAGTGAAAATATTATTTATTCACTTATATTTCCCTTTTAATATATACCAATCTTTATTTAAGAAGCTCAATTTAATTACAGAGAAAAGTCTATATTCCGAATTGCATGATGTTGACCATCTTACAATTTATTCCTTTAATTCAGTTAAAATCCACAATTCTTGACAGCATCCGTTTCGTAGCACAAAATCATTCACTTAATTATTATATCAATCAATGAATCTATATAAATAGATTCTCTATATTCAATCTGTTAATCTATACAAATAGATTTTATATTATCTATATAAATAGAGTCACTGATTTATATAATAATTAAGTGAACAATTTTGTGCTACGAAACAGATACTGTTAAGAATTGTGAATGTTAACTGAATCAAAGGAATAACTTGAAAGATGGTCAACGTCATTAAATTTAGAATATAGACTTTTATATATATATATATATATATATATATATATATATATATATACACAACTCGAACACAGATAAATGTACATGCATATAGATAGATAGATAGATAGATAGATAGATAGATAGAAATCTGTAACCCGTACGGACATACCGGCTAATCCACATTCTCTTTCGTCCCCCTCTTTCTCTCTTTGGTTCCTCTCTCTCTCTCTCTCTCTCTCTCTCTCTCTCTCTCTCTCTCTCTCTCTCTGAGGACAAGAACTAGAATATTTATATAAACATGTATATATATATATATATATTTATATGCATATATATGTGTATATGTATATATATATGTATATGCATATATATATACATATATATGTATATGCATATATATATGTATATATATGTATATACATATATATATGTGTGTGTGTGTGTGTGTGTGTATGCATGTGTATATGTACATTGTTATAGTCATGTTGTTGTCCTCATTATTCCGCTCGTATTGAAAGTATGTCCATGGCAACGCGCCAAGTGGTCCCTCAAATGGAGGCCCGACGCCTATGAAAGACACGGCCGCTGGTTTTTCTATTCTCTACGCTTTCTCGTCTTACTTAAAAACTTCTTCCTGCCTAATATGTCGCTCGGCAGCCATCTTTGGCTGCGCGTCATGTTCGACACCGAGAGTCAACATTCCAGTCGCCGCTGCCAAATTTCGAGGACATTTGTCATTAGTGCTAAAGTCCACAAAATGATAACAAGAAAATTGCGAAATTGTTGACAGCCCAACGATTATTTGATGACGAACAGCTTTTTAGTTACTATTCTCCGTTATTTTAATGTTTTTTCGTTGTATTAGAAAATAGTGGAATGTTATCAAAATGGTATTCATATATGTGGCATAAAAGTGTGGATATGTTCTTTCTAGCCATATATGTAGCCTACATTGTGAAAATGTTATTTTGATACACACCTGTGGTCCAAAATGTGAAAATATTCTTTCTATCTTTATATGTAGGTCAAAATGTAAAAATGTTATTTTTATCTCTATATGTTGTCCAAAATGTGAGAATATTTTTTTATTCACACATGTGTTGTCCAAAATGTGAAAATTGTTAATTTCATATATATATGCGGTCCAAAATTTGAAAATGTTATTTGTATCCATATATGTAGCCCAAAATTTGAAATATTTTTTCTATCCTTATATATGGGCTAAAATGTGAAAATGTTATTTGTACCCATATGTGTAGCCCAAAAGTTGAAATATTTTTTCTATCCTTATATATGGTCTAAAATGTGAAAATGTTATTTGTACCCATATATGTAGCCCAAAAGTTGAAATATTTTTTCTATCCTTATATATGGTCTAAAATGTGAAAATGTTATTTGTACCCATATATGTAGCCCAAAATTTGAAATATTTTTTCTATCCTTATATATGGTCTAAAATGTGAAAATGTTATTTGTACCCATATGTGTAGCCCAAAATTTGAAATATTTTTTCTATCCTTATATATGGTCTAAAATGTGAAAATGTTATTTGTACCCATATATGTAGCCCAAAAGTTGAAATATTTTTTCTATCCTTATATATGGTCTAAAATGTGAAAATGTTATTTGTACCCATATGTGTAGCCCAAAAGTTGAAATATTTTTCTATCCTTATATATGGTCTAAAATGTGAAAATGTTATTTGTACCCATATGTGTAACCCAAAAGTTGAAATATTTTTCTATCCTTATATATGGTCTAAAATGTGAAAATGTTATTTGTACCCATATATGGGGACTAATTCTATTCTTATATGTGGTCCAAAATGTTAAATTTGGAAATAGTATTTTTAACCGTATATGTTGCCTAAGATGTGAAAAATGTTCATTTAACCGTTTTACTTGGCTCAAATTTTAAGCATCATATTTTCATCGATACATGTATACAATGGTATATCCTCGACTGAATTGCCCGCCCCATAAAACGTTTACGGTAATAACAATTTCTATTCTATTGAAATGAAATACTCCCTTTGTTTCTCTGTATACCCAAACCCAGACGGAATTTCCATAGGCAGAGTTTCTTTTTAAAGATTCTACAATCTGTGAAATTCGATACCACGGAATTACTTATCTCCTAACTACAAAATAGTATTTTTTAAATTTACCTGTAAACAAATATTTGTGGATCCGTTTCTTTTAGAACCATATTCTATCCACCCCTATCCTTTCCTATCCTCTTTATTATTCAATTGGAAAGCTCATTTACTTTTATCCTTGAGTTGTGTTTAGCCTTAGTAACTGAACCAAACACAGTACTGCAAACAACTATTTATAAAGTCAGTATTTGCCTATGTGATACTTTTAATTGGAAATTCGTTTTAGGAATAGTTTATAAGTGTAGTCGTAGATTTGTATGGCGGTTTGCTACCCCTTTAAGCTATAAATCATTTAAAAAGATACATATATTTAATGAATAAATAGCTCTAGACAATGCATGAAGCTGTTTATGTAATGGGTTAAAAATCATTACTTCAATGTTTAAAAAACGTCACATGAGAATAGAAAGAATATTTTCAACATTTGGGGCTAGAAATAACATTTTCAAATTGTGGACCACGCATATTGATAAAAATAACACTTTCACAATTTGAATCCATATAAGATTCGAAAAATATTTTCATTTTGGACAACATATAAGAATAGAAGAACGTGTTCACCTTTTAGATGATATATAAGGATAGAAGAATATTTTCATATTTTGGATCATTTATATAGATAAAAAAATAATACTTTAAGTTTGGATTGCCTTGGCGAGATTTTGACATTCGTTGATTTAAAAGTAACTACCATTTCCTTGGCGAGATTTTGACATTCATTGATTTAAAAGTAACTACCATTTCTTGGCGAGATTTTGTCATTCGTGGATTTAAAAGTAACTACCGTTTCCTTGGCGAGATTTTGACATTCATTGATTTAAAAGTAACTACCATTTCTTGGCGAGATTTTGACATTCATTGATTTAAAAGTAACAACTATTTCCTTAGCGAGATTTTGACATTCATTGATTTAAAAGTAACTACCATTTCTTGGTGGGATTTTGTCATTCATTGATTTAAAAGTAACTACCATTTCCTTGGCGGGATTTTGACATTCATTGATTTAAAAGTAACTACCATTTCTTGGCGAGATTTTGACATTCTTGATTTAAAAGTAACTACCATTTCCTTGGCGAGATTTTTACATTTATTTATTTAAAAGTAACTACCATTTCCCTGGGCGAGATTTTGACATTCATTGATTTAAAAGTAACTACCATTTCTTGGCGAGATTTTGGCATTCATGGATTTAAAAGTAACTACCATTTCCTTGGCGAGATTTTTACATTTATTTATTTAAAAGTAACTACCATTTCCCTGGGCGAGATTCTGACATTCATTGATTTAAAAGTAACTACTATTTCCTTGGCGAGATTTTGACATTCATTGATTTAAAAGTAACAACCATTTCCTTGGCGAGATTTTGACATTCATCGATTTTAAAGTACCTACCATTTCATTGGCGAGATTTTGACATTCATTGATTTAAAAGTAACTACCATTTCCTTGGCGAGATTTTGACATTCATTGATTTAAAAGTAACTATCATTTCCCTGGGCGAGATGTTGGCATTCATTGATCTAAAAGTAACTATTATTTCCTTGGCGAGATTTTGACATTCATTGATCTAAAAGTAACTATCATTTCCTTGGCGAGATTTTGACATTCATTGATTTAAAAGAAACCAGCATTTCCTTGGCGAGATTTTTACATTCATTAATCTAAAAGTAACTACCATTTCCTTGGCGAGATTTTGACATTCATGGATTTAAAGTGACTTCCATTTCATTGCGAGATTTTGACATTCATTGATTTAAAAATAACTACCATTTCCTTGGTGAGATTTTGACATTCATTGATTTAAAAGTAACTACCATTTCCCTTGGCGAGATTTTGACATTCATTGATCTAAAAGTAACTACCATTTCCTTGGTGAGATTTTGACATTCATTGACTTAAAAGTAACTACCGTTTCCTTGGCGAGATTTTGTCATTCGTTGATTTAAAAGTAACTACCATTTCCCTGGGCAAGATCTTGACATTCATTGATTAAAAAGTAACTACAATTGCCTTGGCGAGATTTTGACATTCGTTGATTTAAAAGTAACTACCATTTCTTGGCGTGATTTTGACATTCGTTGATTTAAAAGTAACTACCATTCATTGTTTTTTTTTAAATTCTACTTTACTTTTGTTTGTTACTTTTCTTAATTTACATATTCTTAAAATAATTTCCTATTTAATCATAAAATGACGTATTTATTATCATTGCTCTCTGTTTAACTTAATATTTTAGTTAAGCTAGGTTATAACAATCATATTTTTACTATAATGGAGATTATGTGTCTGTATAGTTGTAAAAAAAACTCTGAATATTGATTAAAATAAATAGAAATTGGGTGTAGGTAAAAATGAACATATTAACCTTCATTATTTATACCATCTCCTGCTCTTTTTCAAGTTTTGCGAGGTTGTATACGAGGTTTCTTCAATAAGTTTCCAGACGTTTTTCATACGGGCACTTTTATTGATGGTACGCACACGAAACCCTACTTTCCTTCAAAGTAATCTCCTCCGACTGCAATGCACTGTACTGTTCCAACAACTTGTGTGAGCATGTCAATGACCTTGTCACAGCCTCTTTCATCTCCTCAATTGTTCCATAGCGATAGCCTCTAAGGTTTTCCTTGAGCTTAGGGAATAACCAAATGTCACGGGAAGCAAGGTCTGAAGTATAGAGAGTCTGAGGAACTGTCTTGATGCCCAACTTGGTCAAATAATCTGTGATTAGGATGAAGTTGTGGATTGGTGCACTGGGACAAACTTCGCACATATCATCCGCATCTTCAGTTCCTCGCGAACAATTCTTTATTTGGTCAATCAACTCTGATGTTCTGACTTCCTCACTCCTCCTACATCTCTCATCATCTATCAGACACTCCCTGCCTTCCTTAAATGCCACACACAAAATGATGCTTGAGTCATGCAAGATGGTTCAAAAATAATCTGAAACATTCCATACGTTTCTGGTGCATTTTCCAAGTTTAAAACAGAATTTTATTGCATATCGTTCTTCTAAAGTGTCCTCACGTCCAGATTGCATTTGGAAATTCACCAGCTGTGACAATCAGGCTTTAGTAGTGCGTATTTCAATTCATGTTGTAGCTATTCATTTGAACCTGAAATCATAAAAATTAGTCAGTCATCTTATAAGACGTACAGCAATATGATACTGAATTTTCAAGTGTCTACGACAATTTTAAATGCCTGTACAAAAAAGTCTGGAAACTTATTGAAGTCATCTCGTGCATACATATACAAAATCGGTTTCAAGGGAAGAATAATTTATATGAACTCCATCAGATACATTAAAGACATAGCCATAGCAAGGAAGGTGGGCTCCCCTTACGGTGCTAGAAAACTACTGGAAACTACTCACAGTTAACAGTATCCTGTATTTCTACAAGCAACAGTTCGTCCATGCATGAGATATTGGTGCCACATCTAGTTCGTTCATCTACTACTTGACTCTGCCTTTTAGACAAGGTCCAAAAATGCTTCAAATTTAATTGATCCCGCACTATCAACCAATCCCTAACTCCTGTCCCATCGCCACATCCTTATGCTTATTTTGCAAGAACAGCAGTGGGATGTACTCTGACGAACTCGCATCACTTGTGACCCCCTGAACATAAATATTCTCGACTAAGCCGACAAGTAGTAAAATCTCATATCTTAGCTGTAGACACCCCTAGACACTGAAAGACTTTCTCCTCTTATGAGTTATTCTCTCGAACTGCTGGTCAGTGTTTATGCGTTAGTGAAAACATTACGTTAGCTGTCAGAACATTGTAAATAAATTTCAACGAGTCTTAAATGTTTCACAAAATCTTTAAAAAAAAAAAACATGAAATTTGAATTCAATTACACCCGAGGTCATTATGGGCAATTATCAGTCAGGTTCATAAAATAACTAAAATATATTAGAACATAAAAAAGCGTAATTCATTTTTCATAGATTTTCTCTACTTCATAAAACAAATATGAAATTAATCAAGGAATGTTTTAGCGAATAGTATAAGTAGAACGTTTTAAACATTTGAATAATTATTTTACTGGTATGTTTAAGCTTTAAAATAATTAAATATAAATGAATTCGTTACAGTTGTCTGTAATAAACGTAATGTTATGTATCTTTTAAGAAAACTCTGGTTTAGGACCCACCTCTACATTCGGAAGCAAAGATGGCAACCTTGATATACATGCGATGTGAATTTTTCTATTTGCTTCATTTAAAACAGTATTTCTTTCTCAGAAAAATGTAAGTTTTTTTCTAATGAGTATACGTAAGAAAAAATATTAACGTAAAAATATTGAAGTAGTTTTTGAATATTCACAGAAATGATTGTCTACTTAGATAAAACCTTGGATCTTGGAATATAGCTATATTGTTTGTCGTCTATATATATATATATATATATATATATATATATATATATATATATATATATATATATATATAATAAAAATTACAATTAAATTTACCAAAATGATCCAAGATGGTAAAATTAATGTATATTATAAATATTAAAGAATTAATATTTATAAAGTTATCTCAGCCAGAGCTTATAATTACTTGTACAAATGGAAATTCAATTAACTTTCTTGAAGTTCTATATTTGGATTTTACCGTCACTGGATTATTTATCTTCCACCAGACTATCGATTCACGTGTAATCACCTTTTTCTTCGCCATATTCCCTCTGCTTCACGTTTTTGTTATCAAGTAAGATCTTTGACTTACTTGTTGTTTCATCAAATACTTTTGCATGCAAAATCCGATCCTGCATTTTGCTAATTCCTACCCTCTGATGAGAAGGAAAGTATTTCTTCGAAACTCCGAGGATTAAGGACTATCCACTTATCTAGTGTTTCCTTTTCAGATTAAATATGTTTTAACTCATTTCAAAGTGTTTTTTAACATGTTTTATTAACTGTTTGCTCATATATATATATATATATATATATATATATATATATATATATATATATATATATATAAGGGGCCGCCAATGAATCGGGAAAATTTTAAAATTACTTAGTTATTGAAAAAGAAGAGTTTAACAACTTTATTATACATAAAGGAATCTACATTCATTACCATTTCTTTTAATGAATAAGCAATGGGGGATAGCATTGTGGGACGGAAATAAACGGTCTCAATTGAACAACTTTTGGGTGAGTGAGGAAGCTGATTTTTATCTGAGCAGTTATGTAAACAAACAATCCTTCAGATATTGGGGGGGAGGAAAACTCTTGTTTGCTTCATGAGAAGACCATTCATGCTCAGAAAGAAATGGTATGGTGAGCAATGTCTGCAAGAGGCATTATCGGTCCATTATTTTATGAAAATAGGCTGGTAATACAGTCACTGTATATGCTCAGCGCTATATTGAGATGATAAATAACTGTTTCACTTCTTAACTTTCTCGTTTTGCAGTGGATTGTTAAATAGTGGGGCGTACATATCTGGACGACATTTATAACGAAGAATGTGACATTAATATAACAGCGTATACGGCGACGATGGTGATGTGACGATTAGTTGTTGAGTTCATATTATTAATATGATAAATATGAATGTGACGAGATGACGTAGTGAACATTCTTTTTAACACGGAGAAGAGAATTCAATATTGATTATGTGAACGAGTGTCTTGTCTTGTCTCCCTTTCTGTCTCGCTCCCGACAGGGGCCTAGCTAAGTCAACTCTCCCGACTCTAACTATCAACTCCAAACTCTTCTGACTGCCTCTGACTTAACTTAATATATTGTTATTTATCTTTCTTTGTGACGTCAGATCGTTCTCAAACATGTGAATGCCTCCTCACGTGGATTCTATCTATTACATAATTCTCCAGCATGTTTTTGGTAACACAAAGAAAATTTCTATATTGATTGTTCCTTCTTCTTCTTCTCTAACTAGTTGTATAGTTGTTTCTAATTTAATTGACAATTCTCCACCTTCCTAGAATTGCATCTAAATAACAATATGTATTCTTTTTTAACTTTTGATCACTGAGTTCGATCCTAGCATTCTCCTTTAATAAATATTATTTTCAATCCTACTTATTTCGTTTCCCTAAATACCGGGAGCTGTCCCCTTCAATATTAAACAGGAAGAGCAAACACTTTTCCAGCAAGATGGAGCTACAAGTAACACAGCAAGAATTTTCATCGATGCCTTTAATGCTTTATTTCCAGGTCGCGTCATTTCTAGCGACTGAAATATCCCTTAGTCTATTCGTTCACCCGATTTGAGTGCTTGTAACTATTTTTATGGGGTTATCTTAAAACAAATGTGCTAGAAAGTGATCCACCTAGATAAGTTCCGGTTCTGAAGCAACGCATTGCCAACGCGATTGAGGCAACACCGGTAAATATGCTGCAAACAGTCATGGATAAGTTTTACATCCAAATCAAATAATACCATGCCACTAATGGTACCCATTTCAAAAATGTAATTTTAAAAAATACTATTGCTTGTTCATTTTAAAAAAAATGGTAAGAGACTGTATATTCCATGTATGTATATATAATAAAGTTGTTAAAATGTATTTTTACAATAAGTAATTAATTTTTAAATTTTTAAAATGTCCCGAATCATCGGTGGACCATATATATATATATATATATATATATATATATATATATATATATATATATATATATATATATATAATGTATATGTGTGTATGTGTTTGTGTGTGTGTATAAATATTTGTGCACGTAAAATTATGTAAATATTTAAAAAATAAATATTAAAAGTACACAACGTCTATAAAAGGGTAATTTCCTAATTTGTAAATTAGCGACATACAAAATCAGCGTTTACAAACAGTTAAAATATCTAAAAAAAAAGCAACAAACATATATATATATATATATATATATAGTCATTTATAAAATATATACGACGATTAAGCTATACTGAATATTCCGCGTTTCGTCCACTCTAGGACTCTTCAGGCTTATGTGCGAATTCTCACAAGTATATCTGATATGCTCACAATTATAGTTTAAAACAGATCCTTTGTCCGATAAAATGCATGCACATTGGCTGATAGGAAGGGCGCGGTGGATACTAAAAAGCTGATTGGCTAACTAAACTCTCAATAGAAGAGGAGCATATAAAAACGATAAACAACCACAGAATTCGCACATAAGCCTGAAGAGTCCTAGAGTGGATGAAACGCGGAATATTCAGTGTAGCGTAATCGCCATATATATTTTATAAATTACTAACTAGCTCTACCTACGTATTGAGCACTTTTGAAGTAAATACTTAAAGTTTACGCATAAATCTATACTTTCGTATAGTAAATACTTTCGTATAGTAAATACTTAAAGTTTACACATAAATCTATACTTTCGTATAGTAAATTAAGTAGTTATATATATATATATATATATATATATATATATATATATATATATATATATGCATGCAATTGTGTAGTTATAGATATGATTTTTATTGTTATATATATACATATGTATATATATGTATATCTATTCGTATATATATGTATACACATACGTATTTATATGTGTATGTATATATATATGTGTGTGTGTGTGTGTGTGTGTGTGTGTGTGTGTGTGTGTGTGTGTGTGTGTGTGTGTGTGTGTGGGTGTGTGTGTGTGTGTGTAGGGAATTGTCTGCTAGTGAATGTAATTTTATAATGTAAAGAGGGGCGTGCATAATTAAAATGGCCAATAAAGACGAATACGAAGTTTGAAAGAGAATTTTTGTTAGGAATGAAAATGAAATCGTCATGAATCACCAACTTGTCGTAAATAATGGTCAGATCTAAAAAGATTTCCTCATTTTTAAGGATTTTCTTTTCTTTTTTTTCTTTTTTTTTTTTTGATATTTGGGAGGCGGGGACACGTCAAGAAAACATGGCGTCTTTAAACGGTGTGTAACGGAGAAGTCAACAAATTGAAGCCACTGTTATAGATCGTTAATATTTAACCCTTGCTCCGTGCAGGTCACGTGATTCTAAAAATGACAAAATCAAACGTAAAATGTCCACTATTAAAAGTCTCAGAAATCCTTAATCTAAAACTGATGGTAATTTCTACCTGTAAAAATTATATCCTCTACGTATTCATTTCCTCTCTTACACACACACACACACACACACACACACACACATATATATATATATATATATATATATATATATATATATATATATATATATATATATGTTAATTCAATTGTCACCACAAACAAGGCACAATGCAACTTTGAAGTAGGGGCTTCTATCGGGGATATGTTGCAGAAATATTATGAAGGGAGATGAGTAATAAGATGTTTTTTCACATTACACATGAACTTCTGTATGTCAGTACAGTCGAGAAAGCAGAATCCCGGAAGGATGTTCAAAAGTCTAGCAGTAATGGAAAAGAAACTATTGTAGTAGAAGGCTTGCTTACACCTAGGGATCACTACTGTGAAGGGTGGGATTTAGCTACTTGTCGATTGTATCGGAGGTATTTACGTCGAGGAGGTACAAGGGCTAGATTACAGTTCAGGACCTATCTGGTTGACGACTCTCTTTTGAACCTTGTCCAGAAGCGAGAGACAAATCGCAGATGCACCAGCCCAAATGTGACAGCAGTACTCCATACATGGGCGAATGGTGGCCTTTTAGAGGTACAGGATACTTTCAGGCGTAAGTAGTTTTCTAGCAGGGTAGAGAGAGCCCACATTTTTCGCAGCAACCTTGGCAATGCTCTCAATGTATTTATTCTAATGCATGTTTTGAGGCCAAGGAGTTTAAAGGAAGTACTTTCAGGTAATGTGTTCTTAGCCATTGCTATTGGTGATAGAAAAGGTTTCTTGCAATTATTGAAGGAAACAAGCTTAATCTTGGCAGCATTGAATGTGACCATCCATTTTTGTCCCCATTCCTCTACAGATTGGAGATCTTCCTTGGGGTGTTTTTGCCATGTCCTTAGATATGTGTTTTCCCCTCGTACATGTTATAGAGAGTGATATCATCAATTTTATCAGAGAGGTCATTTATGAATATCAGGAATAATAAAGGCCCCAGGATAGATCACTAAGGTACTCCCGCATTTATGTCATATTGATATTGCTCAGATGTACGATCGTCGAGAACAACCTTGTTTTTTCTCTTACTTAAGAAGGATTTAATTACATTATGTATTCTCCAAGTGATACTATATATATACATATATATATATATATATATATATATATATATATATATATATATATATATATATAGTAATCCACATACAGTACTGTTTCGCTGTTTTACAGCTCATTCGTGCGGCTAGACAAGAAACTACCTCAAGGATCGAAACCCGGTCGCCCAAATGACAGTTGGAGCTTCTAACTGTTGTGCTATACGCCTGCTGCTATGCGGGCAGTGAATTAACAATGTTTTGACATTGTCCAAACTACCTAAGCTCAAATTGTTTACACAAAGAGCATCGCTTTATACGCTAATGTAATTTGTATATCACTTCCCAAATGCTCAAAATAGGGAGCATTATAGTCATATATATATATATATATATATATATATATATATATATATATATATATATATATGAGTGGTTATTGTGTGATTATTTTTGTGGTTTGTATCATCAAAAACTCATCGTAGAAAAAATGCCTCTGCCGGGAGACAGAATTTTCCAAGTCTATTAGTTTTAAAATTGTCGAGGGCGTCAGTGAAGTAAAGACGAATAAATGGAGAGTGAATACTGGCCATTTTGTTTTCAATTATGTTTGACTCTTTTTGGTAACATTCATGGTTTTGAGTATTCATAAATCTGGCACACTCCACTTAACAGATTGTTAAACAAAAAAGATCTCATTGACCGAAACATCGGTTATATGCGCCATTAAAGAAAATATAACACTAGGAATATTTTGTTGTCGTGATTAATAACACACATAAAATGCCGGATGTTTCATCCAATGCAACCATTATATATATATATATATATATATATATATATATATATATATATATATATATATATATATGAGGAGAAACAGATAAGGAAAGATGTAGAAAAGAAGAGAGGGTAGCACACACACACACAAACATACACACGCACACACACACATACACACACACATATATATATATATATATATATATATATATATAAGTCACTTTGTGTGTGAGAGAGTTCCTTCGTCATGGGTTCCGAAACGGCTGAGCCTATCGTTCGTAAATTTTACACAAAGGTAAAATATATGTCTGGCAGTGTTCTTAGATATGTTTTGTACAGAAATTCATCCGATAAGTATCGAAAATTGAACAAATCCGATCCTAAAAATCGTCTTTCTTCTGGATAAAAAATAATTTTTACAGGGAAATATTTGACGTTAAACCAGCCAAGGGAGATAATTATCAGCAAATCATTGGAAATTCAATTCTCAACACATTATTTCTTCTTAAAAAATGGAAACTATTGTCATCTGGAGATATACCTTAATGCTAGAGTATTCGAGTCCGAACGGAATAAGCCTTTGTTCAAGCCCGGGTGTACCTCTCCATTTTATTTATTTATTTATTTATTTCTAATTAATGAATTCAAAATACAATAATATAAGCGGTACCATTTGAAATCGCCGACAAATCACGTTCCATTTGCATAGTTTAAAAGTAAACATTAATTAGAAGTAACTTTCCAATGCATTCATCGTCAAGCCCAAGTATCAGCTGACGTTATATTGTAAACAAACACAGACGGAAACATCATCATATTATTTTTACTTTTTGCGGATTAGACAACCGAGCAAATTATTCTTTGTAATATATAATATTCAGATCAGATCAGATGCCTCCGTTCAGTCTCGAAAGACAAAGGACAACCCTTGCAAGGGCAGCTGCGCATGTAATTGTGTAGCAAGGGTTGCGCAATCTCTAACCACACCTCTCCTGAATCGGCACTGCTTGATTCCAGTGGCAAGGAGAAGTCCAGGACGACTGGAAACAATGCTGAGATAAGCTGAGAGAACATGCAGCACTTGGAAGTCACAAATGTCAACCATCTGGTACTGTTCAGCTCATCGTTGCTTAAATTCCGTGATCGGACGGGAACCGGTGTGTCAAACGTTATTATGCCGTATACAATATAATATTCAATTGAGAATTGATTCTATAATACTACATACACAATTTGCATAAATTAGAATATCATGTTTAAGCGTATTGTACGATTGGGCAACGCCGAGCAGCCAGCTAGTATATATATATATATATATATATATATATATATATATATATATATATATATATATATATAGATTTCCAAAACCTCTGGCCTTTATGGAGGGAAGAGTAAAATTTGCTGCTATGGTTTCAAATGATCTGAAATGACAGTAAGAGGAGACTTGATTCCAAATATTTCTCACTGAAGAAGACCGAAGAATCTGCAGAGAATTATGCGAACCTGAAAGAAACTTTTTTCCGAAAGACTTCTTGTATTCCTACACGTCAACAAATAGGAAATAAATACAGAAACGATATAAACATTTATATATTTTTTATTGATTTTTATCCATACATATTTATATACATCAAAAGGAATACACGTGGATACAGCATGAAACACACACACACACACACACACACATATATATATATATATATATAGTCATCTACATGCAGTCCTGTTTCGTTATATCACAACTTATACGTGCCGCTTTTACAGAAAAAAGTCTGAGGAAGCTGCAGACGGCAAAAAAAAAACGGCCGAAACAATAATTTTACTTAACAGAAAGATACGGTAATAAAAAAATAAAACGCATATTTGCTTTACAACAGTATTGAGCACTTTCTTCAGTTTTTATTAATTACCATTTCCACTAAACTATATATATATATATATATATATTTAACTACTTCATTTACTCACATAAAATTAATATACGAAAGTATAAATTTATGCGTAAACTTTAAGTTTTTACTTCAAAAGTGTTCAATACGTAGATAGAGCTAATTAGTAAGTTATATAATATAGATTACAATCGCCATATATATTTTATAACTTACTATATATATATATATATATATATATAGATATATATATATATATATATATATATATATATATGTATGTATATATATGATTTTTTTTCAATTATATTTCACCATTGTTTTATATACTATTTTTTATCGGGGCCATAAGTTGCAGGGATACTATGTAGGGAGTTAAGCAGCAAGATGTCTGTTGGCAGTACACTTGAACTTCTGCATGTCAGTACAGTTGAGAAAGCAGGGACTCGGAAGTGAGTTTCAAAGTCTAGCAGTTCTGAGAAAGAAACTATTAGAGTAGAAGCCCTTCTTATATCTAGGGATGTCTACTCTGTAGATGAGGGATTTTTGCTGATTGTCGGGTTTGTCAGGCTATTTACGTCGAGGGAGGTACAAGGCCTTGTAATTCGTCGGAGCATCCACAATTAAAATATTTGTAAAACAGGCAGAGAGATGCAACATTTCGTCGATGGGACAGAGGCTGAAGCTTAGGCGATAATTCAGAACCTATTAGGTTGGCGACTCGTTTTTGAACTCTGTCCAGGAACGAGAGACTAGTAGCAGATGCACCAACCCAAATCTAACAGCAATATTTCATGCACGGGCGTATGGTCGCCTTGGAGGTACAATATACTTCCAGACGTTAGTAACTTTCTAGCACGGTATAGAGAGCCCACCTGTATTTATGAAGTGCAATGTAATTACAGAGCATATAACAAATAAATGACAAAAGTATATATTTCAAATTTTATGATGGTAACCATCTTACAATTTGTTCCTTTAATTACGTTAATTGTAAGATGGTCAACATCATTAAATTTGGAATATAGACTTTTGCCATTTGTTATATATAGAGAGAAAGGGATAGAGAGTTATATTAATATATAGAGAGAGACATTTTTTTAATATAATTATCCCGACATGTGTTTCGTCTTTTACGACTCATCAGAGTAGCTGAATCTAGTGAGATTCGAAAACGGGACCTTGTGGTAAGAAGCCTAAATTTCTACCATTGGACTATCTCGCACGTCTGCTGGATGTATCGCGTTTTTATGTAGATGATATTCATTTGTTTTTATTTGCGGAACTTTTGGAATTAATTCAATTATTTATACGAAAGTGAAATTTTAACTAAATGCGAGTTGGAAATAATTTTCCAATTTACAAATTTGATACACGCAAATGGGGAGCAGCATGCGTATTTTTTTTTCTCCTGACACGTGTTTCATCGTCTAGGACTCATCAAAGTGGTTGAATCTAGTGCGATATATCGTATATATATATATATGTGTGTGTGTGTGTGTGTGTGTATTATTATTATTATTTCATAAAATGTTGTATGAAGATATATTTTATGTGGCAGTGCTTAGTAGTGATTAAAACGAGGCAGTAAATTATGAAAATGTATGGCGATTTAGCTATATAGAAACTTGAACATTCCTGAAACTCAAAAGATTTTGTGTAGCTTAATTCTCATATATTTTTAAAACGAACTACTTATGAACAAATGATTAATAAAATATGTTAAAAGACATCTTGAAAAAGAGTTAAAAACATATTTAATTTTAAAAAAGGAAGCACAAGATAAGTGGATAGTCCTTAATCCGCGGAGTTTCGAAGAAATACTCTCCTTCTCATCAGAGGGCAGGAATTAGCAAAATGCAGGATCGGATTTTGCATATAAAAGTATTTAATGAAACTACAAGTAAGTCAAAGATCTTACTTGGTTAAAAAAAGGGTGAGGTAAGTGGAACAAGAGGCAAAAGAAAAATAATAAAAAGATTTCACATGAATGGATAGTCCGGTGAAGGGTAAAAATCCAAAAATGGTAAAATCCAAAAAGGTCGAATTTTAAATTCGACCGTTTTGGATTTTACAGACATTCAACAGACATCCTGCTCCTTTTTGAGGAGCATTATAGTCATCCACATACAGTACTGTTTCGCTGTTTCACAGCTCATCAGTGCGGCTAGACAGGCAACTACCTCAAGCCAGGATTGAAAACCGACCGTTTGTACGACAGTCAATGCTCCTAACCACTAATTATTCAGAATAATGAAATACAATAAATCTACTGGTGTGCAAATCTAGTGATTATCGGTCTTACAAAATATTATTCGATGTAATATTTTATATAAGACTATTCCAGTTAAATACAAATTGCTCAATGTACCAGATAGAGCAAATAAATCATAATTTAGGCATTTTAAATTTGTGATTTAAAAAAGTTAAATTTCAAACATAGAAATTTTATTGCATGCAAGACAAAGAATACAGTATAGTATATTATATATATATATATATATATATATATATATATATATATATATATATATGATGGAGAGGAATATATATATATATATATATATATATATATATATATATATATACATATATATATATACATATATATATATATATATATATATATAATGGAGAGGACTATATATATATATATATATATATAATGGGGAGGACTATATATTTATATATATATATATATATATATAGAGAGAGAGAGAGAAAGAAAAAGAGAGAGGGAGAAAGAATGAAAGAACGAAAGAAAGAGAGAAGTGAGGATTTCGCTGAGGGGGGTATTTTTATTACATCCTTCGCCGTTTATCATAGGCTCCCTTTTATGCATATAATGTTAGAATTTCTATTACATGAAAGAAAAAATCACAAAAAACGAAAACCAAAGACAAGGAAACTGCATCACGGATGGTTGACGATCAAGTAGGATTAGCGAAGCCCTTCTGAGCTGAGGCCGTAAATCAGTGGTCACGTGTTTCATGGAAGCCCCGGCGGCAACCGTTCCGAGCACTTTGAGATCGTGTCGGAAGCAGCAGACCAGTGAGTCAGCATCAAGTTGACAGGAGAGGGACTGGCATTAGAGCATTTCTACGAGTGCGCTAGATACACGTGCGCACACTTATACACATACATGCACACAATGTTATCTACATATATTTTATTTATGCATTCATAACCACAAATGATATAAAATTGGTGTATATTTTGCTTTTATTCTCATTGTAATAGTTCGCGGGACTTGATATAACTATATCCTTTTATTATAAATTATGGTTCAAACGCGAACAATATATCAGGTCTTGGAATAAATGAAGCCGAAAAAGTTGTTTAATACAAGAAGAGGGGATCATAGTGTCCAATATAATAATAATTATTGTTAAGTATTTGTATTGCGATTTTAATATTGTTCTATAATAAGAATGATATTAAACGCCCTTTAAAAAAAACAACGCAGAAACTAACATCGTATATACATATATCTGATTCAGTAAAGAGAGAAAATGAAGGTATGAAAACTATATAGTACTAGCAGTTCAGCCTGGCTTTGCTCGGGCCGTATATACTGTTCATAACTTTATATGCCTATGTATATATTTAAAAGTGTCAATATATACGGTAATGCCTTTATATATAATTATCTTCCTTAACTACTATAGAGAAAAGTTAGTAGAGACTGCAGAGGTAAATATTTATGAACTTTTACCTCAATTTTGACCCCTTAACATTTATTGTTTTAGGCTCAAATAATAAAATGTTTGACCCATGTCCAGGTAAACTACATTTAAAATTTCAAGTGTTTAGGTCTAAAATTGCTGGAGGAGTTTGGTAGATCTGCAAAGGTCAACTATTTCAACCATGACCTCTTCGCAACGAAACTTTCGCCCAAAAACTGATTAAAAAGCTTGCTACATATCTGAATACCCTTTATGTAAAATTTCAATGTTTAGACCCAAAATTGGCTGAATAGTTTGCTAGAGACAGAAAAGATCAACTTTTGAACTTTGCCTACTTGGCAGACAAATTTTCGGCCAAAACCGTTTTAAAAACCTTGCCATGTGTCTGAATACACTTTATGCAAATTTTCAAATATTTAGACTAAAAACTGGCTGAGTAATTTGGTAGAGACCGCAGAAAACAATTTTTTTAAAACTTGAACCCCAATTCTGACCTCTTAGCATTTATCGTTTTGGGCTAAAATCAAATTATAAAGTTTGATCCATGTCCAAAGAACCTATATAAAAAATTTCAAGTGTTTAGACCAAAAATTGTCGGGGGAGTTTGGTAGAGTTCTCAAAGGTCAAATCGTTGAACTTTGACCCCTTAACAGACATATCTCTGGCCGACAACCGATCAAAATGATTTTCCCAAATCTCAATACCCCTTATGTGAACTCTCGAGTCTGTAGACCAAAATGGATAGAATTATTGTGTAGGGAAATGTACACACAGACACACATACACACACACACATTTTCACTTTTATAGATATATAGATTATATATAGATTTATTAATTTCTTTAATAGGGGTATACATTAATTGGGATATTTGGGTAAAAAAGGAACTCTTTGTGCCAAGGTATTTCGAAGCCTAATGCTTCTCATCAGAAGAGTAAAGATGCTAGGTAACATTATACGGATGCGACGTCTAGCGATAGTTTCATTATGAGCGAAATAAATTATTGAGGCTTTTTGAGGGAACTATATTGATCTCTTTGATAAGGGAAGACTGTAGTTTGCAATATATAATATGAGTATGATGTACAACATGTCTATCATAATGAGTTTAATGTATAGGGATAGTATGTGTGTTTAAGCTCGCGGGGAGAATATAGGGCAAGATAAAGGAGATTTCTTTTTAACTATATGTGTAAATGCGTTGTAGCTATGGAGAGGTTTTTATGTGAGATATGTGATTTATGCTAAGCTGGTATTTTTTAGCAGGGTTATGTTATAAATAAAGTGGGGTGATGAATTATTTTAATTGGGTAAGATAGAGGAAAGATGGTATATTAAATGATAAATTACCAATGGTTATGGGGTGGATGGTTAGTAAAATATAATAATTCTCGAATAATAATATATAATCATAGATCTAAGGGGTATGGGGTTACTAAGTATAAGGGAAAGAAATATAGGATAATAAAAATTGGAGGGTAAGGTAGGTAGAAATGGTTAAAAAAAACTAATTAGTATATAACGAGTCAAGTGACTGAAAGAAAGAAGTAAAAATGGATGAAGCGAAAGAGATGACGAAATAAAATCAACGCAGAAAATTTAAAAAAAAAATATATAAAGTAGAATATCAAATAAAATGAAAGTTCAATAAATGAGAAATTATCCAGTTGGAGACAGCTCCCTAAGGCCAGATGTGGAAATGTAAATTAAACAGGTCCTCATTTGATGCAGAGCAAGTGACGAATTTTTTACAAAAATCCAATACAATAAATACACACACGAACACACACACACACACACACATCTATATATATATACACACACACGCACATATATATATACATATACATATACATATACATATGCATATATATATATATATATATATATATATATATATATATATATATATATATATATATATATAGGGGAGAGAATGCTATTAAATAAGATGTGGAAATGTAAATTGCCAAGCCTTTAAACAGGTCCTCATTGGATGCAGAGCTAGTGACGAATTTTAAAAAAAATACAATACAATAAATGCACACACACAAACGCACACACACACACGCATATATATATATATATATATATATATATATATATATATATATATATATATATATATATATATATATATATATATAGGGGAGGGAATGGTATTAAATTATAGACAAAATTTCCCGCAAGGTAGTAAATATAGTTAGATAATTAATTTTAAAAAATGTTAAGCTGTCCTTCTAAATATCTGCTAACTTAACAAATACCGTAATTGGCTCCAACAACAAGAAATTAAACAAAATTATCAAAAATAGAGACAAGACCGAAAATTAATCTAACAACGTAAAAGAATGTAACTGCCGGAACCCTACTGAATGGGGGAACTGTTTAACATCAAACATAGTATACAAATGTGAAGTTATAACAAGTAATGAAACTAAAGTATATCTAGGGAGCACCGGGACTTTCTTTAAGAACAGATACCGTAATCACCTAACATCGTTTAAACAAGACACTGAAAGAGAAAATAACAACAATGAAAACAACAGAAGAGATAATAACAATACTAGAGACAATCACAGTAATAAATATAGCAACATAACCATAACAATAACGAAAATACCAAGAAAAAAAAAGGAAAACTTAACCACATTAGCAGTATGGGTTTATGAATTAAAGAAAAATAAAATTGAATATAAATTAAGATGGTCCATAGATAATAGGGCGGAAAAATATAAACCAAGCAAATCAAAAAGATGCAACCTTTGCATACTAGAAGGATACCATATACTAATACCAGGAGAAAAAAATTTTAACAGAAGACAAGATGTATTTCACGGATGTGTGGTCAGAAATCGATACTTAATTTCACGCATTAGACCAGACTAAAAGCAAAAACACAAACCAAATGTAGAGCAAGTAACAAACAAAAAAAATGAAGAACATAGATCAATCGACCATGTAAGAATAATGTTAACATAAAAAGAACAACAAAATGGAAAGCAAGAATATAATTAAAAAACTTAATAAATATTATTAAAAATAAATAAAACGAAAAAGAAAAAAAACAATTAAATGAGAAAATAAATGAAAATGTATAACATAGGTAACGGAAAAGATGTAAGGTAAGTAACTCTAATATTGAAAATATATTCCATGGGAGTGACCTCTCCTTGAAACTAAGACCTTTACTAATAAATAATAATTCGAAACCAAACAAAATAAATATTAGAATAAATACGCATAAATGTAGTAATAAAAATTATAATAAAAATAGGAAATAATAAATACCTAAAAAATGGAAATTAAGAGAAAAACAAAAAATAAAAAAAAACAAAATAAGCTTTAAAACAAGAATTTTGCTTTGCATAGTACCCAGAATTTCTTTTTCCACAGACGGACGCACTAGGTTTATCAAATTATCTTTTTGTTGGCGAGAAAAGAGAATTTTATTAAAACATAAAATCATAAAATTGCCATCCCATTAACGAAACGGCTGTAATGAAAAGATCCAGGATGAAATAAACAAGAGTTGTAAAAAAGAAAAAAATGTAAATTTTTAAATTTCAACAAGTTTTCTACTATATATATATATATATATATATATATATATATATATATATTATGAGTGTGTGTGTGAAATATACATATATATATATATATATATATATATATATATAGAGAGAGGGGTTCTTTGTGAGGAAATTATCTTCGTACAGTTTAGATAGTGATTCAATAAAGCGCTTTACTGTTGGTTGTTACAAAAATCCAATACAATAAATACACACACGAACACACACACACACACACATCTATATATATATATACACACACACTCACACATATATATACATATATATATACATATACATTAAAAAAACTAGTTATATATATATATATATATATATATATATATATATATATATATATATATATATATATATAGGCGAGGGAATGCTATTAAATTGGATGTGGGAATATAAATTGCCAAGCCTTTAAACAGGTCCTCATTGGATGCAGAGCTAGTGACGAATTTTTAAAAAAAAATACAATACAATAAATTCACACACACAAACGCACACACACACACACACACATATATATATATATATATATATATTTATATATATATATATATATATAATTAGTTTTTTTAACCACTTCTACCTACCTACAGTCAGGTCATGCTATATGCTACTGGTACCATGTAACCCAGTACTACCTGCCACATGGTCGGGCCACCGGCGACTAAACCGGTTCCCCCACCAGCTTGTCTGGTGAGGAGGGTAGCTAGTCTCCCTGAAGGATTAAAAACAAGACCTTTCAAAGGGCGGATGAACCCTTCTTTGGGAGGGTCAACGGCCAACTAGCACCATTGCATATATGTACATATGTGTATATGTGTTAATAAAAAAAAATTTAAAAAAAAAAAAAATAAATAAATAAAATTTTGCCGTGCGGGGCCGTAGAAATCCCTGGCTTGGTGCCCAGGCGCTGGTTAAGCCCACCCGGAGAGATGGACCCGTAGGCCATCTGTCTAGGAGAAGGACACTCTGAAAGTAAACCTGCACTCCACTCCGCCAATCAGTCATCTTGCTTAGCCTGTCACTGGTTATTGGCTTAGTGGAGAAAGAGCCTGTTCTACGTGTCGTACAAGCGTAAAACACGGTAATCTTCTGTACAGACAACCCTCTATAAAGTCACATGGCGATTGACAAATAGCGACGTCCACAGGCCTAACAAGCTGGAAGTGGACAGTCATGACTCCACACTGTGCGACTCTCGACCCATCTAACGTCGTTGTTTAGTTGAATGAACAGCAGCTTGCCTCGGCGAGGTCTTGAGTGTCTGAGCAGCCCTTTTGAGGACAGAACTGCTCACCCTCTCTATAGGGAGGGGTCTAGAAAAGGTGACCCAAAAATTGCCTGTTCATCTCCGAGCTGGCCAGCTTACTGCGGTTGGCGGCTGTTCCTTAAAGCAGGAAAAATACCCAAAAGAACAAACAAAGACTCATGATATCGACCTGGAACGTCCGAACACTTATTGACCACGATATTTTTTCTTCTAACCCTGAGCGACGAACGGCTATCGTCGCGAAGGAACTTAAGCGGTATAGGATTGATATCGCTGCTCTGGCGGAAACCCGCCTGAGTGGTGAAGATCAGCTAACCGAAGTGGGAGGTGGATACACTTTCTTCTGGAAGGGAAAACCGGAGGGGTGGGGTTTGCCATCCGAACCGAACTAGTTAAAGGATTAGAACAGCCATACGCGCTGTCTGATAGGATTATGTACCTTAGAGCACCCATAGGGAGAAATCGTTTCGGTAGCGTATATTCCATCTACGCTCCCACGCTCTGCAGGGACGAAAAAGACACCATTACATTTTACCAGGAGTTACGAGCAGCCCTATGTTCAACCCCGAAAGCGGATAAAATAATACTGCTGGGGGATTTCAATGCTAGAGTGGGAAATGACCATGAGATTTGGTCACCGTTGGGAAAATATGGTACGGGTAAGACGAATAGGAATGAACTTCACCTCTTACAGCTTTGCTCTGAATTTGAGCTGGTGATATGCAATACGTTCTCACAGCAAAAGGCCGCCCATAAAGCGACATCGTTTCATCCTCGCTCTGGACACGGTCATATCCTGGACTATGTTATCACCAGAAGAAGAGACATTCAGGATGTCTGCAAGGTTCGCGTGATGGGGGGGTGCGGACTGTGGAACGGATCACATGCTTGTTAGAGCCAAGCTGAAACTCCACATTAGGAGGAGATTCCGGTCACAAGGTGCGCAGCCAACCAAAAGACTAGCCACAGGTAAGCTAAAGTCCAAGGCCGTGCAGAAAGAACTACAAGTCGCTCTCGGAAGTGTGGACTACGATGGTTCATGGGAGAAATTTAAGTCGACCGTACACAATGTCAGCTGTGAAGTACTAGGTGTCGTGAAACAAAAGAATCAAGACTGGTTCGACGAAAATGATGCCATAATCAATGAACTTATAGAGTAAAAAAATAACGCACTCCAGAAAATGCTCGGAGCACCCAAAAGGGACCGGCCGAGACTAAAGCAGGAGTTCAAGGAAGCGAAAGCATCGCTACAACGCAACATACGAAGCATGAAGAATAAATGGTGGAAGAATATATCCAACCAGGTGCAACTGGCGTTTGATAGCAAAGATGCAAAAACTATGTACCACCTTATCAGACAGGTATTTGGGCCTCAATCCTCAGTGATGGTGCCCCTCAGATCAAAGGATGGGGCGTCGCTAAATAGGAGCCCGGACAAAATCATGCAGCGCTGGACAGAACAATTCAGAGATCTGTTCGACAACCCCTCAACTATTGATGAGGAAGTCATCAGGAATCTGCCACAGCAGGAAATCAGACAAAAGATGCTGGCTCACCCGACTCAACATGATATCAGCAAAGCTATTAGCTAGATAAATACGGGAAAGTCGCCGGGGCTGGACGGCATTCCTGTCGAGATTCTCCGATATGGGGGCAATCAAATTACAGCTGAAGTACACCGATTGATATCCAAGGTCTGGTCTGGGTCTCCTGTACCCCAAGATTGGATCGACGCGATACTAATCCCACTGTATAAGGGAAAAGGACAAAAAGTCCTATGTGGGAACTACAGGGGTATAAGTCTGTTGAAGGTAGTCGGTAAGGTATTTGCCAGACTCCTACTAAACAGACTAAATGAATATATTTGCCCCTCAGTACTGCCCGAAGCCCAAAGTGGGTTCAGACCCGCGCGTGGCACAATGGACATGATCTTCTCAGTCCGTCAGATACAGGAAAAATGCAAAGAACCAAGGCTAGCTCTATACCAGGTATTTGTAGATCTGAAAAAAAGCCTTCGACACTGTAAACCGAACTGCCCTGTGGATAATATTGGGGAAACATGGATGTCCACCTGGTTTCGTAAATATGATCAGACAACTGCATGAAAACATGAAAGCGCGTCTCCAGCTAAACGGCACAGTTTCAGAGGGCATTTGCCATCGACAACGGGGTTAAACAGGGAGATATTATAGCTCCAACCTTGTTCTCAATCTATTTCGCAACAACACTCGCGTTCGCATTTAGAAACTGTGAAACGGGAGTGCTCTTTCGATTTCGGAAAACGGGCAAGTTATTCAACCTTACTCGTTTCAGGGCCAG
Organism: Euprymna scolopes; assembly: GCF_053919585.1. Classification (NCBI taxonomy): domain Eukaryota; kingdom Metazoa; phylum Mollusca; class Cephalopoda; order Sepiida; family Sepiolidae; genus Euprymna; species Euprymna scolopes. The sequence goes on along the minus strand of NC_136491.1, from coordinate 8,853,507 downwards.
ATCGAAAACATTTCACTCACTTGTCAGGGAGCTGCTGTATGCTGACGATCTAGACTTCGTCGCACACACGGCAGAAGATATGCAGGGCATCATGGACCGCTTCTCCAGGGCGTGCACTGCCTTTGGCCTCACAATGAGCCTGGAGAAAACCAAGGTAATGTTCACCCCAGCTCCAAACAGCCGCTACGAGGAACCGGTGATCTGTGTAAATGAAACGAAACCGGGCACCGTTGATGACTTTGTATATCTTGGCAGTACTATATCGAGCGACGGAACCCTCGATAAGGAAATCTTAGGAAGGATCAATAAGGCAAGTAAGGCCTTTGGTAATCTCGAAAAACGAGTGTGGGCAGACAGAGCCCTGACCTTCAAAACAAAGATAAAGGTATACGAGACTTGTGTACTACCTGTCCTCCTATATGCCTCGGAAACATGGACGACATATCGCTGTCATATCAAGGCTCTGGAAAGATTCCACCAGACATGCCTACGCAGGATATTTAATGTCACCAAACAAGCTCTCTTGTCCGATGAAGAGGTACTCAAGAAGACGAGCACATTCAGCATAGAGGCTCGAGTCTTTCGAAACCAGACTCGATGGGCGGGTCACGTAGTGAGAATGGAGGATTATAGGATACCTAAGCAATTGTTCTATGGGGAGCTTGAATGTGGCAAACGACCCAATCACAAACCTCGGAAAAGGTACAAAGATGTAGTTAAGGGAAACCTGCGGGCACTTGGCATAGAAATAACAAGGTGGGAAGAGATAGCTGAAGACCGGGAAAGTTGGAGGCGCTACGTCTATGCGGGATGTGAGAATTTTGAGGTTTTGAGAGTTGAGCACGCCACTATAAAGCGAGCCTTACGAAAGCGAGAGGATACAGAGGACTTTGATCTCGACCCCGCGTACTCGTGCGGGATATGCGGCAGGGTGTGCCTGTCAAAGGCAGGCCTCAAGAGTCATGGAACTACGCACGCGGGACATGAACTGGGAGCACGGGAGGGAGGGGGCGGTCACCAGCAAGGTTATCCTGCAGAATATGCGGCAAACTGTGCAGGCCGGGTGGGGCTATGTGGAATCATATGCGGACTCACTCACACGCCATCGTATCGTGAGGGTTGGCCGTCTTCTGTAAAGAAGTGGCAGTCACCATATATATATATATATATATATATATATATATATATATATATATATATATATATATATATATATAGGGGAGGGAATGGTATTAAATTATAGACAAAATTTCCCGCAAGGTAGTAAATATAGTTAGATAATTAATTTAAAAAAATGTTAAGCTATCCTTCTAAATATCTGCTAACTTAACAAATACCGTAATTGGCTCCAACAACAGGAAATTAAACAAAATTATCAAAAATAGAAACAAGACCGAAAATTAATCTAACAATGTAAAAGAATGTAACTGCCGGAACCCTACTGAATGGGGGAACTGTTTAACATCAAACATAGTATACAAATGTGAAGTTATAACAAGTAATGAAACTAAAGTATATCTAGGGAGCACCGGGACTTTCTTTAAGAACAGATACCGTAATCACCTAACATCGTTTAAACAAGACACTGAAAGAGAAAATAACAACAATGAAAACAACAGAAGAGATAATAACAATACTAGAGACAATCACAGTAATAAAGATAGCAACATAACCATAACAATAACGAAAATACCAAGAAAAAAAAAGGAAAACTTAACCACATTAGCAGTATGGGTTAAGGAATTAAAGAAAAATAAAATTGAATATAAATTAAGATGGTCCATAGATAATAGGGCGGAAAAATATAAACCAAGCCAATCAAAAAGATGCAACCTTTGCATACTAGAAGGATACCATATACTAATACCAGGAGAAAAAAATTTTTAACAGAAGACAAGATGTATTTCACGGATGTGTGCACAGAAATCGATACTTAATTTCACGCATTAATTATAATAAAAATAGGAAATAATAAATACCTAAAAAATGGAAATTAAGAGAAAAACAAAAAATAAACAAAAACAAAATAAGTTTTAAAACAAGAATTTTGCTTTGCATGGTACCCAGAATTTCTTTTTCCACAGACGAAATCACCAGGTTTATCAAATTATCTTTTTGTTGGCGAGAAAAGAGAATTTTATTAAAACATAAAATCATAAAATTGCCATCCCATTAACGAAACGGCTGTAATGAAGAGATCCAGGATGAAATAAACAAGAGTTGTAAAGAAAAAAATGTAAGTTTTTAAATTTACAACTACTATATATATATATATATATATATATATATATATATATATATATTATGAGTGTGTGTGTGTGTAAAATATACATACATATATATATATATATATATTATGAGTGTGTGTGTGTGTGTGAAATATACATATATATATATATATATATATATATATATATATATATATATATATATATATAGGGGGTTCTTTGTGAGGAAATTGTCTTCGTACAATGAAGCGCTTTACTGTTGGTTGTACAAAGCCTGCAGATTATTGGGGGTAATGGAGTTGGACGGAAATATGGAAGGAAGATTTGCCCCTCTCTTTTTTTATGAGGACAAAAGATTTGGAGTGTCCGTTTATTCCAAGGTGTGTAGTGATGTTTCCGCATTTGTCATCCCCTGAATTTGAAATGAGTTATCTTTGATAGATGGTGCACGTATTTCCTGTGTCTTTTTTTTTTTTTTTGCTTATGTAAAAAAAAACGAGATGAGTGAAGAAAATGGTTATTTGTGGGATAAGTCTTCGATGTAGACAAGAAGGTATGGTAGGTTGAAATACTGCTGCCATATCTGAGCAGGAGCTGCTAAAAAAAGCCTATCCTGCCTTGACAGAGTACAAAATAGACTTCGTGGCTTAGTGGGGGGTGCCCCTTTCTTTATCCTGCAACCTCTCTCCCACAGAAGAGACGTTGCGAGCCTATCCTTGTTTTATCGTTATTTCCATGACAGGTGCTCGTCTGAACTCCAATCTCTGGTCCCCCTCGCCAATCTTTCACGAAAAACACCCGTCTAGCTGAATCCACTGTCAAAAGTTTCCCCCACTCTTTATCTGTGACTAAATCAAAATGCGGATTCCATGAACAAAGCTTCTTTCTAAGAACTGCACGCCTGTGGAACTCTGTTCCGTCTGCCTGCTTCCCACCTGACTACAACTTGTATGTGTTAAAGTCCAACGTTAACAAATACCTAATGAACCGCCACCTTAAGTAAACACTTCATCAAATCTCCTCACTAACGTAATGTACTTGCAATAACCCTTATCCCTGAGTGGCTTCCGGGCCTCGATAAGTGGTGATCACTGTGTAAAAAAAGGGGTCTTCGATGTAGACAACTAGAGACATCGAGTTAAAAATGAGTTAGTGTCTTTCCAGAGATGATAAGAAACGTCAAAAGTTGATAGGGAATAGACCAAAAGAGCTGAGTATGCGTGTTAGGGTTGGGATACTTTGCTAGAGGTCAGTGGGGAAGGGAAGCAGTGGACATTAAAGTTTATTTCTGCTTTAGTTAGGGGAGAGAGAATAAATATGAATATTTCTGGTTTGGGTGGGCTATAACCATTCTTAATTATAGTATAAGTTTATACAATAGGTGACAATTAGCGTGTTCTATTTGTAAGGTATGTTAACTTCTATATGAGGATGGGATAACTTCATGATATTTTCCTGTATCAGGGTTGAGGCCAGGGTGCTAGGGAATTAGTTTAATGTCAATTTAAATTTTGGCTTTAAATGGAGGGGAATGAGGTTTGATCAGTTGAAGAGGTCCAAAGGACGTATTGGGGATAGATTTAATGAGTTATGTTAAGTATATAGTGTGGATTTATAAGGAAGTTACGTTAGTTTTGCATATTAATGTAGAGTAAGAATAAATTGGTTGCCGGATAGATTCAATCTGATGTGTTTTGGTATGGTCTGATTGTGCAATAGGTTACATTTCATTTGCCACCTAAAGAATGAGTATTTGTATGAAGAGAATTAAGAGAGGTCACTTTCCAGGTGTTGTTTTGGGGGAGAGTTGCAATTTGGGAGGCAGGTTTGGCTTAATTGAGAGTACTGACCTTAAGTGTTATAGATATTAGTCGAAGTTGATAAGACACGTAGACAACTTTTACTATTTATTATGTCACTAGTGCTATGGAAAATAAAAACTAAGCGAACGTAATAACGCTGTTCAAATAAAAAACAGCGAACAGGATGTAAAATAAAGAATAAACGAACGATGCAAAAAAGTCTTTTAAAAATCGGAAAAACAGCGAACGTGATAGAAAAATTGCAAAAAAAAAACGAACGAAAAATTGCAAAAAAAAAATGTTAATATTAAAACTTTAAAAAAATATATTTGATATCTAGGCTCAAACGTGTAATCTTAAGATAACAACGCCGTTTCTATACCAACTGATCAATGACCGCGTGAGCCTAATCAAGTTGTTTTTTATATGTAAACTATATCAAGAAATAGCGTTCTATACTCATGCGTGTTTGGCTAAATTGTCATGAAAGAACGATTTTTTGCTACCCCTTCCTGTAGGAAAGTGCCCAGTTAAGGGTGAAGGAATTAATGTTTCTGGCCAATTTTTCGATGTTTTTCGTCCGAATGGTCGAGCTTCAAAATAATACGAGTCTCGTGAAAATATGTCGCCTCTGTCGAAAGTTTTTACGAGACATACAAACATACATACATAAATTTAAACATATTTTCGCACTTTGTATTTTAGATTAGTTATTCGGTTCCGAAATTGTTATTGATCATAAAGTTAATACTTTATTTATTTATTTTGCTTTTACTATTAAATATCTTTTAACAAACAATTGTTCAGGAACTTTTGCTTTTACTATTAAATATCTTTTAACAATCAGATTGTTCAGGAACCTACCCGTGTGCCCGATAATGACGGCCAGTATGCGAGCCTACTAGACCTTTTTCTCACAACTTGCCCTGAACTATGTTCAGTTTCTGTTCTGTCGCCTCTTGGATCTTCCGACCACTCTGTTGTATCAATTAAGATAAAAATGAAATGTAATAAGTCCCCAGACGTACCTCTTCATCGTACAGTATATCGATACACTAAGGCTGACTGGGATAGCTTCCGTACATTTATATCTGATCTACCTCTGCATTCCATGTTTAAAAAGGATGTGTCCTCTATAGTATTAGACCTAACTGAATGGTTAATTGTAGGTATTGACCATTTCATACCCTCTAAAAAGTTTCAGCAAAAACCTAACAGCCAGCCATGGTTCTCTCCAGAATGTGCTGCTGCCATTGCGCACAGAAATCACTTTTTCCACTGCTTCAAACGTAATAGATGTATGGAAACTAAAGCCGTTTTCAGGACTGCCAGCAACCATTGTAAGAAAGTAATAAGGAACGCAAGAGAGTTGTATGCTCAATCTGTTAAGTCCAAAGTAGCTGAGCAGCGGCTTGGTTCCCACCAGTTTTGGCAAATAGCAAACAGAATCCTGAACAGAAGCGTGTGCTCCATCCCAACTATTATCAATGGATCTGAGGTAATCTCGTCAGCATCAGACAAAGCCAAACTCTTTGTCAAGAACTTTGCAGCTAATTCTACCCTTTGCGACCAAGACCGCCAACCCCCAATATTTCCTCTTGTATCAGAAAACACGCTATGTGATATACGTATATCTGTACGTGATGTTGCCAAGCTAATCAAAAACCTTGATTCCAGTAAAGCAACTGGCCCTGATGGTATTCCAATTATAGTACTCAAAAAACTTCAACCTGAACTAGCGCCCATACTTACAAAACTGTTTAAACGTTGTCTTAAGGAGAATAGTTTCCCATCTCCCTGGAAAATCTCATCAGTATGCCCTGTATTTAAGAATTCAGGTGATCGCTCATCCCCCTCTCAGTACAGGCCAATAAGTCTCCTGTGCGTCATGAGTAAGTTGCTAGAATCTGTATTAAATACAGAAGTAATCAAACATCTCAACAAAAATAACCTTCTTAGTGACACTCAATATGGTTTCCGTTCTGCTAGATCTACAGCAGATGTCCTTACAGTTATATCGCATAGGATTAGCAAATCTCTCGACGGTGGCAATCTTTCTAGGGCAATTGCTCTTGACATATCTAAAGCCTTTGATAGGGTATGGCATAAAGGTTTACTTCATAAGATCGCTAGCTATGGTATAGCTGGAAAAGTCTTCTCAATTATTAAATCATTTCTTTCTGATAGGTTCATAAGAGTAGTAGTTGAGGGGCAAAAATCAGAAGCTCACAGTATTAATGCCGGTGTCCCTCAGGGATCCATCCTGGGCCCAACTCTTTTCCTGATCTACATTAATGATCTTCCAAATCATATCCTTACATCATTTGTAGACATTTATGCTGACGACACTACCATTTATGGTACCACATCTAAGACAGTAAACGAGCAAGTTCTCTCCAATTCTCTCTCCTCTGATCTTGAGCACGTAGTACAATGGGGAAAGGAGTGGCTGGTTACTTTTAATGCATCTAAAACCAAGCTTCTCTCTTTACATCATCAACATTCTAATCCACATTTGTCATCAATTGAAATGAATGGCTCTCGTCTTCAGGAGGCCTCAAGTTTTGACAAGCTTCTGGGCTTGACCATTACTCCTGATCTTAAATGGAACACGTATATCAAATCTGTTGCCAAGGCCGCTGGAAAAATGGTGGGATCTTTCTATCGATCCAGTAGATATCTCACTGCTGATGCTATTCTCTATCTATATAAGATCCAGGTACGTCCAAGGATGGAATACTGTTGCCACATCTGGGCAGGAGCTGCTAGAAAGAACTTGTCCTGCCTTGATAGAGTTCAAAATAGACTTCGTAGCCTCGTAGGAGATGTCCTTTTCTCCTCCTTGCAACCTCTATCTCACAGAAGAGATGTTGTGAGTTTGTCTCTGATGTATCGTTATTTTCATGGAAAGTGTTCAACTGAGCTTCAATCTATGGTCCCCCCTCGCCAAACTTTCACAAGAAACACTCGTCTAGCTGTAAACACTATCAATAATTTCCCCCACTCTTTATCTGTGCCTAAACCTAAACGTAGATTCCATGAACAAAGCTTCTTTCTTAGAACTGCACGCCTGTGGAATTGTCTTCCGTTTTCCTGCTTTCCGGCTGACTACAATATGGTTTTGTTCAAGTCTAAAGTAAATAAGTTCTTGATGAGCCGTTCCATATAAGTTATTAAATTTACCAAATTTTCATTACTAATGATTACTATATTGACCAACTTCTACTGTACACTCTTTAACCCTTATCCTTGAGTGGCCTCTGGGCCTTGATAATGTGGTGATGCCTTTGTAAAAAAAAAAAAAAAAATTGAACTTCACTTATTATTTTAGAAATTGATTCCTATTCGAATCATGACGAACTACATGAATTTGTTTTTCATATTATACATGTATCACATTCGTGAAAGAGAATCATATTTCTGTTATTAACATGTAACTGCTTTCCTTTCTTTCTCCATTTTCTCTCTCTCTCTCTCTCTCTCTCTCTCTCTCTCTCTCTGTTTCATCCTCTGTTAGTAAAAATATCCAATTGTATCCTATTAACTAGGTACTCTAAATCATTTTGCAATTTTGCAGTACGTTTCACATTACTTTAGAATTAAACAACGCGTTGATTTGCCGCCAAGTAAACAAACAAAAAAGCCAGCACCTAAGAGACTAACATTGCAGGTTTTGAAACTTTCTTGATAATAAACGAGGAAGCTACTGTTATCTAATCAACTCTTCCATTCGTTTCGAAATATTCTTCCCCCGTCGTTCATCACTCTGGCCCGCGTGTCCTCACGTTTCCACGCCTGACCTAAACACGTGCCATGCCCTTTAGGCTGACCTCTCCCTTCTTTCTTTCTTTCTTTCTCTCTCTCTCTCTCTCTCTCTCTCTCTCTCTCTCTCTCTCTCTCTCCTCAGCGACAGCAGTAAAGAGTAAAGATCATCAACCGGCAACAATGGCCGACGTCAGACACAGGAAACGCGGACAAGGGCTGATAGAAAATTCCCCAGCATGTAATGCGCCTGTCTTGGACGGCAGCCGGTTTCGATTTTGAGAAGATTCCAAGCATTTATCGACAAAGCCGCCCTTAATATGCAATGAAAGTCGATCACCGTTAGACTAAGAAACCTTCTGTTGTTCGAACACCTTCATAGAAAAAGATTGGTTGTTATCTACCTAACTAGTTTAGAAATAACATTAGTTTTTAGAGGGTTTTTTTCTGATAATGTTTCCATATGTTAAGATCAGAGTTATACAATAGCTTAAAATGCCAGAGAAAACTGTTAAAAATCTAGAAATTATCAAGCAAACTAAGATCTTAAAGAAGAATATATTATACTAGTTGACCAGTATACTGTCATTTCCTGTTTTAAGGGCGTCTTGGAGATTCGGGAAAATTTCCATTATTATCCCTAGTAAATTTTACATAAGAATTATCCCCCGATTGGTCACTTAAAAGCAATATCAAGTAGATATTAGGCTCAGACGGAATAATATAGAGATTTTGAACCCGTCATACTGTTTTTCCTCCTAAACTTTTTATAAGATACACTTTTAGATCTTATGTAGATTCTCTAATTTTATAGTGAACACTCGAATAAACACATGCAGAGACATTGTTATATATATATATATATATATATATATATATATATATATAATATCTGGTCTGTTTTCTGACGTTGCCTAGGAAAGTAGATTAGCTGAATAAATGCCATGCCCGACCATGAACTATTTAATTATTTGCTGTTTATGATTATCCGGCGCCAATAAAGACCCCACAATGTTAAAATCAGTTACTTTGTTTAAGCGAGCAACTAACCACTCGTCTTGAAACTACTTACTTTGTGTTTATCGACTTCTCTACCAGGAACCAACTGCTCTATTTTAAGCGGTGAATTGTGTATGTTGGTGTCTCTTGATATATACGTCACCATTAACACCAAACATATATAATTTTTATTTAAAAATACACTTTTACATTTTATGTAGATTCTCTAACATTTCTTTCTATGTGAAACGCGTAAATATCTCACACATACATACTTATACGCATGCTAACTTGCACACAAAGACCGAATGCGTACTGCAGAGAAACTATCCTCGGATATGTAAAATCTTACTGTACTGAAATTTAACCACCAATCACATGCAAGGATTTAATTCTAATTAGCGAAAAAATCGCAACTATTAGAAAATAAATGAAACCATCTGATTTGAATATTAAAAAGAATGTTCGTTTATTTTTTGCCCTTGGTTATTGAAGGATAACTCTTTCTAGAATTATCTAATTTTTATGTTGGTTCAGATCAGGAATGACTTCCTTTGGGTTTGATATTGGAATTAATATTTTTTCTGGATAAATTGTTTGTTTTATAGACAGAAAATTCAATGACGTGCAGTAAATATGAGTTTATTAACATTTCTATGAAAATAGTGTCCATTGTATTTTAAATATAAAACTACACTAAATGAAATAAATTAATAAATACTAATAAATACTCACAAAGTAATATTGTGCTACATAGTTCAATACAAATAATAAAATAACATTGTAAGAGAAACCTTTAATTTAGTCCCGAAGCATCGCTTGGAAGACAATGCTCTTTATTTTGCCTTGTTTTTTTCCGAGTATTCTCCTTTTTACGTAACGTGTCGCTGATTTTTTTCCTCCGTACTCGCTGCATGATAAAATTACTTCGAGTTCATTTCGAAATTAATTACAACAATGATTATATATTATTACAATCATATTCGAAAACGAGGCTATATCAAAAGGAGATTACGCTCTTATTATTGTCAAGGGTTGCCAGATTGGTCTTTATATAGCTAAATTTCGCGACCTTGGCGTTTTAAAGCAGTTTAGCCTTCAAAGGTTTTATTTAGCCTTTTCCGAAGCGTAACGGACGGACAAACTATGGAAAGCCACAAGTAGTACATTATATAGATTGTTGATTAATTCGAGCAAGCCTGGTGTTTATATAGGATCATCAAAGATTAATATCAATAAAATTCATGAAATAAGTCCAAGAGAATTAAAACTCCAATTTTTTCAATTTTTAAATCCTTTTGGGCATGGAGATACAAGCAGATAAACGCATCGATGCAAAAAGGACCAAACATCATAATAATTAACAAGAAGGAAAGAAATTGCAAAATTTAATGTCCCAGAGCCACAGGGTGAAGATAAAAGAGACAGAAAAACGAAAACAATATGCGGAATTTTGCCAGAAAACTGAAAGAAATATGATACCTGAAGAAAATCAATATATGACCAATAGTTGTAGGAGTATTAGGAACAGTTCAAAAAAAAAACTTAGAAAAAAGATTAAGAGAAATGCGAATAAAAGGAAGACTGAGATCATGCAACGAATAGTAATGCTGAAAACAGCTAAAATCTTAAGGAAACCCCTTGAGTGCGGAAACTAAAATTCTAACCGGGCCTATAGAAACTGCCACAGAAGTGAAACAAAAATACGCATCTAAAAGAACTGGAACGCTACATTGTCAATTGCCTATCCCCCCACCCCACCCCACCCAAACACTGGAGTCAGCACGACTGGTACCGCAGCAAATAGTCGAAGGGTCAAGGAGGATGGAAAACCCGAGGAGGGAAAGTACTAACCAGACCTCCACTGGATGTGTGCGAAAAAAATGTGGCTTTGGGGAGGCTTATTGCGACCCAAATCCCAGTAACGACCAATGGTTGCAGTCAACAAGAAAGCAATGATGAGCGGCTATTGCGATAGCGCAAATAAATTTGCAAAGGTTATCAAAAGAGGTGAAGAGTACTGAAAATCTGGGGAGACTTGTTGTCACTAAAATTCCAAGGAACACGAGAGGTTGTTGTCAAAGAGATATCTTTGATGGTGATATGTGTGAGAAGTCCAAATAAGCAAGCACAATAATAATTATTATTCGTTTAAAAATTGCATGATTTTTTTATTCAGATTCTGTTTTAAATCTTCATATCATGCTTGGGAAATTTTAGATGAGAATAATTTTTACCATTTAGAAAAGTTATGCAGTCTACTGATTTCATCTTGCATAGTATTCTCAACACCCTTCACCCATCCGTGGAATATTTTGCCATATATGAGCAGAGTCAAAAAAGAGTCTCTAATCTAATATGCCCCGCCCTGTCAACCATACCCCAATATCTGTCCCATCACTACAATGTTGCATCCCTGTGCTAGGTGTATCAGAATTTTTGTAGGAATTTTTGATCCCCCAACACGAAACTGCGAATAAAATATTTAAAAAAAAACTCGTAATTTCTCTTTTAAAGGTGGGTTATTTATTTTCTTTATGGATTATACTTCCAAAATAAACTATTAAAGTTGCATAAAAAAGTAATAGAAATATTTTTTTTTACTTTTTAAAAAACAGTAATGGAATTAATTGATTTTACGAGTTCAGTATTTTTCAATTTTTAAACTTTAAAAATCTATCAAAATTTTTCTATTGATTCAATTTTTACTACATTTTCAGGGTCAATGTGAAATATTATGCTCTTTCTAATAAAATGAATATAATATTTTAGAAAAACGTTTTTTTTAATTCACCCCCCCCATTTTAAAGTGTCTATTAAAAAGTAAATAATTAATTTATGTACCAAAGTTTTATATATCACAAATTGAAGATAAAGGATCAATAAATAATATATTCAAATTTAAAACAAAAAAAAGTGTTTTTTAGAAATTTACCAGTAAAGTCCGAAGTTTAAAACCTTTTTCTTTAACCACGTTGTTTTTTTGTTTGTTTGTTTGTTTGTTTTTTGTTTTGGTTTTCTTTTGCTTTTTTTTTAAATGAAACCTTGGTCCTTACTCCTTTAATTGAAAAAAATTAGGGTTTGAATTACATTTTTCGAGTAGTTATGAGCTTGGAAAGACAGGGGGTCGAATTAATTCACACCTCCCATTTTGAAATGTCTATTAAAAAGTAAATAATTAATTTACTCATCAAAGTGTTATATATCACAAATTGAAGATAAAAGATCAATAAATAATATATTCAAATTTAAAGCAAAAAAGTAGTGTTTTTTTTTAAATTGCCACGTAAAGTCTGAAGTTTAAAACCTTTTTTGAAAAAAACTACGTTGTTTGTTTTTATTTTGTTTTTTTTTTATTTTTTGTTTTTTAATGAAACTTTGGTCCTTGCTCCTTTAATTGAAAAAATAGGGCTTGAATTACATTTTTCGAGGACTTATAAGCTTGGAAAGACAGGGGGTGTAATTATTCAATATTTTTCACGAAATTTCTGACATACCTATCCCTGTGCTGGTTTTATTTTAATGGAATGTATTCCAACGAACTCGTAACACCGGTATCACCTCGACGTAAATACTGCCAACTATTCCGACAATCAGCAAAATCCCACCCCTTCACTAATGGTGTCCAACCCCGAGAGTGGTGAGACTTTTACTCTGCCTTCTGTTTCCTAGACTGCACAAACATGCATAGATTTAGATGTAATGTAAACAGCTACAACTCCCTACTTCGTATCCCTGTAGGTATGATCCCTAATTCGCAGCACCCCCTTGCGTCTCAGTAGCAATTTGCTTTGATGAGCGGAATATAAGTAAAAAATAGATACATTCCGACCGTCTTCAAGTGAATTTTGTCGAACTCACGAATCTCTAAAATTCCACATAAAGATCCACGAGGTCGACAAGATGCTCGTGAGAAGGTTGGAGGTTACATCGGTCGAAATATCGTGAGAACAAAACTCAATATGAGAGCAGTAGACCAGATAAATAATATAAATATTCATATTTTCAAATAAAATAACCGGATGTTTAGCCTTTTTCTCCAAATTCTGCAGACAGTGTGACGATTGAGAGACAAGAATTTAAAATGTTTACCTCCCTTTCACAGGTGAATAGATGTGACACAATGTCGAGAAAGTGGAATTCGAAACGTCTACAAGAAAAGCCTGTAAAAAACTTATTGGAATCCCCGTCAGCATTCTGTGGTAGATGCGTCTCAGATGATAGTGCAATAAACCAACCCCTTTTTTAAAGAGTTAGAACATAAAGCCTGAACCTCATAGAACTACAAGTTCACATTCATACCTCAGCAGAAAATAAGCCATGCCATACCTTACTGGTAACTTTAGGGTCGAGAGACAAGAAATTAGTCTTTTATTATAATGCAAAGAAACTTAACTATGTGTTGTGATGTAAATGGTTGAATAAATGACGCGAACGACACAGAAACAATTAAATAAATATGTTTTAACAAAAATACATAAAAGTGGGAATTGAACAATATTTTTGCTAATGGCAGGACCAGTTGTGAATGACCATCTGCTTCGCATTTCTGTCACCGATTCTCTCGTAAACCCCACCTCGTGCCCGGAAGTGACGTCATGGCGAAAGTGGCGTCATGGAATAGTTTATTATTTTTAGTAATAAAGATGCGTCTCCATATATGTAATTGTTAGGGTTATGGCTTAATAATATTTTTTTCGTTATTTTTTTAATTTTTTTTCATTACACTTTCACCCCAAACAAGGCATATTGCCACTTTGGTGTAGGGGGCTACTATCAAGGGCAACAACTACTTGGGTACTATGTTGGGATTTGGGCAGCAAGATTACGGTTCACGTTGCACTTGAACTTCTGCATGTCAGTACAGTTGGGGAAGCAGTGGCCTGGAATGGAATTCCAGAGTTTAGCGGTTCTGGGGAAGAAACTACTGGAGTAGAAAGATCTTTTACATCTAGGGATCTCTACTGTGTGGGGGCGGGATTTAGCTTCCTGTTGGGTTTGTCGAGAGTGTCTACGTCGTGGGGGCACAAGTGTCTGCAGTTCGTCAGAGCATTCACCATTAAAATACTTGTAGAACAGGCAGATGGATGCAACATTACGTCGATGGGACAGAGGCTGAAGCTTAGATTACAGTTCAGGGCCTATCAGAGTTGCGACTCTCTTTTGAACCTTGAACCTTTGACTCTTATACCAGTTAATATCTTATATGTTTTTAGATAGAATTATGTAGTTCTCGATGGATTAACTGTGTCTAACTGTGTTGGATATATATTCGAGAGTCAAAACAATTATAAGAATATTCTATTGTCATAGCCCTATTAATTATTTAATGTAGAACAATGCAATTATAAATATAATTAACTATTGTTACATCTCTTCACTACTAATTAAATAATAGTCACATGAAAATACATGAAAATATATAAGCAGTTATAGGAAAAAATGATATATACGTGTGTGCGTGTGTGCCCATATGTATATGCATATGCATGTAAGTATGTGCATGCGTACATACAAGTGTGTGCTTGTGTCTGTGTGCGTGCATGCATGTAGACACACACGTTATCTCTACACAAGGGGAATAACTCCCAATTGGTTATCCCCCTTTATACTACTTCTGTTTTTCCAGACGAATGTATACACTGCGCTTACGCGCATCGAACAGTAGACATTAATATTCCTAAATGAACAATTATAAATGAAACAAGCAACAAAACTAATTACTTAAAATACAATAATTTAAGACAATACCTTATCACAACCAGAAACCCATATCCAGGGAATAGACTTGACAAATATGTGAACCGGCTCGACTGCGGGACTGACCCTTAGATCCAACTTCCGGCAACCGACGAAAACAAAACGTAAGCTCTCTCTGATAGCTAATTATGGTTTCTCCTCTGATAAAGCGATATATGTTTTACAATTTGGGGAAATTCACACACCTACCATCCTGTATGACGCACTATGTTTATATATATATATATATATATATATATATATATATAATTCATACTTATTGAAGTTTTTTCAATATTATCATTATTTTTTTATTATATAGACTGTTCCCCAACAAACTGGATTGTAATAGCGCTCAAACACAGCACTTTTCATAAGAAACTTAATTTAATTATAATAGCAACATTACTCTCCTTTTGGTATTATAAATATTAATTAGGGAATTCCAAAGACCAGATGTCGACTGTAGATATTTGTAGAATCCACGGAACGGTGTTTTTGTCCAATGGTCATTCACGTACTAGAGTGGATAGTGAGAAGTGAATAAATATGAAACAGATTCAGGGATAAATTTTATTTTTAAATTTTCTTTAAAAAAACGAATAAAGAAGAAAAATGGTATTAATGCTCCATGAATCGTGATAGGACGAAAAAGATGGACGCGAAAAATAACTGCAAGTCGGCAGTGACAGACGGACGTTGAAATCCAATAACCACGTTACCATGAAGAAGGTGAAATTACATCTCGATAACAAAGCATAGAAAAGAAATACAAAAAAAAATGCAAATATGCGCCAACAAAATGGACGAGAAAATTTAAATAAAAAGCATATTTTCTCATTATTTCCTTTTATAGCTTTGTATTTATTATTATTATTATTATTATTATTATTATTATTATTATTATTATTATTATTATTAATTTACCTGTGTCTATTCCAATTTTTTTTTATATTTTCATTATTTTAATGCTGAGCTACGAGAACAATAGCCAAACAGCATAAAACATAAAATAAACCGAGAAAAAAAATCCGTTTTATTAAAAGCACAAAACTAAAACACAAAAATATTTAATGAAAATAAAGTATTATTCATTTTCGATCCTTTTTCTTTTTTTTTTTAGTTTTTACTCTTGTTTTTGGTTGTTGCTTTTTTTTTTTTAGTTTTAAATAATAGGAGCAGAGCTAACACCATCTTGACTTTCCGGTGATCGTGACAGCCATAAACAAATTGAGATGGCATGAAGGGTGAGGTAGGAGCGGGGTCAGATTTATTGAATTTTGCATAAATCGTCCAGTGACACTGGCTCGTGATTGGTGACTTTCGAGGGGCGTATCGTTCGTCGCTAATAAACGGGCGATGACACTTCGATGGCATCGGCTAAGAAAGCATCGTACTTGATCTTCGACCTATTTAGTAGTAGTTGTAGTAGTATCAACTCACTGGGAGTTCTCATATAGATCATCATCTATGATTGCTGATTGGAAATAACCGGTGGTTTCCTTGGAGTCGGAGTAACAGGTTTTCCCAGAGTTCTAGTTTTATATAAAAAATGGAAACTGCTCTAACTCTATGCGGGTTTAACCTGCTTTCTCCAAAGAGGACGTTCTATGGAAGTATGAAATTCGCAAGCGGTCCCCAGTCGCATCTATATCTCTGTTAGGGGAGATGACAACATTGAGATTTTCTGTTGCAAGGTGTCGACGTCCTCCATCACGCAGCACCTGAAATTCCAAAATTGGTTCCTCATCTGTTACTGGCCAGGCTCAACGTTGCTTAACTTCGGTGTGTCTAATGAGAAATTGTGTGTCAACGTGATTATGCCGTAACAGTGTTATATAGTCGCGTATATAATCTGTTTATATAACACTGTCCAATTAATGTGTATATAACGCGTGTATAAGTCATAAGGACAAAATGCTATCGTTATATAACTTAGGTATATATATATATATATATATATATATATATATATATGGCGAAAATTGTGGGAACGCAGGCTTTTCTCTTAAACGGCCTCGGTGTGCGCTTTGCCACGCAGCGTCATGATGCTGAAAAGGGTCCAAGATGGCACCTGCGGCCTTATATAACAATGCATTCTCGCAGAATCTCGTGTACTCTCGCTCACATATGCAAATTTGGAGGACTCTGTCTTTTTTTAAAACAGGCCACCGGAGTAGATGGGAGAGATGTACTGACGGACGACGCTACTGCAATGAGCTGAGGTTTTGTGTACTCCTTTTTCTTTACAACAATATATATATATATATATATATATATATATATATATATATATACATGTATATATATATATATATATATATATATATATATATATATATATATATATATATATATATATATATATATATATATGCGTTTTATTATTTATTACCGTATCTTTCTGTTAAGTTACATTATTGTTTCAGCTGCCCGGCCGTTTTTTTTTGGCCGTCTGTAGCTTTCTCATACTTTTACAGAAAGGGTTTCTGTAAAAGTCTGAGGAAGCTACAGACGGCCAAAAAAAAACGGGTAGCTGAAACAATAATGTAACTTAACAGAAAGATACGGTAATAATAAATAATAAAACGCATATTTGCTCTACAACAGTATTGGGCACTTTCTCCAGTTTTTATTAATTACCATTTCTACTAAATATATATATATATATAAATATATATATATATAAATATATATATATAAATATATATATATATATTTATACGTGTCGTTTACGTCTATCACCGTCAGTATTATCTCTATATGTACGTGTCGATATGTATGATCGTCTCTATAATGTATGTGCATGTTATATATATTTATGGCAGTGTCTCTGTCATCGTCTACTGAGTATAATGTGTCAATTTGTATAGTATTCATCAAGTTTTTTTTTAAATTACATTTTCACCCCAAACAAGGCGCATTGCATAAGCATCAGGGGTATTGTGTAGGGAGTTGGGCAGCAAGATGTTGGTTCACGTTGCACTTGAACTTCTGCATGTCAGTACAGTCAGGGAAGCAGGAACCCGGAAGGGAATTCCAAAGTCTAGCTGTCTTGGGGAAGAAACTACTGGAATAGAAGGCTCTCTTGCATCTAGGGATCTCTACTGTGAAGGGGTGGGATTTAGCTGCTTGTCGGGTTTGTCGAGGGTATTTACGTTGAGGGGGCACAAGTGCTTGCAGTTCGTCAGAGCATTCACCGTTAAAGTACTTGTAGAACAGGCAGAGGGATGCAACATTTCGTCGATTTGACAGAGGTTGAAGTTTAGCTGACAGTTCAGGACCTATCAGATTGGCGACTTTCTTTTGAACTTTGTCTAGGAGCGAGAGTCTAGTGGCAGATGTACCAGCCCAAATATGAAAACAATACTCCATACATGGGCGAATGGTGGCCTTATAGAGGTATAGGATACTTACAGGCGTTAATAGCACGGTAGAGAGAACCCACCTTCTTCGCAGCAGTCCTGGCAATGTTCTCAATGTAATTGTTCCAACTCGTGTTTCCTGTGAACGTTAGGCCGAAAAGTTTAAAAGATGTACTTTCAGATAAAGAGTCATTGGGCATTGCTATTGGCCGTAGGGAAGTTTTTTTCTAGTTATTGAAGGAAACAAGTTTAGTCTTGGCAGCATTGAAGGTGGCCATCCATTTTTGTCCCCGTTCCACTACGGATCGGAGGTCTTCCTCTAGTGTTTCTGCTATTTCTGTAGATATGTGTTCATTTGTTTTCCTGTCGTGTCTGTTATAGAGCGTGGTTTCGTCAGCATACATACCCATCTCACAGACAATTTTGTCAGGGAGGTCATTTATGAATATTGAGTGTGGGCGGGTGTATATACATGCCATAAATAGATTGCTAAACGCGATCAATAACGTACAAGGATAGTTCTTTACCGGAACGGTTAACATCTTTTCTGCGAGCACATACCCTATTGCACTTAATCCCTCTTTTAGGTTCTATGAAGCTGCAAAAAGATTACTCCGAAGGACATCAAACGCCGGATAATATTTAATATAATATTTATTCCTTGAATGTTCTCCGATTTGAAGTTGCACGCTTCTTTAGTTTCTACATATTGATATATTGTTCACCGCTTGTCTACCGTGAAACTCAGCGACTGGATCCCCTATCCACTAGCCAACTCGACCTCTTTCTGACTGACTCCTCGACCTCTAACTTCACTAACCTATATATATATATATATATATATATATATATATATATATATATATATATATATATATATATATATATATAACTATTATACCTTTCTTTGTTCAACTCTCTCAGACGTCAGAAATCAATGTAATTGTTATTCTAAATCAAGTTTGGTTTATTTATCTACATTCCATACTGGTCTACATTCATGACCCTAAATTCTATTTCGACTCAAAATAATTGTTTTATTAGCCAACCTTCCTCTTTGCTATCAAAACTTTTTCTCTGAATTTTTCTTTATTTCCTAACATCTATATAATAATAATAATAATAATAATAATAATAATAATAATAATTTCTCGTTTGACGAGAGCCGGGAGAGTTAATATAAAACACTAGTATGTTCTGCCTGTTCCTATAACCATCAATTTTGCATCATCGCAACAACCGATTAGCATTGATATATCATTTTTCTCAACTGGGATTTGGATTGTGTTTTTGGTGTTCTCTGGAGTCTGAGTGACAAGTCATCTAATATTTCTAGTATTCCTTATCTGTTCCGATAAAAAAAATGATTTTAAGTTATTACAACAGCCGCTTACCATTGATTTCTTACTGACAATGATCATTAGGGTTTGGGTAGAAATAAGCCTCTGCAAAACTCCAGTACTCTTCCACACCTTTTCACTATAGGTATAGTTAGTGTTCTTCCTTCTTGGACTTTCCATGCTCCTCAACCTTTCATGACTATTTTCTGTCGATCAACGGAAACTGGTGCCGTCAAATTTTGTGTTATTTTTCAGTTTCATCGAGTTCACATGTTTTCCCATACTGTTCTTTTATTTCTGTTACAACTTACCTGTGACGTGTTAGCTTTCGTAGCTTATGTGGGTTAGTTTCCGCATTCGAGGATTTTTTAATAATTTCAGATTTGTTTCATCTCAGTCTTCCCTCTGATTCCAATTTCTTCTTGTCTTTTTTTGTTCAGAATTGTTCCTAGTGCTCATGAGATTAGTATTATATTGAGGTTTCTCCATGTTCCATATTTCTTTCAATTCTCTGACAAGTTCCGTGTATTTATCTATATCTTGGATCGTCTGCTGTAACGGCAGAATTTCCAATTTGCAGCATTTTTTTTTTGTTTTTGTTTTTGTTTTGTTTTTGTTGTTTTGTTGTTGTTGTTAACTATTTACAATGCCTCACCACAGGACAGAGTTAGACATCAGGGTCGTTTTTTTTAATGTGGAGAAAAGGAACAAAAATTAAAATTGTCTCAGTCGTGAAGGATTTCTCCTCCACTGACAGAGAACAAGAAATTAAAGTGCAGCATCTGAAGAACAGATGGTATTTATTTGCTCCCCCACCAAGCAAATTAGGCACAAGGCCGATTTTTAATGTGAGGAGTGAAGGGAGGGGGAAGGGAAAAAGGGGACCAGCTCCCGAGAGGTGGGAAATGGGAGCTGGTTAAAGGTCAGGCATGTGGGGTTGCCCCCACATCTGGTCTTTGCTAGTCATAGCTAGTCATAGCTTGCAGCATCTGAAGAACAGATTGTATTTATTTGCTTCCCCACTGAGCAAATTAGGCACAAGGCCGTTTTTTAATGCGGAGAGAGAGGGAGGGGGAGGGAAAAGGGGAACAGCTCCCGAGAGGTGGGAAATGGGAGCTGGATAGTAACTGTTGGTATGAAGGGTTGCCCCTACATTGACCAAGGTCTGATATGTGGGGTTACCCCCACATATGGTCTTTGCTTGCAGTATCTGCCGGAACAGATACTACACTTTGAGATATTAAATCTTTTATTCATGTTAAAAAAATACAGAAAAAAATCAACGATGAACAAAAAACTTAGGAACATGGCCAACTCAAAAGGGGGGATTTTGGGGGTCGTTGGTCATCCTTGTCACTCCAGAACTAAACAAAGTCAAAAGTTTCTCCCAGCTAGTATCTTCTTTCACCATAATACCGCATTCACCCTTTCATATTGGGGGACGTCCTAGTAACTCCCAATTTTTAAAACATTTTTTATTGACGTGTAAAAACAAAAAAGATAACAATAAAATGGTAACAATAATTCATTTGTGTCGAGGGAGGGGGAAGAAAAAAAAAAAATAAAATAAAAAACAAAAGGTGATTAGTAGGACCCTCCCAACCCCGTCTAGTTGATAGACTGCCCGTTCCACTAGGTTTGTAAAAGGAACCTCGCTTCTGCGGGTCAGTCTCTAGGTGGGGATGCCCTCTAGATGGGGGTGAATGGAGAAAAGAAAATTTTGTGGGTAAGGGATGGAGGTTAGTTTGTATTTCTTTTTCTCCAAGATGGGTAAAATTTAGAGGAAGGGGTGAAAACAAAAATTGCAGGTAAGAGGGGATGGGGATCTTGGAGGCTTCCTAATCGGGGAGGGATGGAACACACACTCAGCTAGCTGAGAGACTACTTGTTTAATTTAACTTTACAGAACTGCGCGTTCCACACCTAGGCGGGGAACACGTATTCAAATTTGGCTCCTCTTCGTACACACAGACTTGCCACATGTATCCATCTTCTGTCAAATGCCGCGCGATGCAGCCTTCTTCTATCACATCTGATCTTCACCCGTAGTTGGTGTTTAAAGAACGCGATCAGATCTTGATCAGAAAAAGACAACACCCCCCGGCAACCTTGCAGACGCGACGTCCAAATCACCATTCTCGCCACGGCCAGAATCGTAACGTAGACCATTTGTCTTTCCCGGTCCCACGGCGGCCTCACGTTGTCCACAACATTGGATACAGTAATTGGGTGAGGATGCTCAGGATCGATGCGAGCCGTCACCCCACTGACATACGACCAGTACTGGCGGAGTTCGCGGCAATCGAAGAAAGCGTGATCCGTAGTTTCCACAGCCGTTGTCCCACAACGGGGACAATCAGGCGACTCCAGAAACCCAGAACTGCATTGTATGTTGTTGAGTGGAAGTGCATTTCGGGCCAATCGCCAGGTCAGAGAGAACTCCGAATTGTTCAGATGACTCGAACCTGGCGCCCAGCTCCACGCGGAGCGGATCTCACTCTGCTGCCACCCCAAACGCGCGCATAGCGGGTCGTCAGCGGCCTCCTTCACTAGATCCCTGTGGAGTTCCCTACGGGTAGCAGTCACAAGGTCACTGGACCTTGGTAGTCGTTTTAGCGCGGCTCGGCACTCTTTCATGTAGGCAGATTCTCCCCGCGGCCTGCGACGGCTCTCGATGGAAGGGTCGAGAACGAGGTCGGGGAAGGCGGCAGTAACCACGGGGTGCCACGGTTGGTCCTCCTGCATATAGTGGCTCAGGAAGGCCAGCCTCTCAGCATCTCGATGACACTTCAAGTCCGGCATTCCCAAGCCTCCCTCACACGGACGTTGAATACAGACCTGTCTGCTCACCCAGTGTCTTCCTCTGTCCCAAAGGAGCGAGGACAAGAGTTCGACAAGAGCTTTTAGGTGTTGTGCAGGCAGGGGAAGTACGGCCAGTCGGTAAAGGATGAGAGGAAAGACGTAAGTGGCGCACGCCTCAGCTCTACCCTTTAAGGAAAGTTTCCTAGGAAGCCACGAATTGACTGCAGCCTCCACCTTTGACCGTACCTCCAACCAATTCTTGTCAAGCTGGAGACCCGGTCCGAACCACACGCCGAGGATCCGGACCGGGCCATCTGTCCAGCTGAAGGGCGCAGGGAGGTTTGCGTTGCCACTCCATGCGCCCAACCGCAGTCCTACCGACTTGTTGCGGTTTATCTTGGCCCCTGTAATTCTTTCGTACTGTGTGAGTGCCTCCGACACGACCTCAATGTCTCTGAAGCCCGACACGAAGATCGTGACATCATCGGCGAACGCGGATACCTTAGCAGCTGAGCCGCCAGGCAGAGCCATTCCGCGCAGGGCCGAATTTGCCTCCCCATGTCTCAGCTTGCGGAGAAGAGGCTCCAAAGCCAGGACATAAAGCAGGGGCGACAGCGGACAACCCTGACGAACCGACCGAGAGATAACAAAGGGTTTCGAGCGCTTTCCGTTCACTTGCACGACAGCCATGGGCTGTCGATACATTATGGAGATCCACTTGCAAAAGTCCGGTTTAAAACCGGCGGCCTCTAAGACAGATGCCAGGAAACGATGGTCGACCCTATCGAAAGCTTTGGACTGATCTAAGTTTATCAGCGCGGCTTCCGTGTCGTCATCTATTCCCCCCTCTAGGATCATGCGGATCAGGTGCAAGTTGTTCTGAATCGATCTCCCCTTCACAGCGTAGTTCTGTTCCGGTTCAACCAACTCGTCGATAACAACCTGCAGCCGATTCGACAGGACCTTGGCCAAAATCTTCAACTCTGTGTTTAGCAGAGTTATGGGCCTGTAGTCGTCTAACTCTTCCCCTCCATGCCCGTCACCTTTCTTCAGCAATGTGATCACTCCCTTGGTCACCTGCCCTGGGATGGATCCCTGAGCAAACCAATGGTTGAACATATCCGTCAGAAGAGGCAGAAACATGGGCGACAGCCTCAAGTACAGTTCGTATGGCAGACCATCAAGTCCTGGCGATCTGTCACAGCTGACCTGCTTCAGCGCAGTAAAGACCTCCCGCTCCGTCACCCGGCCCTCGCAACTAGCCGCTCTAGCCGCCTCGAGGCGGGGAGAGTCGGCCAAATAGTCGCTAAACTCAAGGACCGGAAGATCGGGCTGCTGCGTAAAACGCTCCTCGAAATGTTCTCGAAACCCCTCGCAGATCTCCCGAGTCGATTCCAGGGTGCGTCCATTCGGATGTTTGATTTTTGCAATGTATTTGTCCGAGCCACGCCTAGAAACCTCACGGCGCACGTCTGCATCAGAATTGACTGCTTCGTTGCCTATCTTTCTAAGCCTAGCTCTAACTACTTGGCCTTCGTAACGCTTGCTAGTCTCGCGTAGAAGGTCCTGCTTAGCTAGTTCCTGACTAACCCTATCACCCTCCCCCGTAGCCTGGGCTAGTTTCTGCTCTAGCTTCTTCTTCGTCTTGGCCTTATCTAGTGCGAGGCGCTGGGCATACTTGACGGAGAAGCTTCTGATCTTGGCTTTGAGACCTAACCACCACTTACTCCCGGTAACCGCCCCCACTAGTGCCTTTTTAATCAATTCTCTTAACTGATCTTGGAAGTCTTGTATCTCCAGAAGGGAGGTGTTTAACTTCCAGTACCCCGCTAACTTAGGCCTATTTCCTAGCTTCAGCCGGGCCATAACTAATTTATGGTCCGTCTGGCCTAGCCAAGTGAACGTGGGACAAGATAAGAAGTCTACTTCGCCTCTCCTAACTAACATCCTGTCCAAATAAGTATTTGGATAGGAGGAAACACTATTGGTCCACGTCCACATCTCCCGCCCTGGATGCTCGACCCGAAACCTGTCGACCAGACCGCATCTAGCCATCAGATCAGCCAGGCTGGACTCGCACCTCTCCGATCCTCTAGCTCCGCCTCCTACCTTATCTATGTCGGGGTCTAAGATGGAATTCCAATCCCCCATTAGCACTACCCGCTTCCGACAATCTACAAACGCGTCAAGCTGACTGAAGAATGAGACCCTCTCACGAGCGGTGCTGGGCGCATGAACCGCAATCACCCGAAACACAGAATCTTTTACGGCAACATCGGCCACAACCAGCCTACCCACTGCATCTCTATGGACAACGTCGACCGTCGCCGACAGGGTACGTTTAACCAGCACGGAAACTCCCTTCCCCCGCGGGCTGCCATATGCTGAGAAAACCTCAAAGTCTCGGGCCAGCACCTGACAGTCCACAGAGGAAACGAAATGCGTCTCCTGAATCGCAGCGACATCCACTCCCAGGGACAAGAGGTCGTGCCGGAGGCGAGCCGCCCGGCCCGATGATCTCAAGCCCCTCGCATTCAGACTAGCCAAATTCAAAGCCATGGTACCTACCTTAAGGTGTGTTACACTCAGCTCCGAAGTCAGCCGGGGAAAGGACACCGACGTTGTGTGCAATGCTCAAGGTGGTCAGGTTTTTCATGTCCTGACCTTCTCTCACAATGCCGCCGACATCCAAAGGGTAAGTCAATTTAAGGGCCCTATAGAGTGACGGATGGACCAACACTGGGACCCTTCCCTTGCATTGTTTTGCGAGTTCCTCAAGGGAAGGGTCATTTTTCCTAATCAGTTCAATTCCCGGACCAGCCCCTTCAGCGGCTTCCAGCATTGTCCACACGTTGGTTTTGCAGGCCTCAGGAAGCCTGACGAAAGTTGTTAGCCGTGGGGCGTCCGGGAAATTAGAGGGGACATTAACGTCTTTTCCCCCTATCTGTTGGCAGTCCAGCAGAGGTTTTAAATTTTTTCTCTGCCAGTGTGGTACGCCCATTGCCACAGACAGGGGGTCTACAGAACAAAGTTCCTCTCTCGTTTCGAGGGCGAGAGTCCCTGTTGGAGTGAGTCCGTAAGTGGGAGAATCTGAAGGGTCTCTCCCCCTCCCGGGTTCATTCTTTTCTTTCTGGGATGGCGGCTCAATTTGCATTGGTGTGGGGACGAGTGTCTGTGTGGTGTCTGGTGTTGGTGTTGGTGCGGTGTCTGGTGTTGGTGTGATGTCTGGTGTTGGTGTTGGTGCGGTGTCTGGTGTTGGTGTTGGTGCAGTGTCTGGTGTTGGTGCAGTGTCTGGTGTTGGTGCAGTGTCTGGTGTTGGTGCGGTGTCTGATGTTGGTGTTGGTGTTGGTGCGGTGTCTGATGTTGGTGTTGGTGTTAGTGCGGTGTCTAGTGTTGGTGCAGTATGTGGTATGGGGGTGGAAGTGGGTTGTGTTGTTGTTAGAGGTGGTGTATGCTCACAGGGAGTGGAGGCTGCCTTTTCTTCCCCTTTCCTTTTCTTTTTTATTCTTTTGAATGAACCGGGGAGTGGTGAGGTTGAGTTCCTCTCCCTCTCACTAGCAGATTCATCCTCAGAGGAGCAGTGTTTTCTTCGCTTGATCCCCGTCTCAATTGGTGTGGGGACCGTTGGTTGTTGCTGCTCCTCTAATTGTTGTTTCTCCGGTTGATGCTGTTGCTTTTCTGGTTGCTGCAGCCGTTTTTGTTGCTGCTGTTCTGGCTGTTGCTGCTGCTGCTGTTTTTGTTGTTGCTGCTGTTTTCGTGGCATTGGTTGTGGAATTGGCCGCGGCAGCTGATGTTGTTGCTGCGGCTGGTTCAACGGCTGGTTTGGCTGCTGCTGCTGTGTCTGCTGCCATGGCTGTTGCTGCGGCTGTTGTGGAGGCTGCTGTTGTTGTTGCTGCCTCGGTTGTTGGGTTGGTTGTGGGACGGTGGCAGATGGGATTGTGGGCTTCCGTTTCCGCCTCATTACCGTGATCCATTCCTCCCCTTTGGGCTCCTGCACAGTTTTGGGTTTCCTCGGTGCTGGGGTTGGTGCTCTGGTTGCAGGAGTTGTGACAGCCTGTTTGGACACTGGTGCTGTCTCAGAGGTTGGGACCGCCTTTAGTGTCACTTGAGTAGGATTTGACCTTTGAGGGCAGCTCTTGGCCATGTGACCCTGTTTTTGGCAAAACCAGCAGTGCGGACGACGCCCCTCCACTACTACTGTCATAGTTGCCTCCTTAAATGTCAGCTGTGCTGGTATCGCCTGGAAGCCTTCTTTCTTTAGCCTCATGGCCACAGTGTAGCTGCCCAAGTGCATGCCGGTTTTAGACCGCACTGGGGTTATTTTTTCCACCTCGCCGAACTGTGTGAAGAAGGATCCCAGGATTTCTGCTGATATTTGCATAGGTACATTGAATACCGGCACCCGGGTCCTTGTCCTGCCCTGGTATTCGGGCTTTAGTTTTGTTCTCCCATACTTAATTTCCTGTAGGGAGAGTCTCTCCGCATCTTCCTTGGTGGGTAGGAGGATGTCCCACATGGCGTAGCTCCTCTGGTACAGGTATAATACCGGGATGTTTAGCTTGTGTAGGAGCCCTGCCATGTCTTCCTTTTTCATCCCTAGGAGGCGGTTTTCCGGCATATCCGAGATGATGAGGGAGAGCACTCTGTCTTCGATTGCCTCCCAAGCGCCTGGCACTGGTTTAATTTCTGCCCCCTCTATGTATTGTCTGTACTTGGTCAAGTACAAGTCTCTATACTCTTGAGGGGACAGTTGCTTCTCTACAGTCTTCCCCCATGCCGACCCTCTTGTTGGTGTTGGATCTTTGGTGAGGTTGGACTGTTTTTGCTGTTCCTTGGCGGAAGGGTTGCTATTTTGAGGGGCATTTTCCTTTCCGCTTTCCTTTGGGACCGACTCTCCCTGCTCTATACTTCTTCCAGGAAATACTTCCCTTTTTGGGGAGTCGGCCTCCTGGGGAGCATTGTCCTCTTTATTGTCTTTGGGAGCTTTTGCCCCTTTTGTTTTGGGGAGGTTTAGGCTGTATGCCCCCTCGTTTTCTTGATTTGCTCCCCTTTTGGGGCAGTAGCCCTCCTGGGGAGCACTGTCTCTCTTATCGTTCTTTGGGGCTACTGCCTCTTGATTTTTGTTGTCAGAGCGGGATGCCCTGTCCAACATTGTTTTTTCTCCCCTTTGTGGGGAGTCGCCCTCTTGGGGAGCACTGTCTCCCTTATCGTCCTTTGGGGCTACTGCCTCTTGATTTTTGTTGTCGGAACGGGATGCCCCGTCCAACATTGTTTTTCCTCCCCTTTGTGGGGAGTCGCCCTCTTGGGGAGCTGCTGGTGAGTTTTCTCCTTTCTGAGGGGCGTCCTTTGGTTTAGTGTCCGGGCGGTATGCCCCGTTGCTTTTTGCTTCCCCTGTTGGGGAGTCGTCCTCTTGGGGAGCAGTTTTTCTTGTGGTAGCCCCCTGGCTGGGGGTATCGGTATTGGTGGTCCCCGGGCTGGGGGTGTCCATTTTTGAAAGAAGCTCTCTCTTCCCTGTATAATTCACCAAAATGAGTGACGTGGAGTCGACGTCCAAATTGGGAGCCGACTTTGGCGCCAAAAAGAAGTGGCGCCAAAGGCGGCAAGAGGGGAGATAGAACTGAGAGAGGGAGTGGGAAGTTAGTGGAGGGAAGAGAGAAAGTGTTTCCGACCCTCCCTCGCGGGAAGGTCGTAAATTATCAGCTCGGATCCCCCCCCCGTGGGGGAGGGGGGAGAGCAGAGAAAGACAGACAAAGTGGGGGTGCGGACAGAACGCTACCCAACAAGCTCGCCAGCCACGAGAATGTGTCGCCAGAACAACACTGACTATCGCTGTGTATGTATCAGAGAACAGATACTACACTTTGATCTTGTTTATATATTTTATTGAGAAAGAAAAAATTGAACATAAAAAAAACGTACAAAAAATTCAATTCAACAAAATTAGGCACAAGGCCCTACAAGAAATTGGGAGGGGGAGGGTACAGGGTCTTTTTGACTACGTAACAGATGAGACTTTGAAGTCTTACTCTTGACTGGCAACATTTACCAAAATACCTCAATCACTCTGTGGATCCTAATCTAACTAATAACCCCAGCGTTCAATGTAAAATTTAACTATGTACAATTTGTATATTCATTTCTGTATGTTGTGTGTGCATTTTTTTTTTTTTTTTTTTTTTTGTGTGTGTGTATGTGTGAGAAAATAAAGTTCGATTTCATTAGAAAGAGTTCTTGAATTAATTGGCATAAAATGTTCGTGGAGTGGGAAAAAACTAATGAAAATGTTCATTTCAAAAATAAGGAAAATCTACTAATGTGTTGTTAGTAAGACCCCCCCTGTACTATTCTATGTGGCTAGATCCCCCACTGTTTTCCGGGGAACCGAAAACAAGCAGAGCATCCCTAATGGGGTTTGGGGAAGTCGCCTTAATGGAGGTGGGAGAAAATAAAGCAACGGATGGAGGGGGTAGGAAGGTGACCTCTGAGTAGGGGGATGATCGGGGGCATCAGAAAATAAAGATGAGGAGCAGGGGGGGTTGGGCAGACTCAGAGGTTCTCTAATACCAAAAAATAAAATCAGGAACAGGATCTCATTTGTACCACCAGTCAAGAGTTACTTTACTGAACTTATAATGCTAACCTAGGCGGGATGGGTTCCGTAGGACCCAGCACCGCCCATGCCATGCCTAAGGAGGGAACACGTATTGAAACTTGGCTCCTCGACGGATGCACAAACTAGTGCTGTGCACCCACCTCTTGTCAAATTCTACTCTAGGCAACCTCTTCCAATCGCATCTGATCTTTACTTTAAGCAAATGTTTAAAGTAAACGATCAGATCCCGATCAGGAACAGATGTCCCTTCGTGGACCAACTTGAGGCGCGCGATCCAAATGGTCATGCGCGCTACTGCTAGGATCGCCAGGAAAACCAAACTTTCCTCCCTGGGGAACGGCGGCTCCATGTTGTACACAAAAGTTCCTACGTCGAGATCGAGCAGACACTCGGCATCGATGCGAGCTGTTACCCCCTCGACGTACCTTAATAGGGGCTGTATCCGGCTGCAACTAAAAAATGCGTGCTCGATTGTTTCGGGCTCGCGTTCGTCACAGCACGGACAGAAGCGGCTGGTATGTTCTTTATACCGGAAAAGTACGTCGAAGAGGGGCAGCGCATTTCGGACCAGTCGCCAAGTCAGGGAGAATTCCGAGTTATTCAGAATCTCCCGTCCCGGCGCCCAACGCCATTGAGAACGGACAATCTCCATCGACCATCCCATCCGCCTACAAAGTGGATCCTTCGCGGTCCCCTCCACTAAATCCCGATACAGTTTCTTCCTTGGCTGATCGAGGACATTGGTCCCCGGCAAAGCTCTAAGAGCGGTTCGGCATTCGGAGAAGAACTTGGACTCCCCCTTCGGTCTACGACGACCTTCTACCGAAGGGTTGGGTTTGAGGTTGGGAAACGAGTTCTCAACCACAGGGACCCAAGGAGCGTCTCCTTCAAGCGAACGACCCAGGAAAGCCAATCTCTCGGCGTTTCTATGACACAAGAGACTGGGCTGACCCAGGCCTCCCTCGCTCGGATTTTGAACACAGACCTCTCTGCAGACATAATGCTTACCCTCGTTCCACAAAAGTGAATCGAGGCGCCCTTGTAAGCGGGTTAGTCGTTCTGCAGGGAGAGGAAGTACAGACAAACGGTAAAGGATGAGCGGAAAGACGTATGTAGCACACGCCTCCGCCCGACCCTTCAAGGACAATTTCCTTCCAATCCAAGTCTTTACTGACGATTTGACCTTAGACTGTACTTCCGACCAATTCTTTTCCAGCTGAAGTCCCGGTCCAAACCAGACACCGAGAATGCGGACCGGTCCATCGGTCCAGCTGAAAATACCTGGAAGCGAGTTTACCCCGGTCCAGGCCCCCAACCGCAGGCCAACAGACTTGCTACGGTTGAAGATGGCCCCTGTTACTTCTTCGTATCGAGCGAGCGCCTCGACCACCGCTTGAACGTCCGTGAGGCAAGACACGAACACGGTGACGTCATCGGCGAACGCGGAAACCCTGGCTCGTGTGCCTCCAGGGAGAGCTATTCCGCGCAGGACTGGTGTAGCCGCCTCGTCCCTTAACTTGCGAAGGAGGGGTTCCAACGCCAGGACATACAACAGAGGCGACAGCGGACAACCCTGTCGCACCGACCGAGAGACAGCGAATGACTCCGACAGCTTACCGTTGATCTGCACCGCTACCGTCGGCCTGTCATACAGAACAAAGATCCACTTGCGGAAGTCCGGATTAAATCCGGCGGCCTCTAGCACAGATCCTAGGAACCGATGGTCGACCCTATCGAATGCCTTGGACTGATCCAAACTGATCAGCGCGGCTTCGGCGTCGTCTTCTGTCCCCTCTATGATCGAGCGTATCAAGTGCAAATTGTCTTGAATCGATCTCCCCTTCACAGCATAAGTCTGGTCCGGTTCGATCAAGTCAGTGATGACAACCTGCAAGCGATTCGCAAGAATCTTTGCCAAAATCTTTAACTCTGTGTTTAGCAGAGTCAAGGGCCTAAAATCATCAAAGTTTTCCCTCCCACCATGCCGTTGACCTTTCCTCAGCAATGTGATCACACCTTTGGTCACCTGTCCAGGGATGGAACCCTGGGCAAACCAATGGTTGAACATATCCTTCAGAATAGGGACCAACATGGGCGACAGCCTCAAGTAAAACTCGTAGGGTAGACCATCAAGCCCCGGGGATTTGTTATAGCCGACCTGCTTCAACGCAGTAATGACCTCATGTTCAGTAATAAGACCATCACAGCTAGCCGCCCGAGCCGCCGTGAGGCGGGGCGAGTCAGCCAAATAGCTGCCAAACTCATCAACCCTGAGTCCGGGTAGTTGGGTGAAGCGCACCGATAGATGCTCCCGAAACCCCTCGCAGATCTCCCGAGTCGATACTAAGGGGTGTCCTTCCAGGTTATGTACTTTACGAATGTACCCATCCGAACCGCGCCTTAAAGCAGCCTTACGCTCAACAGCGTCAACATTCACAGCCTCGTTAGAAACTTTCTTTAACCTAGCCCTAACTACTTGACCTTCATACCGCTCGCTAGCCAAGCGGTTGAGATCTTGTTTAGCTAGTGCTAACTCTAGGGGGTCTCCCCCCTCCACCGCCCGGGTCAGCTTATCCTCTAAACGCTTCTTTGCCTTAGCCTTATCTATCGCGAGGCGTTGGCTATACTGGACAGAGAAGCGCCTAATTTTGGCCTTGAGACTAACCCACCACTTACTCCCTGTAACCGCCCCCACTAAAGCCCGCTGAATTAGCTCAGTGACCTTCAACCGGTAGTCCTCCAGCTCCAACAAGGTGCTGTTGAACTTCCAGTATCCGGCCAGTTTAGGCCTAGCACTTAAGCTCAAACGGGCCATAACAAGTTTATGGTCCGAGTGTCCTAGCAAGTGGAACGTGGGGCAAGATAGGAAGTCTACATCGCCTCTTCTAACTAACATCCGATCCAAGTAAGTGCTTGGATGGGAAGGCACTACAGGATGCCACGTCCACATCTCCCGCCCAGGATGATCCAGACGAAATCTGTCGACGAGATCGCACGAGGCCATCAGGTCAGACAGACTGCTGTCACACCACGCCGACCCGCTAGTCCCCCCGACCTTATCTATTTTGGGATCAAGGATTGCATTCCAATCCCCCATTAAAACTAACCGTTCCGGATCCACTAAGAAGCCCTCCAACCGTCGAAAAAAGGTTGCCCTCTCTACAGCAGCATTGGGAGCATAAACAGCAACAATCCGAAAAACACTACAATTAACAGCAACATCAACAACAAGCGCCCGCCCGTCCTCGCCTGCGTGAACAACATTCACCGACGCTGACAGGGTGCGACTCACTAGCAAGGAGATTCCACGACTATAGGTATTGCCATATGCTGAGTAGACATCGTAATCGTTTACCAGCACCTGACAATCCCCGTCACAAACAAAGTGGGTCTCCTGGATAGCGGCAATATCTACCTTGAGGGACACCAAGTCTCTCACAACGCGCGAGGCCTTGCTTCGACACCTGATGCCCCTCACATTCAATGTAGCCAAGTTCAAAGACATGATCACTTACCTCAAGCACTGTCACAGACGGGTCTGAAATCCTGGGCAGTGAGGACATGGCAGGCCTGGCCAAGGCTGCCGGTAAGTAAATCCGATGAAGGTGATCCATCCTTGGCCACGCCCCCCACGTCCAGGGGGAAGGTTAGTTTGAGTGCCCTGTATAGCGATGGGTGTACATACATGGGGATTCTACCCTCACATTTAAAGAAAATGTTGGTCAGTGAAGGATGGTCCCTATCCACCAGCTGCTGGCCTGGGATCGCATTCTTCGCTGCCTTAATCATTGCCCACATTCCTCCAGTCCTACCGTCCTTGTTGACCCTAACGAAAGTGGTCAACAAGGGAGCGTCCTTGAATTTAGTGGGGTCTGTTACTAGGTCTCCACCGACTTTTTCAAAGTTTTTGAGTTTATTGTACCGGACCTTCTGTTGTCCTTTAAGGTCCGGAGCCGGTTGGAGAGGGTCTGTTTCACAAATCCTGCTTCCTGGCAGGAAGGGGAGCTTTTTGGTCCGTTCAGTGCGGACTTTGGGAGTGGGGGAGGGGACCTCTTTTGGTTGATGGGGAGGCTGAGCGCTTGGGGAGGGGGTAGCCTGCTCGTTTTCTTCTTTTTGGCTCCTGTCACGGGATGAGGGGCGGGAAGAGTTTCTTTGGGCCTTTATAGGAGAGGGGGAAGGTTGTTCGGGTTGCTGGGGTGTTGGGATCACAGGGGGCTCATCCTGTGTTGTTGTTGCGAGGGAGTCCTTCTCAGTCTCAGTGGGGGTAGGAGGGTTTGCGCGTGTCTTGCGGCTTTTCCTCCTCCTGGCCCTCCTGATCTCTGTTGCGCTCAGGGCCATAGAGACTGTTGTTGTCTCTTCCTCTGCCTCTGACGCGGCCTCCTCCTCAGATTCTGGTAGTTTCCTCTTGTTTGAGGAGGAGGGTGTCTGTGTGTCCATCTTCTCCGTCTCGCTCTTCGGTTGTTCTTGGTCTTGTGTGACTGTCTGCAAGGATGGCTGTTTGTTGATCTTGCCTTTCTTTACGACCGTCACCCAGCCTGTCGGTGCCTCTGGAGGATTTGCGGCCGGCGCGGGAGCAGCGGCTTGATTTGTTGTCACGCTTGTTCCCGCCACTTTTGTGGGCTTCTTCCCTCCGTTCCTCTTTGGACAGTCCTTCGCCATATGCCCTTGTTGTGTGCACAGCCAGCAATGAGGCCTCCTCCCTTCCACTATAAGGGAGAGTGTCCACTCTCCGAACTTGAGTGTGGCTGGGATGGCGTAGAATCCAGCCTTGTCCAGGACCATCTGTACTTTGTAGTCCCCGGTCATGATGTTTCTTAATCCGCGGACCGGGGTGACTTCCTCTACGTCTCCATACTGGCTTAGGATAGCCCCCAGTTGTTTGGCCTCCATATAGCAGGGGACGTTTAGAGCAGAAACATTTGCTCTCCTCTTGTTCATATAGATGGGTTGGAGCTTTATGTTCCTGCTCTGATGGCAGGTCCTGGACAGCCTGACTGCGTCTTCGGAGGTGGGGAGCAGAACATCCCACTGTGCGTAACTCCTTCTACAGATGTAGTTGGCGGGAATGTTCTGCTCCAGTAACACGTTCATCATGGTGTCCTTGTTGACGCCCGTCAGACCCCTTGTCTTGGTGTCTGAGGTTATCAGCGAGAGCACTCTTTTCTCCAGAACTTCCACTTGACCCGGGAGGGGTTGGATGTTGTTCCCCTGGGTATACTCCTTGTAAGTGGAGTCGAAGAGTGCTCTGTAGTCTTCGGGCGTCAACTTCCCTTGCTGCTCTTTGGGGCCCCATGCCGGTCCTCCATCCTGGTGGGTGTCAGCTGGACTCGGGTTGGGGGGCGTAGCTGGTGTTGTGGGGCTCTCTCTTGTTATGGGCATTTTTGGCTTCGGAACTGGGCCGTTACCAGGCAAAGTAGGCCATTGTGTCCTTGGCGTTGTTTCGTCCTGGCTTGGTTTGCTCTCCGGGCCGCTCCCCTTTCTTATTTTCTTTCTTTGCTGGGTGGCTGTCCCCTTGGGGGATGGAGGTGTCTCCCCTTCTGGTGCCGTGTTCCCAGCTGGAGCCTTGGTGGGTACTGTCAAGGGTGTCTCTCCTTCCAGCTTGCTTTTGTTACCACTGGCCGGAGAGTCACCCCTTTTCCGTATTTGGTCCTCTTGGGGAGTGTTGGGGGGTCAATCACTGTCTTCCCCGCCGAATAGTGAGCAGATGGAGGCTATTACATCTTCGTCCAGCGCCTCGGTTTGGTCCGCGGTGCTGTTTTCCTCCTTTTCTGTTGGGGAGTCGCCCTTTGGGGGAGCGGGGGATGGGTTCCCCGGTCTTCCTCCCTTGGTTCTGCCGTCCTGGGGTGCAGCTGGTTGGCTGGGTTCTGCACTTTCCCCAGCTAGTGAGTTAACGGCAGCTTTTTCCGCTGGGTTGCCCTCGTGGGGAGCGGTTGCAGGTGCTTTTTGGGGGGTCGCCGCGGGCTGCGGCCCTACCCTCCCGCTTTCTTCCAAGGTCGCCGCGCGCCGGGACCCTACCTTGTTTCCTGGCGCCGTCTCGCCGGGAGATGCATCAGCTCCCTCACATAGGGAGTCGTTAGCAGTTGAGATGCTGCGCATTTGGGGTGACGTACCCCTCCTGCCTGGCATCGTGGCGGTTGCACTGGCCGCTGGCGCGGACCAAAGTGTAGTGGGGGAAAAGAAAACCCAGGGGAATGGAGGGGGAGGAGCGGACTTTGAAGAAATTAGAGTTTTTGACTTCCCCTCACGGGGATGTCGGGTTAGCAGCTCAGATCCCCCCGCGAGGGGGGAGAGCAGAGAAGAAAGACGCAGTGGGTGCTAGCGGGTCAGAGTGCCGCGTCGCAATTAAGAGAGAGAGGGGATAGGCATCCCTGCCCACAGAGGGGAGCAGAAACGAAGCACCCGCCCTACCCCACGTCACCCTACCCACTAACTTACCCCAACGGAAGCGAGAAAGAGAACCCTGTCTGCTCGATCCACTGGGAGAGCAGCGAAG
Source organism: Euprymna scolopes (assembly GCF_053919585.1). Classification (NCBI taxonomy): domain Eukaryota; kingdom Metazoa; phylum Mollusca; class Cephalopoda; order Sepiida; family Sepiolidae; genus Euprymna; species Euprymna scolopes. Next base: position 8,818,364 of record NC_136491.1, on the reverse strand, counting down.
ATAGACAAAGTTTGGGCCTGGCAGGTCAGAGTGCTGCTCAGGCAATTAAGTGTGGAGGAATTAGACCATCCCCTGTCTCTAGAGGGAAGAGACCGGAACGAAGAAAAAACGCATGCAAAAAAAACAACAAAAGCAGGTCTCAACTACCAACTAATGGTGCTGGTCCCGAGATTCCAGTCTCCCAAAAAAGGGGATCGGTTTCCGGGTCCAAGCTCCCACAAATGTGGAGTCGGTCCTTTAGGTCCTGACTCCCCAAAGGAGGGGGTCGGTCCTTGCTAACGAAAGTTAGTATGAAAACACCTTAACCTAGCCCGAAAGCCCGGTGGCGGAAAGTTTAGTAACTGAGAGAACAGATACTACACTTTGATCTTGTTTATATATTTTATTGAGAAAGAAAAAATTGAACATAAAAAACGTACAAAAAATTCAATTCAACAAAATTAGGCACAAGGCCCTACAAGAAATTGGGAGGGGGAGGGTACAGGGTCTTTTTGACTACGTAACAAATGAGACTTTGAAGTCTTACTCTTGACTGGCAACATTTACCAAAATACCTCAATCACTCTGTGGATCCTAATCTAACTAATAACCCCAGCGTTCAATGTAAAATTTAACTATGTACAATTTGTATATTCATTTCTGTATGTTGTGTGTGCATTTTTTTTTTTTTTTTTTTTTTTGTGTGTGTGTATGTGTGAGAAAATAAAGTTCGATTTCATTAGAAAGAGTTCTTGAATTAATTGGCATAAAATGTTCGTGGAGTGGGAAAAAACTAATGAAAATGTTCATTTCAAAAATAAGGAAAATCTACTAATGTGTTGTTAGTAAGACCCCCCCTGTACTATTCTATGTGGCTAGATCCCCCACTGTTTTCCGGGGAACCGAAAACAAGCAGAGCATCCCTAATGGGGTTTGGGGAAGTCGCCTTAATGGAGGTGGGAGAAAATAAAGCAACGGATGGAGGGGGTAGGAAGGTGACCTCTGAGTAGGGGGATGATCGGGGGCATCAGAAAATAAAGATGAGGAGCAGGGGGGGTTGGGCAGACTCAGAGGTTCTCTAATACCAAAAAATAAAATCAGGAACAGGATCTCATTTGTACCACCAGTCAAGAGTTACTTTACTGAACTTATAATGCTAACCTAGGCGGGATGGGTTCCGTAGGACCCAGCACCGCCCATGCCATGCCTAAGGAGGGAACACGTATTGAAACTTGGCTCCTCGACGGATGCACAAACTAGTGCTGTGCACCCACCTCTTGTCAAATTCTACTCTAGGCAACCTCTTCCAATCGCATCTGATCTTTACTTTAAGCAAATGTTTAAAGTAAACGATCAGATCCCGATCAGGAACAGATGTCCCTTCGTGGACCAACTTGAGGCGCGCGATCCAAATGGTCATGCGCGCTACTGCTAGGATCGCCAGGAAAACCAAACTTTCCTCCCTGGGGAACGGCGGCTCCATGTTGTACACAAAAGTTCCTACGTCGAGATCGAGCAGACACTCGGCATCGATGCGAGCTGTTACCCCCTCGACGTACCTTAATAGGGGCTGTATCCGGCTGCAACTAAAAAATGCGTGCTCGATTGTTTCGGGCTCGCGTTCGTCACAGCACGGACAGAAGCGGCTGGTATGTTCTTTATACCGGAAAAGTACGTCGAAGAGGGGCAGCGCATTTCGGACCAGTCGCCAAGTCAGGGAGAATTCCGAGTTATTCAGAATCTCCCGTCCCGGCGCCCAACGCCATTGAGAACGGACAATCTCCATCGACCATCCCATCCGCCTACAAAGTGGATCCTTCGCGGTCCCCTCCACTAAATCCCGATACAGTTTCTTCCTTGGCTGATCGAGGACATTGGTCCCCGGCAAAGCTCTAAGAGCGGTTCGGCATTCGGAGAAGAACTTGGACTCCCCCTTCGGTCTACGACGACCTTCTACCGAAGGGTTGGGTTTGAGGTTGGGAAACGAGTTCTCAACCACAGGGACCCAAGGAGCGTCTCCTTCAAGCGAACGACCCAGGAAAGCCAATCTCTCGGCGTTTCTATGACACAAGAGACTGGGCTGACCCAGGCCTCCCTCGCTCGGATTTTGAACACAGACCTCTCTGCAGACATAATGCTTACCCTCGTTCCACAAAAGTGAATCGAGGCGCCCTTGTAAGCGGGTTAGTCGTTCTGCAGGGAGAGGAAGTACAGACAAACGGTAAAGGATGAGCGGAAAGACGTATGTAGCACACGCCTCCGCCCGACCCTTCAAGGACAATTTCCTTCCAATCCAAGTCTTTACTGACGATTTGACCTTAGACTGTACTTCCGACCAATTCTTTTCCAGCTGAAGTCCCGGTCCAAACCAGACACCGAGAATGCGGACCGGTCCATCGGTCCAGCTGAAAATACCTGGAAGCGAGTTTACCCCGGTCCAGGCCCCCAACCGCAGGCCAACAGACTTGCTACGGTTGAAGATGGCCCCTGTTACTTCTTCGTATCGAGCGAGCGCCTCGACCACCGCTTGAACGTCCGTGAGGCAAGACACGAACACGGTGACGTCATCGGCGAACGCGGAAACCCTGGCTCGTGTGCCTCCAGGGAGAGCTATTCCGCGCAGGACTGGTGTAGCCGCCTCGTCCCTTAACTTGCGAAGGAGGGGTTCCAACGCCAGGACATACAACAGAGGCGACAGCGGACAACCCTGTCGCACCGACCGAGAGACAGCGAATGACTCCGACAGCTTACCGTTGATCTGCACCGCTACCGTCGGCCTGTCATACAGAACAAAGATCCACTTGCGGAAGTCCGGATTAAATCCGGCGGCCTCTAGCACAGATCCTAGGAACCGATGGTCGACCCTATCGAATGCCTTGGACTGATCCAAACTGATCAGCGCGGCTTCGGCGTCGTCTTCTGTCCCCTCTATGATCGAGCGTATCAAGTGCAAATTGTCTTGAATCGATCTCCCCTTCACAGCATAAGTCTGGTCCGGTTCGATCAAGTCAGTGATGACAACCTGCAAGCGATTCGCAAGAATCTTTGCCAAAATCTTTAACTCTGTGTTTAGCAGAGTCAAGGGCCTAAAATCATCAAAGTTTTCCCTCCCACCATGCCGTTGACCTTTCCTCAGCAATGTGATCACACCTTTGGTCACCTGTCCAGGGATGGAACCCTGGGCAAACCAATGGTTGAACATATCCTTCAGAATAGGGACCAACATGGGCGACAGCCTCAAGTAAAACTCGTAGGGTAGACCATCAAGCCCCGGGGATTTGTTATAGCCGACCTGCTTCAACGCAGTAATGACCTCATGTTCAGTAATAAGACCATCACAGCTAGCCGCCCGAGCCGCCGTGAGGCGGGGCGAGTCAGCCAAATAGCTGCCAAACTCATCAACCCTGAGTCCGGGTAGTTGGGTGAAGCGCACCGATAGATGCTCCCGAAACCCCTCGCAGATCTCCCGAGTCGATACTAAGGGGTGTCCTTCCAGGTTATGTACTTTACGAATGTACCCATCCGAACCGCGCCTTAAAGCAGCCTTACGCTCAACAGCGTCAACATTCACAGCCTCGTTAGAAACTTTCTTTAACCTAGCCCTAACTACTTGACCTTCATACCGCTCGCTAGCCAAGCGGTTGAGATCTTGTTTAGCTAGTGCTAACTCTAGGGGGTCCCCCCCTCCACCGCCCGGGTCAGCTTATCCTCTAAACGCTTCTTTGCCTTAGCCTTATCTATCGCGAGGCGTTGGCTATACTGGACAGAGAAGCGCCTAATTTTGGCCTTGAGACTAACCCACCACTTACTCCCTGTAACCGCCCCCACTAAAGCCCGCTGAATTAGCTCAGTGACCTTCAACCGGTAGTCCTCCAGCTCCAACAAGGTGCTGTTGAACTTCCAGTATCCGGCCAGTTTAGGCCTAGCACTTAAGCTCAAACGGGCCATAACAAGTTTATGGTCCGAGTGTCCTAGCAAGTGGAACGTGGGGCAAGATAGGAAGTCTACATCGCCTCTTCTAACTAACATCCGATCCAAGTAAGTGCTTGGATGGGAAGGCACTACAGGATGCCACGTCCACATCTCCCGCCCAGGATGATCCAGACGAAATCTGTCGACGAGATCGCACGAGGCCATCAGGTCAGACAGACTGCTGTCACACCACGCCGACCCGCTAGTCCCCCCGACCTTATCTATTTTGGGATCAAGGATTGCATTCCAATCCCCCATTAAAACTAACCGTTCCGGATCCACTAAGAAGCCCTCCAACCGTCGAAAAAAGGTTGCCCTCTCTACAGCAGCATTGGGAGCATAAACAGCAACAATCCGAAAAACACTACAATTAACAGCAACATCAACAACAAGCGCCCGCCCGTCCTCGCCTGCGTGAACAACATTCACCGACGCTGACAGGGTGCGACTCACTAGCAAGGAGATTCCACGACTATAGGTATTGCCATATGCTGAGTAGACATCGTAATCGTTTACCAACACCTGACAATCCGCGTCACAAACAAAGTGGGTCTCCTGGATAGCGGCAATATCTACCTTGAGGGACACCAAGTCTCTCACAACGCGCGAGGCCTTGCTTCGACACCTGATGCCCCTCACATTCAATGTAGCCAAGTTCAAAGACATGATCACTTACCTCAAGCACTGTCACAGACGGGTCTGAAATCCTGGGCAGTGAGGACATGGCAGGCCTGGCCAAGGCTGCCGGTAAGTAAATCCGATGAAGGTGATCCATCCTTGGCCACGCCCCCCACGTCCAGGGGGAAGGTTAGTTTGAGTGCCCTGTATAGCGATGGGTGTACATACATGGGGATTCTACCCTCACATTTAAAGAAAATGTTGGTCAGTGAAGGATGGTCCCTATCCACCAGCTGCTGGCCTGGGATCGCATTCTTCGCTGCCTTAATCATTGCCCACATTCCTCCAGTCCTACCGTCCTTGTTGACCCTAACGAAAGTGGTCAACAAGGGAGCGTCCTTGAATTTAGTGGGGTCTGTTACTAGGTCTCCACCGACTTTTTCAAAGTTTTTGAGTTTATTGTACCGGACCTTCTGTTGTCCTTTAAGGTCCGGAGCCGGTTGGAGAGGGTCTGTTTCACAAATCCTGCTTCCTGGCAGGAAGGGGAGCTTTTTGGTCCGTTCAGTGCGGACTTTGGGAGTGGGGGAGGGGACCTCTTTTGGTTGATGGGGAGGCTGAGCGCTTGGGGAGGGGGTAGCCTGCTCGTTTTCTTCTTTTTGGCTCCTGTCACGGGATGAGGGGCGGGAAGAGTTTCTTGGGGCTTTTATAGGAGAGGGGGAAGGTTGTTCGGGTTGCTGGGGTGTTGGGAACACAAGGGGCTCATCCTGTGTTGTTGTTGCGAGGGAGTCCTTCTCAGTCTCAGTGGGGGTAGGAGGGTTTGCGCGTGTCTTGCGGCTTTTCCTCCTCCTGGCCCTCCTGATCTCTGTTGCGCTCAGGGCCATAGAGACTGTTGTTGTCTCTTCCTCTGCCTCTGACGCGGCCTCCTCCTCAGATTCTGGTAGTTTCCTCTTGTTTGAGGAGGAGGGTGTCTGTGTGTCCATTTTCTCCGTCTCGCTCTTCGGTTGTTCTTGGTCTTGGGTGACTGTCTGCAAGGATGGCTGTTTGTTGATCTTGCCTTTCTTTACGACCGTCACCCAGCCTGTCGGTGCCTCTGGAGGATTTGCGGCCGGCGCGGGAGCAGCGGCTTGATTTGTTGTCACGCTTGTTCCCGCCGCTTTTGTGGGCTTCTTCCCTCCATTCCTCTTTGGACAGTCCTTCGCCATATGCCCTTGTTGTGTGCACAGCCAGCAATGAGGCCTCCTCCCTTCCACTATAAGGGAGAGTGTCCACTCTCCGAACTTGAGTGTGGCTGGGATGGCGTAGAATCCAGCCTTGTCCAGGACCATCTGTACTTTGTAGTCCCCGGTCATGATGTTTCTTAATCCGCGGACCGGGGTGACTTCCTCTACGTCTCCATACTGGCTTAGGATAGCCCCCAGTTGTTTGGCCTCCATATAGCAGGGGACGTTTAGAACAGAAACATTTGCTCTCCTCTTGTTCATATAGATGGGTTGGAGCTTTATGTTCCTGCTCTGATGGCAGGTCCTGGACAGCCTGACTGCGTCTTCGGAGGTGGGGAGCAGAACATCCCACTGTGCGTAACTCCTTCTACAGATGTAGTTGGCGGGAATGTTCTGCTCCAGCAACACGTTCATCATGGTGTCCTTGTTGACGCCCGTCAGACCCCTTGTCTTGGTGTCTGAAGTTATCAGCGAGAGCACTCTTTTCTCCAGAACTTCCACTTGACCCGGGAGGGGTTGGATGTTGTTCCCCTGGGTATACTCCTTGTAAGTGGAGTCGAAGAGTGCTCTGTAGTCTTCGGGCGTCAACTTCCCTTGCTGCTCTTTGGGGCCCCATGCCGGTCCCTCATCCTGGTGGGTGTCAGCTGGACTCGGGTTGGGGGGCGTAGCTGGTGTTGTGGGGCTCTCTCTTGTTATGGGCATTTTTGGCTTCGGAACTGGGCCGTTACCAGGCAAAGTAGGCCATTGTGTCCTTGGCGTTGTTTCGTCCTGGCTTGGTTTGCTCTCCGGGCCGCTCCCCTTTCTTATTTTCTTCCTTTGCTGGGTGGCTGTCCCCTTGGGGGATGGAGGTGTCTCCCCTTCTGGTGCCGTGTTCCCAGCTGGAGCCTTGGTGGGTACTGTCAAGGGTGTCTCTCCTTCCAGCTTGTTTTTGTTACCACTGGCCGGAGAGTCACCCCTTTTCCGTATTTGGTCCTCTTGGGGAGTGTTGGGGGGCCAATCACTGTCTTCCCCGCCGAATAGTGAGCAGATGGAGGCTATTACATCTTCGTCCAGCGCCTCGGTTTGGTCCGCGGTGCTGTTTTCCTCCTTTTCTGTTGGGGAGTCGCCCTTTGGGGGAGCGGGGGATGGGTTCCCCGGTCTTCCTCCCTTGGTTCTGCCGTCCTGGGGTGCAGCTGGTTGGCTGGGTTCTGCACTTTCCCCAGCTAGTGAGTTAACGGCAGCTTTTTCCGCTGGGTTGCCCTCGTGGGGAGCGGTTGCAGGTGCTTTTTGGGGGGTCGCCGCGGGCTGCGGCCCTACCCTCCCGCTTTCTTCCAAGGTCGCCGCGCGCCGGGGCCCTACCTTGTTTCCTGGCGCCGTCTCGCCGGGAGATGCATCAGCTCCCTCACATAGGGAGTCGTTAGCAGTTGAGATGCTGCGCATTTGGGGTGACGTACCCCTCCTGCCTGGCATCGTGGCGGTTGCACTGGCCGCTGGCGCGGACCAAAGTGTAGTGGGGGAAAAGAAAACCCAGGGGAATGGAGGGGGAGGAGCGGACTTTGAAGAAATTAGAGTTTTTGACTTCCCCTCACGGGGATGTCGGGTTAGCAGCTCAGATCCCCCCGCGAGGGGGGAGAGCAGAGAAGAAAGACGCAGTGGGTGCTAGCGGGTCAGAGTGCCGCGTCGCAATTAAGAGAGAGAGGGGATAGGCATCCCTGCCCACAGAGGGGAGCAGAAACGAAGCACCCGCCCTACCCCACGTCACCCTACCCACTAACTTACCCCAACGGAAGCGAGAAAGAGACCCCTGTCTGCTCGATCCACTGGGAGAGCAGCGAAGATAGACAAAGTTTGGGCCTGGCAGGTCAGAGTGCTGCTCAGGCAATTAAGTGTTGAGAAATTAGACCATCCCAGTCTCGAGAAGTGAGACCGAAACGAAGAAAAAACAACATGCAAAAACAACAAATGAAAAAAGAAGGTCTCAACTACCAGCGATAGTGGTGTTGGTCCCGAGATTCCAGTCTCCCAAAAGAGGGGATCGGTTTCCGGGTCCAAGCTCCCACAAATGTGGAGTCGGTCCTCTAGGTCCTGACTCCCCAAAGGAGGGGGTCGGTCCTAACTAACAAAGGTTAGTACGAAAAAACACCTTAACCTAGCCCGAAAGCCCGGTGGTGGGTCAAGTTTAGTAACTGAGAGAACAGATACTACACTTTGATCTTGTTTATATATTTTATTGAGAAAGAAAAAATTGAACATAAAAAACGTACAAAAAATTCAATTCAACAAAATTAGGCACAAGGCCCTACAAGAAATTGGGAGGGGGAGGGTACAGGGTCTTTTTGACTATGTAACAGATGAGACTTTGAAGTCTTACTCTTGACTGGCAACATTTACCAAAATACCTCAATCACTCTGTGGATCCTAATCTAACTAATAACCCCAGAGTTCAATGTAAAATTTAACTATGTACAATTTGTATATTAATTTCTGTATGTTGTGTGTGCATTTTTTTTTTTTTTTTTTTTTTTTTTTTGTGTGTGTGTATGTGTGAGAAAATAAAGTTCGATTTCATTAGAAAGAGTTCTTGAATTAATTGGCATAAAATGTTCGTGGAGTGGGAAAAAACTAATGAAAATGTTCATTTAAAAAATAAGGAAAAAACTACTAATGTGTTGTTAGTAAGACCCCCCTGTACTATTCTATGTGGCTAGATCCCCCACTGTTTTCCGGGGAACCGAAAACAAGCAGAGCATCCCTAATGGGGTTTGGGGAAGTCGCCTTAATGGAGGTGGGAGAAAATAAAGCAACGGATGGAGGGGGTAGGAAGGTGACCTCTGAGTAGGGGGGTGACCGGGGGCATCAGAAAATAAAGATGAGGAGCAGGGGGGTTGGGCAGACTCAGAGGTTCTCTAATACCAAAAAATAAAATCAGGAACAGGATCTCATTTGTACCACCAGTCAAGAGTTACTTTACTGAACTTATAATGCTAACCTAGGCGGGATGGGTTCCGTAGGACCCAGCACCGCCCATGCCATGCCTAAGGAGGGAACACGTATTGAAACTTGGCTCCTCGACGGATGCACAAACTAGTGCTGTGCACCCACCTCTTGTCAAATTCCACTCTAGGCAACCTCTTCCAATCGCATCTGATCTTTACTTTAAGCAAATGTTTAAAGTAAACGATCAGATCCCGATCAGGAACAAATGTCCCTTCGTGGACCAACTTGAGGCGCGCGATCCAAATGGTCATGCGCGCTACTGCTAGGATCGCCAGGAAAACCAAACTTTCCTCCCTGGGGAACGGCGGCTCCATGTTGTACACAAAAGTTCCTACGTCGAGATCGAGCAGACACTCGGCATCGATGCGAGCTGTTACCCCCTCGACGTACTTTAATAGGGGCTGTATCCGGCTGCAACTAAAAAACGCGTGCTCGATTGTTTCGGGCTCGCGTTCGTCACAGCACGGACAGAAGCGACTGGTATGTTCTTTATACCGGAAAAGTACGTCGAAGAGGGGCAGCGCATTTCGGACCAGTCGCCAAGTCAGGGAGAATTCCGAGTTATTCAGAACCTCCCGTCCCGGCGCCCAACGCCATTGAGAACGGACAACCTCCATCGACCATCCCATCCGCCTACAAAGTGGATCCTTCGCGGTCCCCTCCACTAAATCCCGATACAGTTTCTTCCTTGGCTGATCGAGGACATTGGTCCCCGGCAAAGCTCTAAGAGCGGTTCGGCATTCGGAGAAGAACTTGGACTCCCCCTTCGGTCTACGACGACCTTCTACCGAAGGGTTGGGTTTGAGATTGGGAAACGAGTTCTCAACCACAGGGACCCAAGGAGCGTCTCCTTCAAGCGAACGACCCAGGAAAGCCAATCTCTCGGCATTTCTATGACACAAGAGACTGGGCTGACCCAGGCCTCCCTCGCTCGGTCTTTGAACACAGACCTCTCTGCAGACATAATGCTTACCCTCGTTCCACAAAAGTGAATCGAGGCGCCCTTGTAAGCGGGTTAGTCGTTCTGCAGGGAGAGGAAGTACAGACAAACGGTAAAGGATGAGCGGAAAGACGTATGTAGCACACGCCTCCGCCCGACCCTTCAAGGACAATTTCCTTCCAATCCAAGTCTTTACTGACGATTTGACCTTAGACTGTACTTCCGACCAATTCTTTTCCAGCTGAAGTCCCGGTCCAAACCAGACACCGAGAATGCGGACCGGTCCATCGGTCCAGCTGAAAATACCTGGAAGCGAGTTTACCCCGGTCCAGGCCCCCAACCGCAGGCCAACAGACTTGCTACGGTTGAAGATGGCCCCTGTTACTTCTTCGTATCGAGCGAGCGCCTCGACCACCGCTTGAACGTCCGTGAGGCAAGACACGAACACGGTGACGTCATCGGCGAACGCGGAAACCCTGGCTCGTGTGCCTCCAGGGAGAGCTATTCCGCGCAGGACTGGTGTAGCCGCCTCGTCCCTTAACTTGCGAAGGAGGGGTTCCAACGCCAGGACATACAACAGAGGCGACAGCGGACAACCCTGTCGCACCGACCGAGAGACAGCGAATGACTCCGACAGCTTACCGTTGATCTGCACCGCTACCGTCGGCCTGTCATACAGAACAAAGATCCACTTGCGGAAGTCCGGATTAAATCCGGCGGCCTCTAGCACAGATCCTAGGAACCGATGGTCGACCCTATCGAATGCCTTGGACTGATCCAAACTGATCAGCGCGGCTTCGGCGTCGTCTTCTGTCCCCTCTATGATCGAGCGTATCAAGTGCAAATTGTCTTGAATCGATCTCCCCTTCACAGCATAAGTCTGGTCCGGTTCGATCAAGTCAGTGATGACAACCTGCAAGCGATTTGCAAGAATCTTTGCCAAAATCTTTAACTCTGTGTTTAGCAGAGTCAAGGGCCTAAAATCATCAAAGTTTTCCCTCCCACCATGCCGTTGACCTTTCCTCAGCAATGTGATCACACCCTTGGTCACCTGTCCAGGGATGGAACCCTGGGCAAACCAATGGTTGAACATATCCTTCAGAATAGGGACCAACATGGGCGACAGCCTCAAGTAAAACTCGTAGGGTAAACCATCAAGCCCCGGGGATTTGTTATAGCCGACCTGCTTCAACGCAGTAATGACCTCGTGTTCAGTAATAAGACCATCACAGCTAGCCGCCCGAGCCGCCGTGAGGCGGGGCGAGTCAGCCAAATAGCTGCCAAACTCATCAACCCTGAGTCCGGGTAGTTGGGTGAAGCGCACCGATAGATGCTCCCGAAACCCCTCGCAGATCTCCCGAGTCGATACTAAGGGGTGTCCTTCCAGGTTATGTACTTTACGAATGTACCCATCCGAACCGCGCCTTAAAGCAGCCTTACGCTCAACAGCGTCAACATTCACAGCCTCGTTAGAAACTTTCTTTAACCTAGCCCTAACTACTTGACCTTCATACCGCTCGCTAGCCAAGCGGTTGAGATCTTGTTTAGCTAGTGCTAACTCTAGGGGGTCCCCCCCTCCACCGCCCGGGTCAGCTTATCCTCTAAACGCTTCTTTGCCTTAGCCTTATCTATCGCGAGGCGTTGGCTATACTGGACAGAGAAGCGCCTAATTTTGGCCTTGAGACTAACCCACCACTTACTCCCTGTAACCGCCCCCACTAAAGCCCGCTGAATTAGCTCAGTGACCTTCAACCGGTAGTCCTCCAGCTCCAACAAGGTGCTGTTGAACTTCCAGTATCCGGCCAGTTTAGGCCTAGCACTTAAGCTCAAACGGGCCATAACAAGTTTATGGTCCGAGTGTCCTAGCAAGTGGAACGTGGGGCAAGATAGGAAGTCTACATCACCTCTTCTAACTAACATCCGATCCAAGTAAGTGCTTGGATGGGAAGGCACTACAGGATGCCACGTCCACATCTCCCGCCCCGGATGATCCAGACGAAATCTGTCGACGAGATCGCACGAGGCCATCAGGTCAGACAGACTGCTGTCACACCACGCCGACCCGCTAGTCCCCCCGACCTTATCTATTTTGGGATCAAGGATTGCATTCCAATCCCCCATTAAAACTAACCGTTCCGGATCCACTAAGAAGCCCTCCAACCGTCGAAAAAAGGTTGCCCTCTCTACAGCAGCATTGGGAGCATAAACAGCAACAATCCGAAAAACACTACAATTAACAGCAACATCAACAACAAGCGCCCGCCCGTCCTCGCCTGCGTGAACAACATTCACCGACGCTGACAGGGTGCGACTCACTAGCAAGGAGATTCCACGACTATAGGTATTGCCATATGCTGAGTAGACATCGTAATCGTTTACCAGCACCTGACAATCCGCGTCACAAACAAAGTGGGTCTCCTGGATAGCGGCAATATCTACCTTGAGGGACACCAAGTCTCTCACAACGCGCGAGGCCTTGCTTCGACACCTGATGCCCCTCACATTCAATGTAGCCAAGTTCAAAGACATGATCACTTACCTCAAGCACTGTCACAGACGGGTCTGAAATCCTGGGCAGTGAGGACATGGCAGGCCTGGCCAAGGCTGCCGGTAAGTAAATCCGATGAAGGTGATCCATCCTTGGCCACGCCCCCCACGTCCAGGGGGAAGGTTAGTTTGAGTGCCCTGTATAGCGATGGGTGTACATACATGGGGATTCTACCCTCACATTTGAAGAAAATGTTGGTCAGTGAAGGATGGTCCCTATCCACCAGCTGCTGGCCTGGGATCGCATTCTTCGCTGCCTTAATCATTGCCCACATTCCTCCAGTCCTACCGTCCTTGTTGACCCTAACGAAAGTGGTCAACAAGGGAGCGTCCTTGAATTTAGTGGGGTCTGTTACTAGGTCTCCACCGACTTTTTCAAAGTTTTTGAGTTTATTGTACCGGACCTTCTGTTGTCCTTTAAGGTCCGGAGCCGGTTGGAGAGGGTCTGTTTCACAAATCCTGCTTCCTGGCAGGAAGGGGAGCTTTTTGGTCCGTTCAGTGCGGACTTTGGGAGTGGGGGAGGGGACCTCTTTTGGTTGATGGGGAGGCTGAGCGCTTGGGGAGGGGGTAGCCTGCTCGTTTTCTTCTTTTTGGCTCCTGTCACGGGATGAGGGGCGGGAAGAGTTTCTTGGGGCCTTTATAGGAGAGGGGGAAGGTTGTTCGGGTTGCTGGGGTGTTGGGATCACAGGGGGCTCATCCTGTGTTGTTGTTGCGAGGGAGTCCTTCTCAGTCTCAGTGGGGGTAGGAGGGTTTGCGCGTGTCTTGCGGCTTTTCCTCCTCCTGGCCCTCCTGATCTCTGTTGCGCTCAGGGCCATAGAGACTGTTGTTGTCTCTTCCTCTGCCTCTGACGCGGCCTCCTCCTCAGATTCTGGTAGTTTCCTCTTGTTTGAGGAGGAGGGTGTCTGTGTGTCCATTTTCTCCGTCTCGCTCTTCGGTTGTTCTTGGTCTTGGGTGACTGTCTGCAAGGATGGCTGTTTGTTGATCTTGCCTTTCTTTACGACCGTCACCCAGCCTGTCGGTGCCTCTGGAGGATTTGCGGCCGGCGCGGGAGCAGCGGCTTGATTTGTTGTCACGCTTGTTCCCGCCGCTTTTGTGGGCTTCTTCCCTCCATTCCTCTTTGGACAGTCCTTCGCCATATGCCCTTGTTGTGTGCACAGCCAGCAATGAGGCCTCCTCCCTTCCACTATAAGGGAGAGTGTCCACTCTCCGAACTTGAGTGTGGCTGGGATGGCGTAGAATCCAGCCTTGTCCAGGACCATCTGTACTTTGTAGTCCCCGGTCATGATGTTTCTTAATCCGCAGACCGGGGTGACTTCCTCTACGTCTCCATACTGGCTTAGGATAGCCCCCAGTTGTTTGGCCTCCATATAGCAGGGGACGTTTAGAGCAGAAACATTTGCTCTCCTCTTGTTCATATAGATGGGTTGGAGCTTTATGTTCCTGCTCTGATGGCAGGTCCTGGACAGCCTGACTGCGTCTTCGGAGGTGGGGAGCAGAACATCCCACTGTGCGTAACTCCTTCTACAGATGTAGTTGGCGGGAATGTTCTGCTCCAGCAACACGTTCATCATGGTGTCCTTGTTGACGCCCGTCAGACCCCTTGTCTTGGTGTCTGAAGTTATCAGCGAGAGCACTCTTTTCTCCAGAACTTCCACTTGACCCGGGAGGGGTTGGATGTTGTTCCCCTGGGTATACTCCTTGTAAGTGGAGTCGAAGAGTGCTCTGTAGTCTTCGGGCGTCAACTTCCCTTGCTGCTCTTTGGGGCCCCATGCCGGTCCTCCATCCTGGTGGGTGTCAGCTGGACTCGGGTTGGAGGGCGTAGCTGGTGTTGTGGGGCTCTCTCCTGTTATGGGCATTTTTGGCTTCGGAACTGGGCCGTTACCAGGCAAAGTAGGCCATTGTGTCTTTGGCGTTGTTTCGTCCTGGCTTGGTTTGCTCTCCGGGCCGCTCCCCTTTCTTATTTTCTTTCTTTGCTGGGTGGCTGTCCCCTTGGGGGATGGAGGTATCTCCCCTTCTGGTGCCGTGTTCCCAGCTGGAGCCTTGGTGGGTACTGTCAAGGGTGTCTCTCCTTCCAGCTTGCTTTTGTTACCACTGGCCGGAGAGTCACCCCTTTTCCGTATTTGGTCCTCTTGGGGAGTGTTGGGGGGCCAATCACTGTCTTCCCCGCCGAATAGTGAGCAGATGGAGGCTATTACGTCTTCATCCAGCGCCTCGGTTTGGTCCGCGGTGCTGTTTTCCTCCTTTTCTGTTGGGGAGTCGCCCTTTGGGGGAGCGGGGGATGGGTTCCCCGGTCTTCCTCCCTTGGTTCTGCCGTCCTGGGGTGCAGCTGGTTGGCTGGGTTCTGCACTTTCCCCAGCTAGTGACTTAACGGCAGCTTTTTCCGCTGGGTTGCCCTCGTGGGGAGCGGTTGCAGGTGCTTTTCGGGGGGTCGCCGCGGGCTGCGGCCCTACCCTCCCGCTTTCTTCCAAGGTCGCCGCGCGCCGGGGCCCTACCTTGTTTCCTGGCGCCGTCTCGCCGGGAGATGCATCAGCTCCCTCACATAGGGAGTCGTTAGCAGTTGAGATGCTGCGCATTTGGGGTGACGTACCCCTCCTGCCTGGCATCGTGGCGGTTGCACTGGCCGCTGGCGCGGACCAAAGTGTAGTGGGGGAAAAGAAAACCCAGGGGAATGGAGGGGGAGGAGGGGGAGGAGCGGACTTTGAAGAAATTAGAGTTTTTGACTTCCCCTCACGGGGATGTCGGGTTAGCAGCTCAGATCCCCCCGCGAGGGGGGAGAGCAGAGAAGAAAGACGCAGTGGGTGCTAGCGGGTCAGAGTGCCGCGTCGCAATTAAGAGAGAGAGGGGAGCAGAAACGAAGCACCCGCCCTACCCCACGTCACCCTACCCACTAACTTACCCCAACGGAAGCGAGAAAGAGAACCCTGTCTGCTCGATCCACTGGGAGAGCAGCGAAGATAGACAAAGTTTGGGCCTGGCAGGTCAGAGTGCTGCTCAGGCAATTAAGTGTTGAGAAATTAGACCATCCCAGTCTCGAGAAGTGAGACCGAAACGAAGAAAAAACAACATGCAAAAACAACAAATGAAAAAAGCAGGTCTCAACTACCAGCGATAGTGGTGTTGGTCCCGAGATTCCAGTCTCCCAAAAGAGGGGATCGGTTTCCGGGTCCAAGCTCCCACAAATGTGGAGTCGGTCCTCTAGGTCCTGACTCCCCAAAGGAGGGGGTCGGTCCTTGCTAACAAAAGTTAGTAAGAAAAAACACCTTAACCTAGCCCGAAAGCCCGGTGGTGGGTCAAGTTTAGTAACTGAGGGAACAGATACTACACTTTGATCTTGTTTATATATTTTATTGAGAAAGAAAAAATTGAACATAAAAAACGTACAAAAAATTCAATTCAACAAAATTAGGCACAACCCGAAAGCCAAGTATGTCTTCCAGTTTGCTTGTTTCGGTGAGTTCGTGTATGTGTAACTTCATGTATCAACGTATCTACGTTTTGCAATATTGTCTTCAGTTTGTGTCCCAATGTAATGTTTTACAAAGCATTGTCGCGTCTGAGTTTATTTTCTTTTTTAACTTGATAGGTTATTATATGATTTGCCGTTTTGTCTCTTTGTCCACAGTCTGCAATTACTGTGTTCCTAGTTTTTTTTTATTTTTAACTATTTTATTTTTGATGCATATTGGATTATTTTAATTCATCTTGCCATTCAATGTAATTATACTTTAGGCACATGCCGCAGTGAATAGTTTCCAAAACTTTAATTGAAACAAACTCTAAATGTTCAATCTGTGTAGGCTTCTTAGATTTGGTGTTAAATATAAAAGATAATATTCGTTTTATATTCACACCTGGATTTGCATGTACTGCCGTTGATAACTGCGGTTTTATAAGTTTTTATTGAATTTAATCGTTATAGGCACTTAAAGATATCTTAGAGTTTTGAGGCTTTTTTTATATAGATTTGAGAAATATTTATGGATTTGTGCATTAAGTTTCAGTTTTGGAATCGAGAGAAAGAGATAGAAATATAAAAAGTCGTAGAAAAGAATATATATATATATATATATATATATATATATATATATATATATATATATAATTATTTCCACAGCCAAACAACGTCGCAGCCCACAAGTGCCATGAAAGCCAAAAACTCCGGTTTCACACATTCTGAAAATTTATATATATATATATATATATATATATATATATATATATATGAATATATATATATATATGAATATATATATATATTAATATATATAAATATATATATGAATATTAATATATATATTATATATATATTAATATATATGAATATATATATTAATATATATATATATGAATATATATATTAATATATATTAGTATATATATATTAACATATATATAGCTATATATATATGAATATATATATTAATATATATTAGTATATATATATGTATTAACATATATATATATATAGCTATATATATATATATTAACATATATATATAGCTATATAATTATAAAACTCAAATGACCTTGTAACGATGTATGTAACCCACTTTCCGGTTTACGACATCCGGCTGCGCATGCGCGCATGACCTGCGCACTGAAATATTAACGTTATTATTTCGAAATTATTACTTAACATGGGAAAAGGGGGTTTAAAATAACTTAAACATAATACAGAAATGAACGATGTAAAAAAACAGACAGTATTAACACTTGTTTATTTGGATAATTTAAATGCGAAAAAAAAAGAACAATTGGGACGCTGAAATATTAACGCTACTATTTCGAAATTATTATTTAACATGGGAAGAGTGGGGTTTAAAATAAAAAACAAAAGAACATTGGGACGCTGAAATATTAACGTGATTATTTCAAAATTATTATTTAACATTGGAAAAGTGGGGTTTAAAATAAGTTAAACGTAATACAGAAATGAACGATGTAAAAAAAAAAGCAGATATATCAAAAATTGAATATAAGTATTATGGTATCTGTTCAGTGCACATTAACCTATAAGTGTGGCCAACCACTTATAATTCAGTAACTGTATTTTTTTTTTTTGAAAAATAATAATTTATAATAAACAGAACGACTCATAGAAATCTATCTATATTCTTTTTTCATTTTAATATACTTTTATAGAAATGTTTTTGTTATGTAAAAAAAATATTTTCTTCACGTCACAAGTGTCATATATATATTAATATATATATGTATATATATTAATATATATGTATATATATTAATATATATATATGCATATATATTAATATATATATGTATATATATTAATATATATATATGTATATATATTAATATATATATATATGTATATATATATTAATATATATGTATATATATTAATATATATGTATATATATTAATATATATGTATATATATATTAATATATATGTATATATATATTAATATATATGTATATATATATTAATATATATGTATATATATTAATATATATATGTATATATATTAATATATATGTATATATATATTAATATATATGTATATATATATATTAATATATATGTATATATATATTAATATATATGTATATATATATATATATTAATATATATGTATATATATCAATAATACATATATATATTAATATATATATATATGTATATATATGTATATATATATTAATATATATATATATATATATTAATATATATATATGTATATATATATTAATATATATATATGTATATATATTAATATATATATATGTATATATATATTAATATATATATATGTATATATATATTAATATATATATGTATATATATATATTAATATATATATGCATGTATATATATATTAATATATATATGTATATATATATATATTATATATATATATATATATATATATATATATATATATATGCTCCAGTCTTTGGCAGACTATGGATACCCACGAAGGGGTGATGCGCGTAAATATTTTGTAGCAGGAGGTGCGCATCTCCAACCAAACCTCTCCTGAGTTTACATTGTTGAATGTTAGTGGCAAGTGAGGTGTATGTACAGAACGACTGGAAACAAATGCCGAGATAAGCGGAGAGCACATACAGTGCTTAGAATTCCCAAATGGTCACCCATCTGGTACTAACCAGGGTCAACGTTGCTTAACTTCGGTGATCTGACGAGAATCGGTTTGTCAACGCGATTATGTGTGTGTGTTTTAATCTTCTAACTTAATAATTAAAAACAATAATACTATTAATCCAAGACTAAGCCAAACAAATTTTATATACAAATTCTTCTGCCCATTCGAAAAATGCATTTCGAACCAATCTACGAATTCATATATTACATATATTGGCTATACGATGACAACCTTCTTCAAACGTCTAACATATCACTTACCAGAAAACCGTGCCATTTAACGTCATAATACATCTGAAAACAAAAATCAAAGTCAAGTGCAATAAGAAGTACAGTATAACTATAATTTGAACATCCGCTTCGTTCAAATTAGAGGATGCTGTTCAAGTTTCGTGATAAAAAAATGTGCTGCAGTTTACTTTAATTTTTTAAGAATTAAGAAATAGTAAATGAAATTCATTGCTATATGATACTTCAAGTATATATTAAGTTGAGTTTACGATATATTGCAAGTAAGAATTGTTAAATATTATTACCAGGAACAAAAACATTGAAAATAAATTAAATCTACTCTTACTTGTTAGGTATTTATTACCTAAGTTATCATCTACAGAAATCATACATTTATGTAAAATACAGTTTTTTTTTTTATTTATTCATTGAATGAGTATCATTGCAGTTTCTATTTTCATCCATTGAGCTCTCGGGCGCTGCCATTGTATTCCGTAAGCAATCACGAAAATCTACAATTTCTTGGTTCTGTAGCTTCTTTATGATTATATCTCTTCGGAGTGACATTGATTGCAAAACATAGTTGTCACTAAAGTAAAGACAGTTTTCTAGAAATTTTATAACCGTCTCCATAGACTTTTCTGCATCATCCCATGATATTGCTTCATCAGAGTGTTCTTGGTTATTTACATTAGGGTCAAGAGAGTGAAGGCTGTCGCTATTTTCATATATATATATATGCTAATAGTAGTGAAATAAAAAATAAACTTGAATACACTCCTCTCTGATCCTTCTCTCCATGACAGAAAACTTTATGAAACTAAATTAATTAATAAATTAAATAAAACAAATAAAATCACCAAAATAAAATAAATTAAATAAATTTTTACGTTTCTGATTTTTTCAGGTGAAGATTCGTATTATTTCGATTCATCGAACTGCGAATTTTGAGTGTCATTTTCACAACGTTTCGGTCAATGTAACCTCTGACCTTCTTCAAGTGTTCTTGTCGAAGTCGGGAATATTCAGTAATTAGGGTACGTAGAAAAATCAATTGTAACCGTGATATTCACCTGGAGGTTCAACGTTCAATTCTCAGTGTAGGCACCCGAAAAACAAAATTGTGAATTACTTAGAACCTCTAATCAGTCATGGCTAACGGAACAATAGTATGCTACCCGCGTAAAGTTAATAAAAGGTTCTGTTTGAATCCCCGAGTTCGACAAGATACAACTGAAGAAAGTCGAAGAATACAGCGACGGAAACGTTTTGAAAATGGCACTTAAGATGAGAACAGTAGTCTATTTAGATGAATCTAAATAATACGAATAAATAAATTATGTATTCGAAAAAGTACGGTAGTTATTTGGTGTAGATGCATTTAAAAAATAACTACTTTTCTGGTGTAGATGTCTTTATAAAATATCTAGTAATCTTGTGTAGATGTCTTTAAAAATAACTAGTTATTTGGTGTAGATGTCTTTAAAAAATAACTAGTTATTTGGTGTAGATGTCTTTAAAAAATAACTAGTTATTTGATGTAGATGTCTGTAAAAAAAAAACTAGTTATTTTAAAAAATAACTAGTTTTTAGTTTTAATTTTCTTATCATTTTGATTTTGGTAAGGAATGGGCATTCTACTGGATGCCAAACATTCAACCACTAAGAATAACTCCAACTAAGAGCTTGTTTTAACCGTTCCTTCCAGTGCAAATGTTGTATTTTCTTGCACTCGGTATATCGTCCAGTTGCTTATATAATTCAGTATAGAGTTCAGTTGCTTATATAATTACTTTATACACGTTTTCTCCTACAATTGCTTAATACCGTTTTTATAAGATTAGTGGAGTTACTTGCTTCAAAAGCAATTATTGTTCAATAATTTGAATACAAGCTTTTCATCTTTGTTGCACCTGGTCTTACTGATGCCATGAAAGTGAATAAAAGTTTTCACCTCAAAGTTTTCGTAATCATTTTGATAACAATGGCACTTCGATTGTGATATATGCTTCGTGTATGTTTTTTTATCAGATCAATAAAGTCGACTGTTTTCCAAATCAGTTGTCATAAAACTGACTTATCTTTCGAGTTGTTGCTGAATCATCTGTGATTTCAGGTGTTGTAACCTGGCAAGATATATTGTTGATTAGTTATTACACACGCTAGATTTTACATAGACACATTATTTACTACTAGCAGGCCGCACGGTATTGCTTGGTCGTAAAATACGCTTAAATATGATATTTTGGTTAATGCAGATGTATTTTTTATTATATTATATCGGACCGAATATATAGTATTGATTTAAAAAGTTTTTTAAAAAATGACTCGTGCACCACCACTGAGAATCGAAACCAAGACGTTTACTTTACGATTTACTTTTTCCTTTTACGTTAATGTTTGAGATATGAAGACAAGTCTGCTGCAATGCTAAAAATTAAAACATGAACAAATATCTATTATGTTACGCATGCATATTCGTAATGCCGTCATTTACCGAGGAAGCTTTCGTTTTTTTTTTTGTTTTTCCATGCTTGTGTACCGATTTTCCCGGTCAAAAACATAATATAAGTTTAGCGTTGGTTTCAATACTCTATATATTAAATTTCATGTCTGTAGACCAAAAACTGACAGAAGTTTGGTAGGTAAAATTTTGTAAACAAATATATATATATACGCATACATATATATATATATATATATATATATATATATATATATATATATATATAAAGATGTTTGTGTTTACTATAACCTTTTTACGCAAATATTACAGAAGTATAAATCATGTAGAATATCTGCAT
The DNA here is from genome assembly GCF_053919585.1 of Euprymna scolopes. Classification (NCBI taxonomy): domain Eukaryota; kingdom Metazoa; phylum Mollusca; class Cephalopoda; order Sepiida; family Sepiolidae; genus Euprymna; species Euprymna scolopes. The sequence continues at coordinate 8,796,951 of NC_136491.1, read as the reverse complement.
GAATAGAATTACACGTAATAGTTAACTGAATATGATCATCCTATGAGAAAACCGAAAAAATCTAATAGGGAATTAATTAAAATGAATGTTTAAAAGAATATGCAAATTAACTAGGTGTTTTGCAGGTGAATGTAATTCCACGACCCATATATAACAAAGTTGTATTTTCTTTCTAAATAAAAAAAAAAAAGGTTTTTTAATATGAATATCAATACGTGCATCATTTTATCTTACCACGTCATCAATGAACTATCTTCTCAAAGTTTAAGTCATAATTTTGATTATCATGAGACTTTTGTTATAATGTCTGCATTTCCTTAGACAAAGTGTTCATCCTTATATAGTAGTTACAGTTTTAAGTAGTATTTCCTTCAGCCTTGAATCTTCAATTCACTATCCAATAAAACTGTAGTGGCGCACGAGTCATTTTATTTAACTTTTTAAATCATTACTATTAACTTTAATCTTAACCATATTAGTTTTCGGGCTTGTATTTTTCTATGATCTTTTCAGGCTTTGCTTTGGAATACTATTTTCTCTTTTTTGTTCAATACTATACGCATTCTTAACAATCCATAAAAAAAATTATTACCAACTTCTAAAATTGACTATATAAAAAAATCAAATAAGAGACGTAACTAAACAAATAAACAGAAAGGACTTGTCCTGCCTTGATAGAGTTCAAAATAGACTTCGTAGCCTCGTAGATGTCCTTTTCTCTTCTCTGCAACCTTTATCTCACAGAAGAGATGTTGCGAGTTTGTCTTTGCTACATCGTTATTTTCATGGCAAGTGCTCGACTGAACTTCAGTCTATGGTCCCCACTCGCCAAACTTTCACAAGAAACACTCGTCTAGCTGAAAACACTATCAGTAATTTCTCTCCCTCTTTATCTGTGCCTAAACCTAAACGTAGATTCTCTGAACAAAGCTTCTTTCTTTGAACTGCACGCCTGTGGAATTGTCTTCTGTTTTCCTGCTTTTCAGCTGACTACAATCTGACTGTCTTCAAGTCCAACGTAAACAAGTTCTTGATGAGCCGTTCCACTTAAGTTAACAAATTTACCGAATTTCCATTCTAGCAATTTCTATATTGTTCAATTGACTACTATGCACTATTAACCCTTATTCTCGAGTTTTCTTCGGGCCTTGATAAGTGGTGAAAGGAAAGGACAAAACAGAGAGAAACAGAATTAATGTAAGCGAAATATTACCAGCCCTAGCACGGCAAAGAGCGCCACTTTTGTTAACTCTCTCTATATAACCTAAATAAGATGACATGCGAGCGAAATTCCCTCTATGATTTATGAAAGTGTCAATAACGAAATAGTTGCTATGGTAACCAACAGCCAATCAGAAGAAACCGTCTCTCACATCCTTTACTATTTTTGAAGACTTTTGAACACCAGTAATTGTATTATAACTTTTGTTTAAATGATCGAAATTTGAACATTTTTATTTCAAAATATTGCTGAGAAGGTGGCCTTTGAACTGTAAAAAATGTTTGAAATTTGGTGGCAAAATGAGTGAGCAGTCAAGCTTTAAATCAGTTCTAAATGAGTAAAACTAACACTTTACCATATATTCAAACACTACTGTGCTTGGCCGATAATGCAATTCCAAGAGATTATACTTGTATCATCAAAAACCAAGCGGATTGTAGTTATATAATCAAGAGACCAGTAGATTACAGTGATATAATCAAATGCCTAATACATTATTGTTATAAAATTAAAAGCCCAGGAAACTATATGTGTATAATCAAGAGCCCAGGCTATTATTATATAATAAAAACACAGCGGATTTTAATTGTATAATCAAAGGTCCAAGGTATTATAGTCATCTAATCAATTTTAGCGATTTATATTATATAGATAGTTATAAATATGTATATAATCATTGGCCTACAGGGTTATAGTAATATATTCAACCGCCCAAGTAGTTATAATTATATAATCAAGGGTCTGCCCAACTAAACTATACAACTAAAAGCCTAGGAAATTATAATTGCATAATAACATAATAAAATGTCCAATGAGTTATTTTATATTATCATAAGCCCATGGTATTATAATTATATAATCAAGATATCAGGTAATGATATAAAATCAAGATACCACGGAATTATAGTTATAAAATAATTATCCTAGAGGATTATATTCGTATAATCAAGATATTTGGGAATTATACAGTTAGAGCGATATAATTGTCACCTTTTAAAAGACGACATGATTCCATTTCCGTTTGATGAAAATCGGTTTTCTTTTTTGCTGCAGACCATCTACTTGTTGGCTAGTTGTGTACAAATCCCAAGAGCGATAGGAGCCTGCTATCATGTCTGAAAGTGACACAATGTTCAACGAGCGAGATCGGAGATGCACCGCTGTACAACTCGTGCTCTCTACCGATCCAAGTTATGACAGCAGGACTATTGCCGGCACTCTCAAAATGCATCGCTGGATTACCACAAATAACAGGCACGTGCTCAGAGTGATTAAAACGAAGTTTCTGGATACGGTCATTGTCTTTCGTGTGGTTTCATTCGAGGGCCACAATATGCCACATACATCTTCGAACTCGGCTTGAAAGTCAAAAGTGTTCCTGGATATGTTGAAAACTGTGGTGGTCCTCTGGTGAAATCAGGTGGCAGGAGGACTAGGTGCCGGCTTATAAGTCCAAAGAGTCCCAGGCTTGGCTTTAGAAAGAGTGCTACGACTTTGTACCCTTCTCCTCACTGGCCCTTCTCTTTCACCGACATGAACCCACTGGACTACCTGGACTAACCTCACTAACACGACCTCCACCAAAGCCAGCCTGTTTGCCGCCATACACCAAGTACTTGTCGAGCTACCGCCGGCGCTTGTGGAAAAGGCATGCTCCCAGTTCCAGACCCGTATCAAGACGGTGAATGAGGCTGAAGGCAGCTACAGTAAATAGATGTTAGCTCTACTACATAATCAAGTTACCTGGATTGATATTTCCAATAAAAGCTTTAAAATAAAAGTGTAGTGTCGTTTTCTTTAGGGCGACAACTTTATCGTTCCAGCTCACGAGTTTATAATTATAAAATCAAGATCCTAGAGAATTTTCTTGTCTTCTCATTTTTTAGCCATTCAGAAAAAAATTACCAATAAACCTAATGACGCGCATGGGTCCCGATTGATGTCTAAACAATGCATTGTAAAAACAAAATATGCTATCTTTATTAGAAATGCTATTTATTTAAAATAATTTAAAAAAATATTTACATGGTTCAGAAAAGTATAAAATAATAACAACTGCTTTTGTTGTCTCGTTTTTGTGAAAATAATATATATATATATATATATATATATATATATATATATATATATATATATATAGCTAACAATGTATAGAAAATAAAATGATAAATTTTTAATCTGTTTAAAGATTTAAAAAACATAATTTTTATTTGCGATACAATAAAAAACAACCCTTATTTGTTCATTCATTTTTATTCCGTAATTTTCATATTTTGATTTGAACATCCAAATTATAATCAGTCTATTATTTAATGCAAATCCTAAATTCTAAGCTCCAAAACGAACATATCTTAACATTTCGAAGCTACGTTATATATATAAGGACTCTACGCCATTGAGTATTGATAATGTCAACTAGTATGAATTTTGGAGAGGATCACAATAGTACATGTCATGATAACCTGGTGACAAGTTGAAATATAAGTGGCGTGATTGAAGCGTATTAAAGGTTAAACTCTCTATACAAAACACGTCGAGTGATATGATGGTAGAGATGATGTCACGTTTTCGAGGAGACGTCCTTTGTTCTCTACTCGTTTTCTGGCCAGTCTCTCGTTGGAAATTAAGCGAACAAGAATAAAAAATAATGTCTATAATCTAAGTGAATGCTGCCTCTAGACTTTGCCCGTGTGTCGTGTATCCTGTAGACTAAGTCAATAAAATTAAGTATGTAAATAATTAATTTTTTACATGGAAGTCACCACTTATACAGGCCCGAAAGCCACTCTAGGATATGAATGTAAGCTAGCAGCGTAATAATCGCTAATAGAGTAAATTGGGTATAATTTAATATTTATGGGAACGGTTCGACCAGAACTTGTTTACATAGGACTTGAAGGCTACCATATTGTAGTCAGCCGAAAAGCAGGCCAACAGAACAGTGGTCCAAATGCGGGCAGTGCTAAAAAATAAGCTTTAATGATGGAATCTGCGTTTAGATTAAGGTACAGATAGAGAGTGTGTGAAATTGTTGATAGTGGTTGTAGCTGGTCAATTAATGTATTGGTCATGGTGGTCTCTCCTTCTAATTATTAAATTCTTCTTGCATAACCCTTTGAATCCTCAGCAAGTTTCCATTGTACTGCTGCCACATCTGAGCAGGAGCTGCTAAAAACAGCCTATCCTGCCTTGACAGAGTACAAAATAGGCTTCGTGGCTTAGTGGGGGATGCCCTTTTCTTTTCCCTGTAACCTCTCTCCCATGGGAGAGACGTTGCGAGCCTGTCTTTGTCTTACCGTTGCTTCCATGACAAGTGCTCGTCTGAGCTCCAATCCCTGGTCCCCCCTCGCCAATCTTTCCCGAAAAACACCCGTCTAGCTGAAACCACTGTCAAAAATTTCCTCCACTCTTTATCTGTGCTAAAACCAAAACGTAGATTCCATGAACAAAGCTTCTTTCTCAAAAGTGCACGCCTGTAGAACTCTGTTCCGTTTGCCTGTTTCCCACCTGACTACAACCTGGATGTTTTCAAGTCCAACATAAACAAATTCCTTATGAACTGCCCCTTAAGTAAGACACTTTATCGAATCTCAACACTAACGTACTGTACACGCAACAACTCTTATCCCCGAGTGGCTTCCGGGCCTTGATAAGTGGTGACCACCTTGTAAAAAAAATTGTGTTTTCATACATGAGTAGTTTTGTTCGTCTACTAAACGTCAACAACCATGAGAGGGTCACGGCCAGTCATGAACAGGAAGCGACTGGGAAAGAAAGAACTGTATTTATAAACACCCTGCGCAATGTATGTATAAAAATAATTTGATTTATTTCATTTGATTCTTGATCGCTCATTGGTGAGATCGTATCTGCGCAAGCTAAGCGTTGACGAAAACGACCATGTGTGAAGTTTCGTTTAACATTAAATGTTGCAACTAGATTTAAGCATTTTTCAAAAAAAAAAAAAACTTAATTCATTGGCTAAATAAAATATTATCCCGCTCGAACATTAACTTAAGTTGAAATGGCGTTTCATTTTTAAAATACTCTAACGAAGGAAGGGAATATTAGTTAATTGCTGATTAGCATTTAAGCTTGTGTTTCACACCGTCTCTTTTCATTCTATTTTCTCTTAATCATTTTTACTTGTTGTGCTTTTCACCTTTGCCCTCCTCCTCCTCCTCCTCCTCCTCCTCTTTATCCTCCACCTACCTCCCTTGCCTCATATCACAAAACGTGCCGGAGACACGTACGTTCAAAGCATTTTTTTTCTTTGTATATCTTGCTTCAAAATGAATTAAACAGAATTACGTTTTTCTTTTTTACTTCTTTTTTTTTTTTTCAATTTTGCACACTCAAGATGAGAACTGTACCTATTTACTATGCCTCCCCACGGGACAGAGTTAGACACCAGGGTCGTTTTTAACGTGGAGAAAAGGTACAAAAATAAAAATTGTCTCAGTCGTGAAGGATTTCTCCTCCACCGAAAGAGAACAAGAAATAGAAGTGCAGCATCTGAAGAACAGATACTACACTTTGATCTTGTCCCGAAGGCCAAGATGAGAACTGTAGTCCGAAGAATCAGAATAAAACTAATATTTAACAGTTCAGTAATATTTTATGTTAAAGGGAGATAATTTCAGTTGTTGACAATTTTGGATAATAATGACTATTTTATAACCTCCCTTGGATACAATTTAGTCTTGAATTTTTTCTTAATAATATTCGAAGTGTTTGTTAAAAAAATATATGCATTTTATTCGGAGATAAAACAAAATTTAGACTCTACTGTATTCACGTTTCGATAACTCCACGAGACTTACAGAATATTTATATACAGACTATATCTAATAGGATGTGCTCATTAAAATACACAAGAATTGGATGAGCCAGTCCGTTGGCTGATGCTGACAGGGAAAAGATGTCCGAACGGTTGTCGCAAACAACTTTATTTCTTATACATGTTTACAATTTTGACATCATTAAATCGTTGAATGGTGCAGCATGTGATCCATATGGCAGATGTTGAAACCCGAAAGCCATCGATCACAAATTCAGCAAACAACTTTTAAGGGCTCTGCGGGTGAGCTGCTTGGCCAGCTTTGAAAATATTCATTATATATATATATATATATATATATATATATATATATATATATATATATATATATATATATATATATATATACTAGCATGGGTGCCCGGCGTTGCCCGGGTATTTGGAGGTGGATGTTAAGCAAAAAAAAAAAAAAAAGCGGTAAATTTTTTTAAGTTTGACCCCTACTATGACCCCTTAAAATTTATTGTTTTGGGCTCAAATCAAGTTATTAAGTTAAATCCAGGTCACAGGGACCTATATCTAAAATTTCAAGTGTTTAGACCCATAATTGTCGGAGGAGTTTGGTAGAGTTCTCAAAGGTCAAATCGTTTGGTAGAGTTCTCAAAGGTCAAATCGTTGAAAAAACTTTGACCCCTTAATCGCCAAATTTCTGGCTGAAAACCGATCACTTCGATTTTCCTAAATCTCAGTACCCTGTATATCAAATTTCGAGTCTGTAGACTAAAAATTGACAGAGTTATTGCGTAGGGAAATGTACACAGACACACAGATACACAGACGCGTTCACTTTTATAGATATACTAGCATGGGCGCCCGGCGTTTCCCGGGTGTTTGGAATTGTATGTTGAGCAAAAAAAAAAAAAACGTAGTAGTAGGAAGGCAGGCTCGAACCCGTACTGCAAAGGAGGAAAAGAACGGGGTAAAACCTAACGTTTATGCTGTTACGACCACCGCCAAACCGGAAGCGACATTTTTTAAAATTAAGGCTAGACAATCTAAAGGAGAGAATTACTTTCAAAAATATCGGCGAAAAACGTGACCCCCACCCATGTAGAAAAGTACCTAGTTGAAGGGGAAGATATTAATGTTTGTAGCCAATTTTTCGATATTTGTCGTATGAAAGATCGAACTTAAAAACGATACTGATCTTGGTAAAATCTGTCGCCTCTATTGAAAGGCAGACATACAAACAGACATACATACATACATTTATATATTGGTAACTAAAAATTTTCGACCCAAACAGATGAAAAAGCTTGCCCTATCTTTGAATACCCTTTATGTAAAATTTAAAATATTTAGACCAGAAATTTTCTGAGTAATTTGGAAGAGACCGCAGAGGTCAATTTTTTTTAACTTTGACCCCTATTATGACTCCTTAAAATTTATTGTTTTGGGCCCAAATCAAGTTACTAAGTTTGATCCATGTCCAAGGAACCTATATCTAAAATTTCAAGTGCATAGACCCAAAATTGTCGGAGGAGTTTGGTAGAGTTCTCAAAGGTCAAATCGTTGAACTTTGACCCCTTAATCGCCAAATTTCTGGCCAAAATCCCAAATCTCATTAACCTGGATATCAAATTTCGAGTCTGTAGACTAAAAATTGACAGAGTTATTGCGTAGGGAAATGTACACAGACACACAGATACACAGATACATATATACGCAGACACATAGATACACAGACATTTTCACTTTTATATATATATATATATATATATATATATATATATATATATATATATATATATATAGAGAGAGAGAGAGAGAGAGAGAGAGAGAGAGAGAGGAGAGAGATAGAATAACAAAATATATACGTATAGATAAATATATATGGAAACAATTTTGTGTTTACTGCACACTTTTTACGCAAATATTACGTAAGTATAACTAATGTATAATATCTGCATGAATATAATTACACGTAATAGTTGACTAAACATGATCATTCCATAAGAAAACCGAAAATCTAATAGGGAATTAATTAAAACTAGCAGGACTCGTGGCCCGGGTATTTGGAGGTGTATGTTAAGCAAAAAAAAAAAAAAGCGGTCAATCTTTTTAAGTTTGACCCCTACTATGACCCCTTAAAATTTATTGTTTTGGGCTCAAATCAAGTTACTAAGTTAGATCCAGTTCACAGGGACCTATATCTAAAATTTCAAGTGTTTAGACCCATAATTGTCGGAGGAGTTTGGTAGAGTTCTCAAAGGTCAAATCGTTGAAAAAACTTTGACCTCTTAATCGCCAAATTTCTGGCTGAAAACCGATCACATCGATTTTCCTAAATCTCAGTACCCTGTATATCAAATTTCGAGTCTGTAGACTAAAAATTGACAGAGTTATTGCGTAGGGAAATGTACACAGACACACAGATACACAGACACGTTCACGTTTATAGATATACTAGCATGGGCGCCCGGCGTTGCCCGGGTGTTTGGATGTGTATGTTGAGCAAAAAAAAAAGAGTTATTGCGTAGGGAAATGTACACAGACACACAGATACACATATACACAGACACATAGATACACAGACATTTTCACTTTTATATATATATATATATATATATATATATATATATATATATATATATAGAGATAGATAGATAGAATAACAAAATATATACGTATAGATAAATATATATGGAAACAATTTGGTGTTTACTGCACACTTTTTACGCAAATATTATGCAAGTATAAATCATGTAGAATATCTGCATGAATATAATTACACGTAATAGTTTACTAAAGATGATCATTTCATAAGAAAACCGAAAAAACTAATAGGGAATTAATTAAAATTAATGTTTAAAAGAATATGCAAATTAGCTAGATCTTTTGCTAGTGAATGCAATTCTACGACCTATATATAAGAAAAGTGTATTTTCTTTTTAAATAAATAGAAAAGAGGATTTTTAATATGAATATCAATACACACAAAAGAGAAACGAATTCATAGGAGTATATATATATATATATATATATATATATATATATATATATATATCACCAATTACTAGAACATTTTTCTTTTCTCCATTAAATTTGAACCTTCTCTTTCACTCTCTCTCATTATATTTGTGTGTTTAATGTGTGTATATTTATGTGCGTGTGTGTGTATGAAAAAGTGTAGAGTAACCATCCAAGATTGAAATATTTATTTTTCATGCAAAACATCTAATTAAGCATATTAAAATTTGGTACATTTTTACAGACCCGTTCTCTTATTCAATAACAAACGATTATTTTTATATCTATACTTTCTCTTTTCGTGCATATACCTTTCAGAAAAATTATAAATAAGTTGCTTGCATAGAGTAAGAAGAAAACATTTTTCAAAAAACTCATCATCGTGTGTTAGTTCTGGAAGTCATATATATATATATATATATATATATATATATATATATATATATATATACATCGTATTCGGATATATATTACCCGATATACCTTTTGTTGTAAAAATCAAATGGATAAACATCTGAAGAAGTTGGTGAGGACAGGATATTTTTATGGAAACACAAATCGTAAAATTGCCAAATCATCAATGAAACAGCTGTAATGGAAAAAATCCAGGAAATAAACGAAAGTTATAAAAAAGAAAACGTGAGTCTTTGAATTTCCAACAAAAGTTTGCACTATATATATATATATATATATATATATATATAGAGAGAGAGAGAGAGAGAGAGAGAGAGAGAGAGATGTGTATGTATAGAGTTGCGCAAATGGCACGCATTAATTTTGAATCAGTAATAACTTAAACATTTTATAAATTTTTCTGTTTTTTTTTTTTCAGAATTTTGCAGATAAAACATTGACAATTGATCATGGAAAAAGTTAGCTTGGAGCAACGAAACAAAATTATTGAGCTTTATTTTCCAAATCTCCGTTTCATAATCTTGACTCAAAGAGCCTATCGTCGGTATTATATTGTCAGACAAGCTCCCAATCAGAGCACAATTAATCGTCTTATGAAACGGTTTGGGCAGCAAGGCTCAGTCAGTAATCTTCTACGAACTAGCAGACCACGTTAAGTACCTACAACTGAATATGTAGTACTCGTAGAGGACAGCGTGGCTGAGAATTTAGACATTTCAACTCGAAGACGGACCACTCAGTTTGAAATATCTATAATGTCACATATAAATATTCTGAGGGAATTACGCCTGTTTCCATACAAAATTCAAATGGCACGGGCATTACAACTCACAGATTTGCAGACTCGCTTAGCTTATGCTGTTGACATTCAGCAATTAACCAGAGAACAACATGAGAACATAACCTGATAATGAGCGACAAAGCCCATTTTCATCTGGACGCGTTCGTAAATAAGCAAAACTGCCGAATATGGGCATGTGAATATTTAAGAATCGTTCATTAGCGTGAATTGCATCCAATAAAATGTACTGTATGGTGTGGTTTTACCTCAGAAAGAGTGATAGGTCCTTAATTCTTCGAAAACAAAGAAGGTGATTGTAACTGCACAGCGCTATCAACAAATGATTGAAAATTGTTAAAGACCGGCTATTCAGGATAACCAGGTATATGGTTCCAACAAGATGGAGCGACTGCCCACAATATCAGTCAAAGTATGGCGCTCCTAAAAGGATTGTTTGGTGGGCGTTTTATTAGCAGATTTTCTGATTTTAACTTGCCTTCACGTTCACTAGATTGGACAGCACTCTTTCCGCAACTGCCTTTATGGTGCGGTGGTTTCTCTCCACGATCTCGGTGCCACTGGATCTGTAGGCAGCTCTGAAAAATTGTTGGATATTCCATTTATTCATTACTTCCGTCACTGCTACTGACTTGAATGCGGTTCCATTGTCGGTTAACAACTCTTCCACGGGACTTCGCTCTAAAAACACCTCATCGAGGATTGCCGCTATTTCATTGCCTGTTCCTCCACGTAGCTTCTTCCATAGGGCAAATCGCCCGGGCCCACAGTAAATCATGGTCAGGTAAAGTCCACCCCTGTAATGGGTGACATCGCATGCTAGTCTCTCCCAGTTCAGCAATATTTTTCCTTTTGAATTTAATGTAACGTTTTTTTCTTTACAAATAAATATAATTTAACCTCGTTGTGTTAAAAATGATTTAAATAAAAATATACATTATTTAACTATAATCATATGTATAACCATATTTACTGCTTTTAGTAGCGCTTCTATTGATTCTGACGATTTTTTTCAGGCCGTATTTAAATAAATATTTTCTCTTTAAGGAGGAGGATGTAGAAACTTGGTTTTAGTAGTGCTTTTAGTAGTTTAGCCTCCTTAGTGTTTGCAGTAGTGCTCTAGGGGCTTCATGGTTTTATATTTTTCACTCATCACTTAAAAAATGTTTTCTCAAGACAATAAAAGCAATATATTCTCAAAATCACTATTTTATTTGAAACATTTTTCATTTTAAAGGCCAAAGTCATTAAAAAAATAGTGCGGATCGTTAAAATGCAAAAACAACTTTTAAAAAGTCATAAATAAAAATAGTGACGGAGGGGGGACAGACTGAACTTTTCTCAAAGTAAAAAGTAAAAACTATTATTAATAATGAGACGCTCCTCCATGAGATTAATGGACTATCTCATGACGTCACTTCCTCTGGTGACGTCACTTCCGGTAACGAGTACCGACGCACGGCAGTCTGAGATTGGCACGTGACCAAACAAGTCGGGTGCACACGTCTAACCGTTGAGGAATGGTATTACTCAACTCACTTCGCCTGTAATTTATATGAATACATATTTCGTTCCTAAAAACCCCGTGTTCCTTTCGTTTATTACCATTTAACCCCATAAAACTGGCGACGACAGATTTGACTTTCCCACGGGTGAATTCCACACACAAAAAAATTCTAATTGACTTCAAAAGAACTTCGGATTTACAATCTAAGAAGTCGACTGGCAATTACGTTCTAAAAACAAAATTTCAAAAACAAAAAAAAACAGAAACGAACACAAGGCAGGTACGAAACGCATTTTTATAATGTTTAAAAATTAAGTTGGTTGCCTATTGAAAGAAGAAAGGAAAAAGAAGAGAAACATGTTGGCCCAATTTTCACCGCGAGAACAGTTCTATCGTAAAATGTGGACTGTTTATTCGTATGCAAACTTGAACATTTTTCAAATGAAGCGAAAAGTTTTTTGCTTTTGTTTTGTGCTGCTAACTTTATGCAATATTTTAACGAGAGAGAAATGTTTTCCCCCTTTTCGTTTTACTTGGACTAAAGGAAAGATACTTTTTCATTGAGTGGAATTTTCTGAAATATTCTATTTTTAACTGTCGGTCCTACAGTGAAAAACATTTTTCTTCCGCGTGAGACAACCCCCCCCCCACACACACACATAATAAAACACCCATTTTTGTTAACTGCCAGACAATTCCGCAATTATTTTTATTCTTTTGCAACTGTATTGTATCACAGTACATTTTTTGTTGTTTTCCGATTAGCAAATAATTTTTTTTGTTCACCCTCATATTGGGTTATCTCTAAGGTTTTTACCAAGAAGTAAGGGATATATTGCTCCCTCCTCATGCGCACACACTCAAGGAAAGGATATTTTCTGGGGAGGGGTTATTATTTTATCTCTTTTCTCCCTTCGCGTTACAGGTTCGAGCCAGCCTGCCTACTACAATGTTTTTAACACATTTCTCCCCCCTGGGCTGCCTACTGTTGTTTTGGTTCCCCGCTACTATCACTTTTTAAACTCCCCCCCCAGGGAATTCCTTACTACACTACCTCTCTACGGCTATGCAACGCCGTGTTCCCCTGCTAGTTTAAAAATAAAACTGACTTGATAAATGTGTGCAATTATTTGGAATATGTTTTTTTTTTACTGTTACGGATACTTACATCATACAGATTTGTTTTATTATTTTTTGTTTGTTTTTTTTTCTGGAGGAAGGTAAATTCTGGACAAGCACGACATAAACTCTCCTCGTCGAATTTCGATTTTGGTTGGCCTATTCTATTCTATTTCATCTCCCGATCGATATTGTGTATTAAAGAATTACGATTCACAAATACAAAAACATGTCAAAAAAGAATTGCGTTTGTTGTCAGTCATTTTTCGCTTTTTTTTTTATCAAATATTTTCATGAAGTCTGCTTTTACGTGTTTACAGTTTTTGTTTTTCAACGGAATTTTGTCGACTTCTTTTCTCTTTCTTTTTCGCTTTTCAGCACTTTTTACGCCGTTGAATAAATTGAAGTTTGTTTTTTTTAAATAATATTTTTGCCTACATTTTTTTAAACCTAAATCCTTTCAAAGTCACGTTCTTTTTCATTAAAAAAAAATCCTACAAAATATATTTTAGCTCGATTTTCTTTTTTTTGTCACAATGTCTCTGCCAATGTTGTGTTGTGACACGATCATTTTTTTTGTTTTGTTTTTTGTTTTTTTTTGTAGACAGCAAAATAATCTTTACAACAATGGAGGTCTCGTGTGTGAATATGTGTAACAAAAATCTCGAAGTAATATTAAAATCGAACGTCGGGTTAACCGGTTATTTAACTACATAACTACATATTAACCGTTGTTGTAAAGCATGTTGTCAACCTCTGTTACTTCTCTATTATTATACTAGCAGGCGAGCCGGCATTGCCCGGTCTTAAAATCCGCTTAAATATGATAGTTTCATAAATGCAGATTTCGTATTTATTATCATATTATATTGTACTCAATATATAGTAATGACTACCAGGGCTACCCGGCGTTGCTCGGGATCGTATAAAATAATAATAAAATTGAAGTTTATTTTAACATACATTTTATACTTAGGATAGAGGAATATTTGATTCCTATGTATCATTTACTATCTCGAGCAAAAGAATGGTTTACCTGCCAGTATTACACAATATATGTATGAAATAATTGTACCTTCCCTAGGACAGGAAATTTACAGCACATATATGAAAAAAAAATCCCTTTCCTAGGACGGATAATGTACAACACATATTTAAAATAATTTTACCTAGTCTTAGACAAGTAATCTAAATACATATACGAAACAATTTAACATACTCTCGACATATTGTACAACATATATGAAATAATTTCTCTTCCCACCAAAGCCACCATAATTGTAAGAAAAATGAAGTCATATTTAGAAGATGAATCATTAGGATTTCCAAATTAATACATAAATACATTGTCTTGATTAGTGATTAGTCAACCCATGCTTCACCATAAAATTCATCATTATTGTGTTTATTCTCCCATCACAATCACCACCGACACTATAATTTTAAGTGAAATGATACGATTTCTGGAAGATGACTCATAGGGTTTTCGAAATTAATACATAAATACATTGACACGGTTAGAATTAGGCAACTCTTGCTTCACGATATAATTTAACATTATTGCGTTATTTTTCGTCTCCACATCACATCCCGGCATTATGATTTTTAGAGAAATTAAAGATGATTCAGCAGGTTTTTTTAAATTAATACATAAATATATTAACACGGTTAGTGATTAGGCAATCCTTGCTTCACTAAGACTAAGCTAGTTTCTTTCAATAATTACAAGAAACTTTCTCAACCATCAATAGCTATGGCTAAAGATGCATTACTTGAAAGTACTTCTTTACAAACTCCTCGGCTTAACGTTCACAGGGAACATAAATTAGAACAGACACATTAAGAGCATTGCCAGAGCCGCTGCGAGGAAGGTGGGCTCTCTCTAACATGCTAGAAAATTAATTACGTCTGAAAGTACCCTGTAGCTCTACTATGCTACCATTCGCTCATATATGGAGTATTGTTGTCACATTTGGGCTGCTTGTCTCTCACTCATGGACAAGGTTAATAAAATAGTCGCCAACCTGATAGGTCTTGAACTGACATCTAGGCTTCAGCCTTTGCCCCATCGACGAAATGTTGCATCCCTCTGCCTGTTCTAAAAGTATTTTAATGGTGGATTCTCCGACGAACTACAAACCCTTGTACCCCCTCGACGTAAATACCCCCGACAAACCCGACAAGCAGCAAAATCCCACCCCTACACATTAGAAATCCCTAGATGTAAGAAAGCCTTCTACACTAATATTTTCTTCTCCAGAACTGCTAGACTTTGGAACTCACTTCCGGGTTCCTGCTTTCCCAACTGTACTGACATGCAGAAGTTCAAGTGTAATGTGAACAGACATCTTGCTGCTCAACTCCCTACATAGTATCCCTGCAACTTATGTCCCTAATAGTAGCCCCCTACATCAAAGTGGCACTGTACCTTGTTTGGGGTGAAAATGGAATAAAAATAAAAAAAATAATCCGACGAAAGAATTAACAGGTGATTTTGACTAAAGGTAAAATCTGCATAGGATGTCAAACATCACAAATGCATTCGAGAAGTTTTAATCCATACAAGCAGACAAGCCCGGCATATGA
>NC_136491.1:8443994-8778994 GCF_053919585.1 Euprymna scolopes | reverse complement strand
GGGGGCGCATTAATTCACTGGGAGATATGCCCACCCAGTCTTCGTTAAGTCATGCATCTAGAAAAAAGAACCCACTGATGTAAAACCTGCGGTCTGCATTATGTTTTGTCTTGTGGCAGCTATTGCACCGACAAAGATTAACAGTAATACCAAAATGTGGTTGGTCCTACACAAAGCCTTTACCACTTAAGATAAATCATCTCTGTGGATTTCCGAACAACTTAGTTGTTGTGGCGGAACCTCATACGTCAAAATTGACGTGAGAATATATCTCTCTCTCTCTCTCTTCCTCTCTCTCTCTCTCTCTCATATATATATATATATATATATATATATATATATATATATATATATAGCCATCCACATACAGTACTGTTTCGCTGTTTCACAGCTCATCAGTGCGGCTAGACAGGCAACTACCTCAAGCCAGGATTTAAATCCGACTGTTTGTACGGCAGTCAAGGCTCCTAACCATTACGCTATTGGCGGCTGCTTGAACGAGTAGTGAGTTTAGATCATCGTATACTGTGACTGACGTAAAGAACATTTAAAATTAAAATATTTAAATTGAACGTTATTTCTCGCAGTTAATGGTAGCCGATTGGATACGGACTTTGCTAATCGAGCCAAAGATGGCTCATGTTGCCGGGTTGGAATTTGTCGACTGGTGTTAATCGTGAAACCCTGCACTGAAGATTCCCGAAAGCATGAAACACTAGTGTGTGTAGGCATTTAATTATTATAGTATAAAAATAAATATATTATTATTATTATTATTATTATTATTATTATTATTATTATTATTATTATTATTATTATTATTATTATTATTATTATTATTATTTGAGGGCAAACAGTTACATATGGTTGATACAAGTAGTCATCTGTTTCAGTCAATGAGACTTCCTCAAGCGACCTGGAACCTCTCGACGCCACAAAGAAAAATGGAAAAAAATAGAAAGAAATTGAAAACGGAAAAATTGAGCTCTTCAAAAAAATATATAAAAAGATCATAAAAAGTTGCGAGCTCTCTAAAGAAAGGGGATACAAATGGATAAAAGAAAATGGAAAGCTTTCATTACAAGCTATTGGAAGATTATTCAAAATCAGTTTAACAACTGGATATAAATCTGAAATGATTAAAGTGGGGCATAATTTTACTGGAACTGTAAATTGGATAGGAAAGTGGGTATGGGGGTATGTTTGTTCAACGTGTCAGGAAAAGAAGTTTGCAAATGTAATCATTGACATACAGAATTACGTATCGTTATAAGATAAGTTAGGATGGGGTGATGGACTAATGAAGACATATTTATACAGAAACATACACCCATAAACATACATACGTACAAAGTATACATTTGATATATATATATATATATATATATATATATATATATATATATAAGTAAAATAAACTTGTAACTTATAATTCATTAATTTATATTTTTCTCTTTCTCTCTTTCCTTCAACTACAACGCCTGAAAATTTAAAAATTATTTATAATATTTTTCAATTCCCCCCCCCCAGCTAATTTATATTTATATGTATATATATGTATGTATATGTATATGTATGTATATATGTATGTGTAAGTGTTTGCATCTGGATGTATGTGTACTTGCATATATGTTTATATATGTATATATGCGTGTATTTTTACGTATCTGTGTATGTGTACATATATATATATATGTGTTTGTATATGTATGTTTGTGTATATATGTATATGTATATATATATATATATATATATATATATATATATATATATATATGTATGTGTGATCACGCATGTGCTTTTCCCCCATTTACGTATGTGCATTTGCTGTACATATTTATGCGTGTGCTTATATTTGTGTGTTACTTATTAAAAATGTTTTTTTTTTCTATTATTTAAGTTACTTACTTAAGCCTTCACCTATTTTATTTTATTTCACTAAAATAAACCTGTAACGTATAATTTCTACCTGCCCGGCTATTTATTTATATATATATTATATTTAATTATATATATCATTACACTATCAAAATAAACCTGTAAAGTATAATTCATTAACTTATTTTTCCTTTTCTTTTTCTTTCCATTTTATAAACAATAAATATCTTTCAATCTCTCCCCGCCCGGCTAAATTACTTTAAACCCCATTTTCAACCCGTTCCTTCACCTATTTTATTTTATTTTATTAAAATAAACCTGTAACGTATTATTTCTACCTGCCCGGCTAATTTATTTATTATATTTAATTATATATATCATCACACTATTAAAATAAACCTGTAAAGTATAATTCATTAACTTATTTTTCCTTTTCTTTTTCTTTCCATTTTATAAACAATAAATATCTTTCAATCTCTCCCCGCCCGGCTAAATTACTTTAAACCCCATTTTCAACCCGTTCCTTCACCTATTTTATTTTATTTTATTAAAATAAACCTGTAACGTATTATTTCTACCTGCCCAGCTAATTTATTTATTATATTTAATTATATATATCATCACACTATTAAAATAAACCTGTAAAGTATAATTCATTAACTTATTTTTCCTTTTCTTTTTCTTTCCATTTTATAAACAATAAATATCTTTCAATCTCTCTCCGCCCGGCTAAATTACTTTAAACCCCTTTTTCAACCCGTTCCTTCACCTATTTTATTTTATTTTATTAAAATAAACCTGTAACGTATTATTTCTACCTGCCCGGCTAATTTATTTATTATATTTAATTATATATATCATCACACTATTAAAATAAACCTGTAAAGTATAATTCATTAACTTATTTTTCCTTTTCTTTTTCTTTCCATTTTATAAACAATAAATATCTTTCAATCTCTCTCCGCCCGGCTAAATTACTTTAAACCCCATTTTCAACCCGTTCCTTCACTAACATTAACTTTCCAACCTGTTGCCATGGTGATCCTTTAAATTAACTGTTACTTATGCCGTTATCAACAAAAGTAGCGTCTTTTAAGTTTAAACTGTTAAAAAACACGTATATAAGAACTTACACATAATTAATATTTAATTATAAACCCCTCTCTTTTTTAATACACTCCTACTACTTTAAACTCCAACGTCCTCTCCCCACCACTCCCCCTTCTTTTCTAACTCCCCTTTATCTACGATCTTTCCATTTTTATTTGACTTTATAACTTAGTCCATCTATGAATTCTGATGATGCTAGTTGGATTTTTCCTCTCTTTGAGGATTTTCCTCTAGTTGAAACAATTTGTAAACTCATTCTGGACTCACAGTAATAAATTTCCTATATACTGCTCTGACTACACATTGAGCACTTTAGTCCGGTTTTTTTTACCACTGGTAAATAAATATATATATATATATATATATATATACAAGAAAATACGCACACGCACGTATACACAACTTTATCTATAGATACACAAACAATCACAGGTGTATATATATGTATACACACACACACATATATATACACAGATACTTATATATATACAAACATATACATTTACATATGCACCCACATATACATATGTACGCAATAAATATACACAGACGGACATCTACAAAAATAAACATACGTACAGAGATACTATTATACAGACATAAGTATATATTTAAGTAAATAGTATTAGAATATTAAAATTAAAAATAATTATACATAAATTAAAATTTACGATTAAAAACCACTATGGAATTATTAAGAAATTATTAAACGAATTTAAAATTTAATCGGGTACATTAAAAAGTATACAGATCTAAATGTAATATGTATGTAAATCTGAAAATATACGCATATTATTATTAATAAGCAATTATTAGTATTTTCATTATAATGAGTTATAAAAGGTGTTAATTCTATCACATTATTATATGTGTTGGGTAAAGTATTCATTATACTAGTTATTAATTAATTATTGTTTTTTATTTAAGTATAGATTGGAGTTGGGTGGTGCTGGGTTTAGTCAATGGATTTGAAAATCATATCAGAATAGTAAGAGAGTATTAAGAGAGAATATATATATATATATATATATATATATATATATATATATATATATATATATATATACAATTGCAAATACAAATAGATACAAAAATAAAGTACGCACACAAAAGAATACATACTTATTTCTTTATATATATACATATATATATATATATATATATATATATATATATATATATATATATATATATATATATATATATACAGTGATTGCTGCATCGGAAAGGCCAGTTAAAAATACATAATATACTTTGTTATTTTCTTTAATTTAATCCCTTTTTTAGAATTTATTAGACAAAATTTAACTTTTATTTTACCGTGCCAATAAATATGATCATCACTGTATATATATATATATATATATATATATATATATATATATATATATGTGTGTGTGTGTGTGTGTGTGTGTGTGTGTGTGTGTGTGTGTGTGTGTGTGTGTGTGTGTGTATACTAGCATGGCTACTGGGATCATTAGAAAATAATTTAAAGACATTAAAAGGCGTTTGTATAATAGTTTGATAAAAATCCCTATTTCTCTATCTTTTGTGCTCGAGAATTATTTTCTACATAGCACGATTCTCAATCCACTTTCGCCAGGAATTCAATGATACATATCTACTTGTATTTAGCTATGAAAGAAGAAAATCTTAATAGATTGAGATCTTGGAGAGGTGTATTGATACCTAAATTCCGCTGAAGACCGATCGCCGCTGCCATTACGACTTCCGGTTGCGCATGCGTACATAAAAAAAATAATCCCCGCAACAATAAAACTTATTGTTTTAGTGTGTAGCGTCCCAGTTGTTTTGTTTTTCGCGTTTAAATTATCCAAATAAACAATTGTTAATACTTTCTGCATTCATTTCCGTATTACGTTTAACGCAATTTTCTTACAAATAAATCTATTTAATCCGTTGACAACGATAAGAGCATTTTACAACGGCGATTTACTCACCGCCTTCATTTTTTTTTTTTACTTTATTCTCCATTTTTAATACGCCTTTCTTAAACATATATACATTTTATTCTACATTGCCAACATAAATAAATAACCCCGAAAATATTTTTTATTTTAATTTGCGTTACAAATAAATAATCAACGCAACAATAAAATGTATTGTTTTACTGCGTACGTTTTCAGCGTCCCAATTGTTTTTTTCGCATTTAAATTAAAAGATATATAAAAATTTGAATTTAACTTTAAGTGTTATGGTATCTGTTCAGTGCACATTTACCTATAAATATGGCGAGTCACTTATAATTCAATGGCTGTAAGTTTTATTTTTTATTCGTTTTGTTTTTTTTTTTTTAAATAAACAATTATAAACAGAACGACTCATAGAAATCTATCTATATTCGTTTTTCATTTTAAGATACTTTCATAGAAATATTTCTGTTGTATCACAAAAAGCTATTTTTACGTCATAGGTGTCACGCTCATACATTAATTCCATAGATAATATAACATACTGACCCAACGGGTCACGGGTAGTCTAGTATATATATATATATATATATATATATGTATATAGTCATCCACATAGAGTTATGTTTCGCTGTTTCAAAACTCATCAGTGCGGCTAGACATGTAACTGCCTCAAACCAGGATCGAAATCTGACCGCCCAAATGACAGTCAGTCTTCTCACCATTACGCTATACGGCTGCTGCTGTGTGGGTAATGAATTTAACGATGTTTAGTTTTGACATCTTCCAAATGCTTCCGCTCGATTTGTTTACAAAAATGTATGTATATATAGGTATACATATATATACATATATATATGTGTATATATATGTATATATGTATGTATATATATGTATATATATATGTATATATATGTATATATATGTATGTATATATATGTATATATATTTATATATATGTATATATATATGCATATATATATATGTATGTATATATATGTATGTATATATATGTATATATATGTATGTATATATATGTATGTATATATATGTATATATATGTATGTATATATATGTACGTATATATATGTATATATATGTATGTATATATATGTATATATATTTATATATATATGTATATATATGCATATATATATGTATATATATTTATATATATATATATGTATATATATATGCATATATATATATATGTATATATATATATATATATATATTTCAGTCATCATCATAACAATGCATTTTGCAACCCTCTCTTATCCATTTAGCTGGAAAGCAGGCAAGCGGAACAGATTCCTACGCGAGGACAGTTTTAAGAAAGAAAAATCTTTAAAACAATTAAGAAGTCTTGCAGATGTCTTTCTTTAAGTGTCT
The DNA here is from genome assembly GCF_053919585.1 of Euprymna scolopes. Lineage (NCBI taxonomy): Eukaryota > Metazoa > Mollusca > Cephalopoda > Sepiida > Sepiolidae > Euprymna > Euprymna scolopes. Next base: position 8,772,683 of record NC_136491.1, on the reverse strand, counting down.
AGCATTGGTGACCTGTAATGAAAGAAGGCTCGCAACAAGGAAACATTCGTTATCCACAATGCACTGAAACCGCCGGTACAGGTAGCTAATCAGAACATAATATTGCGATATTATTAACATAAATATATTACCCGCTTATTAACATAGTTGAAAACTATATCATCATTGCTTCATACACATTATAATATTATATTTTCAGAAAGCTTAGATGAGATAAGTCATCGGTACCGTCGGTTTCAAACCTTCAAATACATTTTATCATAGATGTTGGTTGTGTGTTTTTAATCATTTTTACAAGGTGTTACAATTATTAAGGCGCAAAGGTCACTTGAACATAAGGGTTAATGTGTGTAATAAAATAATAAACACAAACACATATACACACATACATATACATTTTATTATTGGAATCCTTCGAGATAAGTAATATTCATAGTTGCTGTTTCACAACGTTTCAGCCAACTATTTCTTTGGCCTTCGTCAGGATGTGTAACGTTCGAACTCAAGTTGTTCCACAGAAACATTATCACTTAGGCAATTTAGACAGTTAAGGTATGATGTGACCGCCTGGAGGAGCGATATTGCTCCCCATACGTGACCTATAAAAAGGGACGAATTTATTGTGCTTTGTAAAAACAGACAGATATTTTATTGTTTTAAAAAATGACAGGAAATATCAGAATAAGGTTGAATGAAAATGTGCATTCGTTTGGCATGAGGAACACCTGATCAGACACCTGGCTTTCTGAGTGACAGGATTGATCTTTTGGGGGCGTGTGAGAGAAATTTAGTTTTGGTCCCGGATTCGCAGGCTATACGCGACCTGTTGAGATTCACACACACAAAAGAGTCGGTTATTCCCCGTTTGACCTGCTTGATTCGGGTTGGTCGGAAGGATTGCCCCGACTAACCCTGTTACCTTAGTATTTAAGCAATTATCCAGGCCGATTTTAGCAGATTGAAGTCAAATCTCGAGAAAAACACACTCCAAGAACGCCACAAAGCACCATCCATCCACCCTGGCCGCCATCTTGGAGAACGAATAATAAGATTTTGGAAAATCTTGATGTTTCTCTAGTGTAATCAAACTGAACGATGTACATATGTAAAATCTTGTCATTTTTGTGGAATTAACTTTTTCGTCGTTAGAACTCTCGAAGTCTGTTTTCCTTGTCTGGCGTGCATGCGAAGCTAATTGATTTTCAGCAGAATCGACACGAAGCCGAGACGCTAAGAATTTATGTGAAGTCCTCTCGGAGGAAGATAGACGATCTACGGCCAGACCAGTTCAGCAGGGTCAAAAGTAATCTGCTAACCTGGGCGAGAGGGTCACAAAAACAATTTCAGCAGTTTAGGCAGTTTAAACAGTAAAGGCAATTTAAGCAGTTTAGGAAACTTAAGAAGTTTAAGCAGTACGGACAATCATATATATAGTTAATATATATATATAGTTAATTCATTTATTACGGACTATTATCCTCATCTTTCTTAGTTGTTTTACGACGTTTCGGTTAACTATTCCTCTGGCCTTCGCGACGGGATAGGAATTCTGAATCTCCTAACTGCATTCTCAGCAATTACTGCCATTCATAGATGTCGTCTCACCACGATTTGACCAAGTAAGCCTCTGGCTGTCTTTGGATAGGATTGAAACCGCTATCTTCAGACAATTCTCACCTGGAACCATAGAGATTCAACGTCTCTATCCATTGCACCACGGGCCCCGAAGGGGCGATCAATGTTGGATTTTTTGGTCTTATAAATCCACGTTTATTTATTATCTGATCTTCCATTGTCGGGTCCGTATGGAATGGTATATATATTATTTTAATTGGAATTCATTATTGAGATTAGTATTATTTATTTATCTATTTATTTCGGACTATTATCCTCGTCTTTATTAGTTGTTGTGTTCACCTATGTGCACACACCTGACGAAGTCCAGAGGAATAGTTGGCCAAATCATCGTGAAACAACAACTAAGAAAGAGGATAATAATCTGCAATAAATGAATTAATACTCATCTCAATAATTAATTCCAATTAATATATATATATATATATATATATATATATATATATATATATATAGGTGTTTATTATTTTTTCACAATTAAACTTCAAACCTTACCTTATTTGAACCCTTTCGGTTACAATGTAGCTAAGATATTGTTGTTAATATTTTGTCTTTTATTGAGCAGAGACTGTATTTCTCTAAATCAGTTCGCAATTGGATTATATTCGGCCGTAATAACTCGACAAAAAATTCGTTCATGCTTGCCCGCCATTCGTGCAGGTTGTAAGGCGAGAAAAACGAATTGCGATGAAAAAAAAAAAAAAAAGGAAACACAGAAACGTGTATCCTCCACGTCTTTAATCTGTTCAGCCGTGATCAGAGTGAATAAGACCCCAAATTTCGACATGAACAATTTATTTGTATACCTGATTTAAACCTAAGGAATCCATAAACAATGCCGGTCACAACCTTAACTGTGACCCCTATTCTGTCATTTGTGGGCTCCCCTATTACAAAATGGGAAGCTTCTCTTGTTGATATCGCCTTATGCATGACAGGTTCAAATGTTCGCCTCACGCACTTGCAACGCCATTGAATCTGCATTGCTGATTTTCTCAGAATCTCTCCGTTTTTGCTCCCTCTCACACACACACCCACACGCACGCACACACACACACACACACATGTATATATATATATATATATATATATATATATATATGTGTGTGTGTGTATATATATATATATATATATATATATATATATATATATATGCACACACTTTCGTTTATCACGTTTTTTACCATTATTCTGCTTCTCTACATATCCTCTGTCACATGACTAATTCGATGTCAAAGTCTGTGAGGACTTCATCACACCCTTCAAACCAGATCGAAACTGTCTAAACAAAATACGTCACACATTTAGTAAGAAAAAAAATGAAATATTTAAGATGCGTTCCTTTTAATCTACGCGTTTAACCGTGAGGATTTTTATTGCAAACTTAATTTTTTTAAAGTTTTGTTTACAGGAGAGTCACCATTTATCAAGGCTCGGAGGCCACTCGAGGGTAACAGTTAATGAGTGATCAGTGAAACAACAGAGAGATCGTTTTTCGGAATTGGGCTATTTAAGAGGACGAGATAGCAAAAATTTGTTCACATTAGACTTTAAAACGACCACGTTGTAGTCAGCTAGGAAAGAGGCCAATAGAACAAAGTTCTAAGGGCGAGCAGTTACAGGAAAAAAGCTTTGTTCGAGGAATTTTCGTTTAAATGAAAGCACTGATAGAGAGTAGGGGAACTTGATGGCAGTGGTTGTAGCTTGACAAGTGTTTTTTTTTTAACGTTTGGCCTGGGGAAACATTGAATGTAGCTCATACGAGCATTTGCTGTGAAAGTAACGGTAAAGCACAAAAGAAAAACGTAGGAAAAATTACAATGATTGCAAAAATGACTTGTTTCTGTAATGTCCACGTTTGTAAAGTTTACTTACTTAACAATAGAAACCCCAAGGTGATGACGCGCAGCGGACTTTATGTTCAACGGTCACGCAAAAGTAATGTGAATTCTCGCGGTTCGTATGCAAATTAGATGATCCTTTTGAAGACTGCGAGTCGTGCATATTTAACATCTTGAGGCGTGAAGAATCATTTACTTGGGCCAACACAGAAATCAACGAAGGCTAAAATGAAGAAAAGTAATTTTAGTCAGAATGTCTGACGAATGATGTATTACAGGTCGAGATGTATCAAGCGCACACACAACAAAATTGAATAAAGACATTCCACCAGAAAATATTTTTCTCTGATCGTATCTTTTAGTGTTTATATTTGTTTCGTTGATGTTGTCGTCCATTACATGTTTTTGATTCATAAAAGACGACTTTATCTTTCAGCGTTTTCTTTACGTTTTTTTTTTTTATTTTATTTTATTTTTATTTTATTTTATTTATTTCGCAACTTTTAAAAACAAGGCATTTGATAAACTTTACAGCTGGAACTCAGGCGGTGTTGGTCGTCTCAGAAAGAAGGAGAAGAAGAAGAAGAAGAAGAAGAAGAAGAAGAAGAAGAAGAAGAAGAAGAAGAAGAAGAAGGAGGAAGAGGATGAGGAGGAGGAAAAGTATAAGAAAAAGAAGAACTATCGCACCAGATAAATACAACCAATTACAATGTTTTATCGCAAGCCAAACACGAAGTAGATCGATTAAAAATCTAAGATGTCGATGGTTTCTGATTTGTTTCTTATTTTTTTTATTAAAGGTTCGATTGTTTCGATATAATTTGTTTCAGAAGTTTATAAACAGTTACTGACAAATGTTTTTTGTCGTTGTTTTTTGTTTGTTTTTTTTTCTTTGTTTTGTTTTGTTGTGTTTTTTGTTTGTTTGTTTTTCTTTGCAAAACGATTTGAAGTTCCTTTTTTCTTGCGATATCTTTACGCTTGCGCACGAAAATTCATATCTCACACCCAACATAGAAACATTTCTTTTTTTTTAATATCTTTCCCATTCTTGTCTTATCTTATTTCAAACAAACAGCATACATAATAATATTGTAAATTGTACACAGCCAATTATCGATAAAAGATAAATATTACGAAAATATTAGTCAGCTGTATCCAGAAACAAGTCTGTGCAGTTGTGAACTCTAGAAGTGTCCCCTGGTCTATCACTAAAGACTGTTCCTGTTTTATGTAACAGCTGCTGTTTACTCGGTCGGCGATGTGATTGCTACGTCTGGCAAGAGATAAAATGCAAGCGACACAAATAAAGACGGATAAACTATTAATTAACGCTAAAACATTAATAACAAACAAATATGGACATTTTTCTCAAAAGTATTAGATTTTACTTTCAGTACATGAATTTACAAATGAAATTAAAATGAAAAGAAAACAGATTAAACATATAAAGATAATTTCCCTTGTAAATTCATTTTTAAAAGAAATCAATATTTTCATAGATGAATAAAAAAAAATTCAAAATATTTGCAAAAATGATCATGTAATATATATATATATATATATATATATATATATATATATATATATACACACGAAAAATCACAATACTATAATCCAAGAATCCAAAAAATAAATATCAAAATAGAATGAAAGCACCCCTACCCTTATTTCAGAAGAGCCAGTCCCCCCCTCCCCACACATACACATTAGTAACGACCTTGGACCACAGCCGCCTTCCTAAGGAAGTAAATAACCCCAAAATACTATAAAACAATATACACGTTCCCAAACCAATAAAATCAAACACACACACGCACACACACGCACACACACGCACACACACGCGCAGGCACACACATAAACACACACGCACACACACACACACACACACCCTACCCCACCCTAACGGAAAAGAAAAAAACATTAGCAGAAAGAGATAGCGACTACAGCGAGGTCAACGTCTCCCTGGACAAGCCAAATAAAAAAGCAATAAAAATTCAGCATACCAATGAATAATAAACACTTACAAGCCTCCACCCCTTGGAAAAACTTCAAATTAACTACGAAAATCGCCATTTTTACACATTTGAAAATAATTTCTGACGAGGACGCATCACAGACCGTCTGAAACGCACGTAAACGATTTCAATGACTTAAAAACATTATTACAATGATCCAAACATAATTCTCAATGAAAAACCAAGACACGGAAAATAAAATAATGTTAAAAAATACACATTGTTGGTGACTACTCCCTTATTTAAATATAAATATATATATACATATATATATATATATATATATATATATATATATATTCATATCTGATTTACCTCTGCACTCCATGTTTAAAAAGGATGTGTCCTCTATAGTATCAGATCTGACCGAATGGTAAATTGTAGGCATAGACCAATTCATACCATCTAAAAAATTCCAACAAAAACTCAACAGCCAGCCATGGTTCTCCCCAGAATGTGCTGCTGCTATCGCGCACAGAAATCACTTTTTCCATAGCTACCAACGTAATAGATGCACTGAGACTAAACCTGCTTTCAGGACTGCCAGCAACCACTGTAAAAGAGTAATAAAATATGCAAGAGAGCTATATGCCCAGTCTGTTAAATCCAAGGTAGCTGATCAGCGGCTTGGTTCCCACCAGTTTTGGCAAATAACAAATAGGATCCTGAACAGAAGTGTGCGTTCTATCCCAACCATTATCAATGGACCAGAGGTCATTTCGTCAGCGTCAGACAAGGCCAAACTATTTGCAAAGAACTTTGCAGCTAATTCTACCCTATGCGACGAAGGCCATCAACTCCCCATATTTCCTCCTATAACACAGAACAAGCTAGGTAACATACAAATATCCGTGCATGAGGTCGCCAAGCTAATAAAGAACCTAGATTCCAGTAAAGCAACTGGCCCTGATAGCATCCCAATTATAGTGCTAAAAAAGCTTCAACCAGAACTCGCTCCCATACTTACGAAACTATTAACGCTGCCTTAAGGAGAAGTGCTTTCCGACTCCCTGGAAGACCTCATCAGTTTGCCCTGTATTTAAGAATTCAGGTGATGTCATCTCCCTCTCAGTACAGACCAATAAGTCTCCTGTGTGTTATGAGTAAGTTGCTGGAATCCATATTAAATAGAGAAATAGTCAACCACCTCAGCAGGTACAACCTTCTTAGTGACACGCAATATGGTTTCCGCTCTGCAAGATCTACCGCAGATGTGCTGACGGTTATATCTCACAGGATTAGTGAATCTCTTGATAAAGGCTTCCTTTCTAGGGCAATTGCTCTTGACATATCAAAGGCCTTCGACAAGGTATGGCATAAGGGTCTACTTCACAAGATTTCCAGCTACGGTATAACTGGAAATGTTTTCTTAATCATTAAATCATTTCTCTCCGATAGGCTCATAAGAGTAGTTGTAGATGGACAAAAATCGGAGGCCTGCAATATAAATGCTGGAGTCCCTCAGGGGTCAATCCTGGGCCCAACTCTCTTCCTGATCTACATCAATGACCTCCCTTAACACATACTTAAATCATTCGTTGACATCTATGCTGATGACACGACCATCTACGGCAACACATCAAAGGCTGTAAATGACAAAGTTCTCTCTGATTCTCTCTCCTCTGATCTCGAGCGCGTGGTTCAGTGGGGGAAGACGTGACTGGTTACCTTTAATGCATCCAAAACCAAACTCCTATCCTTACATCATCAACGCTCTGATCTCCATCTGGCATCAATTGAGATGGATGTCTCTCGTCTGGGTGAGGCCCCGTGTTTTGACAAGCTTCTGGTTTTGACCTTTACTCCTGATCTGAAATGGAACACGTACATCAAGTCTGTTGTCAAGGTCGCTGGAAAGATAGTGGGATCCTTCTTCCGCTCAAGAAGATATCTCACTACTGATACAATTCTCTATCTATATAAAAGCCAAGTACGTCAAAGGATGGAATACTGTTGCCATATCTGGGCAGGAGCTGCTAAAAACGGCCTATCCTACCTTGACAGAGTACAAAATAGACTTCGTGGCTTAGTGGGGGATACTCTTTTCTCTACCCTGCAACCTCTCTCCCACAGAAGAGACGTTGCGAGCCTATCCTTGTTTTACCGTTATTTCCATGGCAGGTGCTCGTCTGAACTCCAATCTCTTGTCCCTCCCTGCCAATCTTTCACGAAAAACACCCGTCTAGCTGAATCCACTGTGAAAAATTTCCCCCACTCCTTATCTGTGACTAAATCAAAACGTGGATTCCATGAACAAAGCTTTTTTCTTAGAACTGCACGCCTGTGGAACTCTGTTCCGTCTGCCTGCTTCCCACCTGACTACAACTTGGATGTCTTCAAGTCCAACGTTAACAAATTCCTAATGAACCGCCCCCTTAAGTAAACACTTCATCAAATCTCCACAGTAACGTAATGTACTTGCAATAACCCTTATCCCTGAGTGGCTTCCGGGCCTTGATAAGTGGTGATCACTGTGTAAAAAAATCGTTAGTATTGGAGATTTGAGAAACTGTCTTACTTAAGGGGGAGGTTTGTCAGGAATGTGTTTATGTTGGACTTGAAGACATCCAAGTTGTAGTCACGTGGGAAACAAGCAAACGGAAGAGAGTTCCACAGTCGTGCACTTCTAAGAAAGAAGCTCTGCTCATATAATCTACGCTTGGATTTAGGCACAGATAAAGAGTGGGGAAAATTAATGACAGTGGTTTCAGCCAGACGTGTGTTTTTCGTGAAAGACTGGCGAGAGACGACCAGAGATTGGAGCTCAGACGAGCACTTGCCATGGAAATAACGATAAAACAAAGACAGGCTCGCAACGTCTCTTCTGTGGGAGAGAGGCTGCAGGGAAGAGAAAAGGGCACTCCCCACTAAGCCATGAAGTCTTTTTTATACTCTGTCAAGGCAGGATATGCTGTTTTTAGCAGCTCCTGTCCAGATGTGGCAGCAGTACTCCATCCTTGGACGTACTTGGCTTTTATACAGATAGAGAATTGCATCAGTAGTGAGATATGTTCTGGAGCTGTAGAAGGATCCCACCATCCTCCCAGCGACCTTGGCAACCGACCTGATGTACGTGTTCCATTTCAGATCAGGAGTAAAGATCAAACCCAGAAGCTTGTCAAAACATGGAGCTTTCCCAAGACGAAAGCCATCCATTTCAATTGATGCCAGATGGGGATCAGAGCGTTGATGATGTAAAGATATTAGCTTGGTTTTAGATGCATTAAAAGTGACCAGCCACCTCTTCCCCCACTGTACCATGCGCTCAAGATCAGAGGAGAGAGGATTAGAGAGATCTTTGTCATTTACAGCCTTTGATTTGTTGCCATAGATGGTCGTGTCATCAGCATAGATGTCAACGAATGATTTAAGTATGTGTTTTGGGAGATCATTGATGTTGATCAGGAAGAGAGTTGGGCTCAGGATGGACCCCTTATGGACTTCAGCATTAATACTGTTGGCCTCTGATTTCTGCCCATCAACCACTACTCTTATGAGCCTATCAGAGAGAACTGATTTAATAATTAAGAAAACATTTCCAGTTATACCGTAGCTGAAAATCTTGTGAAGTAGGGTTTTATGCCATACCTTATCGAAGGCCTTTGATATGTCAAGAGCAATTGCCCTAGAAAGGAAGCCTTTGTCGAGAGATTCACTAATCCTATGAGATATAACCGTTAGCACATCTGCCGTAGATCTAGCAGAGCGGAAACTATATTGCATGTCACTAAGAAGGTTATTTCTGCTGAGGTGGTTGACTACTTAATATTTTTCATACTTTAGCATTCTGAAATAGTTTTAGAAAGCTTATATAATTTTTCAATAGACTTTAAAAACAAACGTTAAAAATGATATTTATACATTTTTTAAATTATTTTCTTGCTTAATGATTTTTTTCACATTATCCTTGAGTTATTATTTTTAGAAATATGATCATTTTTTTTTATTATTATTGTATTTTCAACCTAAACAAGGTACAGTGTTTCTTTGATGTAGGGGGCATAACTTTTAGGGGGACTAAGTAGGAAGTTGAACAGCAAGATGTCTGCTTACATTTCACTTAAACTTCTGCATGTCAGTACAGTCAGGGAAACAGGAACCTGGAAGGGAATTCCAAAGTCTAGCAATTCTGGGAAATAAACTATTAAAGTAGAAGGATTTTATGCATCTGTGTTTGGGTAGGACTTTGCTGCTTGTCAGGTTTTTCGGGTTTGTTTGTCGAGGTGACATAAGGGCTTGTAGTTCGTTGGAGCATCCACCATTAAAATACTTGAAAAACAGACAGAGGGATGCAACATTTCGTCAATAGGACAGCGGCTGAAGCAGGACCTATCAGGTTGGAGGCTCTCTTTTGAACTCTGTCTTAGAGGGAGAGACTATGCACCGGCCCAAATGTTACGATAATACTCTATACGTGGGTGTAAAAAAACTGAAATTATAAAATGTGTATGCATACCTTCTCAAAAATGTTTTATTTCACTCTAATAGTACGTGACTATGAATTAAACTGAAAAAAAATCGAATGAAAAATATTCTTATTTTGCAAAAGTGATGTTTGTTTTTTTTACTACTATGTAATTTTTAAGCAGTGAATTTATTGTGTAATAAATTTATTATTTTTTTAAGTTGTTTTTGAATAATAATGGAAAGCACAAACACCGGAAAAAACTAGCATCAGCTTCATTATCGATGATTTCATGATTAAATGTTACTCGATTATGGCGTCTAAACTTAAACCCTCAAAATCGTCTTTGACATATTAAGTTGAGAATTAATTCTTGCGGAATGTTTAATTTTGATTTCAAATGACCCATTTTCAAATAAGTTTTCGTTATAATATTTTTATATCATTTAAATTAGCGTTTTTGTGGTCTGTCTAATATTGTCAATTATAATCGTTTTAAAACAATTATGTCTTCTTTTCAGAACGTCGAATACAAGATGGAAAATGCCAATTCGCATATTTTTTTTATTTCAATTTAAGCTAGGCAGAAAAAGTGCTGAAGCAGCTTGCAATATAAACGAAGCGATGGGCCCAAGATCCACTATTAAATACATAGCATCGGGGTGGTTTAAGAAATTTCGTGGCGGCGACGAGAGTCTTGAAGATGATGAGCGTAATGGTCGGCCATCGGATGTTAATAACGATCAATTAAGAGCCTTAGTTGAAGCCAATCCATGCACAACCGTTCAAGAACGTGCTTCTGAATTAGACGTAACGTATACGATCATTTTGAACAGCTTGAGAGAGACTGAAAAGACAAAATACTTTATAAATGTGTGTCTAACGACTTGAACGAAAACCAAAAGTTATAAAGTGCGATCTTCCCTTCTTATTCACAAGAACGAACCGTTTCTTGGCCGGGTTGTGATTTGCGATAAAAAGTGGATTCTTTACGACAACCGGCGACGCTCAGCTCAGTGGTTAGACGCCGACGAAGCTCCATGACACTTCCTAAAACCAGATGTGTACCAAGAAAAAGGTTATGCTGATTGTTTGGTGAACTGCGACTGGCTTTATCCATTACAGTTTGAGAATGCAGGCGAAACTAGTACTAGTGGAGAAGTACTGCCAACAAATGGATGAAATGCATAAGAAACTTCGACACCACCTACCATTAGTCAACAGAAAAGGCCAATTCTCCTCTTCGACAATGCCTGAAAACACGTTGCTAAATTGATCCTTCAGAAATGGGACGAATTTGGCTACGAAACTCTGTTTAATCTGTCATACTCTCCAGACCTCTCACCTACCGACTACTAATTTTTCAAGCATCTCGACAACTTTCTGCGTGAGAAATGCTTAAAAAATCTAAGCGATATCAAAAATGCCTTTAGCGACTTCATCGCCACAAGAACACGAGGTTTTTACGTTACTCGCATAAATATATTTGTTTTGCATTGGATAACACTGTGTTGATTCTGACGGTGTTTATTTCGATCAATAAATTACTGTTTGGGCCGAGATATGTTCATCTGAATTTAAAAGTTAAAAAGCGCAAGAACTGATAGAATTTGTGTTTACATTAGAAACGATTTTCCATGTGTTAGAGGCATATCCGAAGAGATCCTTAATTGACTTATATGTGCTATTTGAGTAGCACTTACAGCACCACATTCATCTTTACTCTATGCTATCCACAATGATGGAGTGGGTGTCTTTGAAAGTTTCTTTTAAAAATTGACCATATATAGTCTGTTTACCCTTCTGCCCTCATACATGACTATAGCGATTTCAATGTCCACATTGTTGGATAGCTTTTAGCCAATAAGTTAGTTACATGGCAGAATTTATTTCCGTTTCGTTCTTTTACGAGCCTCACAGAATACGGACTTTGCTATTTTTATAACTTTCATAATATTCTGTTTCAATTACTTTACGATTACCGTTTTTTCTTCTTCTAAATATAATTACACTAAGATTACAGTTAGCATACTGTTAGGTTTAAAAAAAATAACATTCTATACAATAGAAAACAGAAAAAAAGTTTTGTCACTGTTTCATTTTCGTTTATGATCTAACACAAACTGTTGACAAGTCGATTCTCATACTCGACTGACAATTTGGAAAGAGCTCCTTGTCTTTTCATGACAACGTGACTTAAATTATTCTCATCCACTGTACTGTTTCCATCTGTATCTTTCGATTAATTGGTTCAATTGAAAACAAAGTAAACCAAAACCTCTCTCCATCGCACAGGGACAACTTCAGCTTTTCCATGTCAGAAATTCCTCTGAATTTTATATTTAAAAAAAAAAGTTTCTTATATTGTAATCGACTTAACTGATTAATCAATCATTAGTATTGAGATTTATAAAGTCTAGCAGAAACCAAGTTTTCAGCCATGATATATCTTAGTATCTGTCAACGCCATTGTTTACAGAAACCACTATTTTAATCGCTTTCAACAAAACATGTTCTAAAAGCATAGCTGTATTAAAGACTAACTAAAAAATCTCTGCAAATGTTTTATAGAAAACGCGAATGAGTCATATGTTCAGCCCATTAAGTGTATAATGGCTATGCAGGGGCATAGTTCTCTGAGTTTCGGTGAATAACAAAACATTCTGAACAGATGTGTGCCCCCATCCCAACCCTCATCAATAAACCACATATGATTTCCTCAGCATGTTATAAAGGAAAACATTTTGCAGATAAATTTGAATCAAACTCCGAGATTTTCTTCTATGATTGTAAACGCTTTGAGTGACATCCATTTTTCTGTCCATAATGTTGCAAACTCATCAAGAAACTTGATGCCAACAAAGCAACTGACCCTGACAAAAGTCTAATAATAGTTCAAAAAGCTACCTGAATTTGCTCCCATTCTTACAAGTCTGTTCAATCGTTGTTTAACCGAGAAATGCTTCCCCTCACATAAAAAAACTCATAAGTCGGTCTAGTACTTAAAAGTACTGGATACCAGTCTTCTGCGCTTTATAGTATTCACAAATAAGTCTCCTGTGCGTCTTGAGTAAGTTGCTTGACTCTGTTATGAATCTAGAATTTGTCAATCACCTAAGGTAAAACAGTTTACTCAGTGACAAGCAATATGGATTTAGTCCTGCAAGATCAGTGGCTCATGTGCTGAATGTAATATCACACAGAATCAGGGAATTTATTGACAGGGATTTGTTTATTGGGCAATAGCTTCAAGGCCTTTGATAGGATTTAGTATACGGGTTCACCTTATAAAATTGGTAGCTATGGAATATCTGGAAAGTCCTCTCAATCATCGAATCCTTTCTCTCACATACGTTTATAAAAGTGGTCATTGGTGAGCAGAAGTCTAAAGTACATAATATTAACGTCGGCGTGACTGACGGATATATTATGAGCGCAACTTTCTTTCTGATTTTAATAATGATATCCTAAATTACATTTAAAGATCATTCGTGTATATATATATATATATATATATATATATATATATATATATATACATATATACGTGTGTGCGTGTGCGTGTGTGTGTGTGCGTGTGTGCAGATAGCACAAACATCTTCGGAAATACGATTCTTTCTCTTTAGACTTGGAATGTGTGGTGGATTAATTCAAAATATGTTGCTTTTAATTCGTCGAAAACCAAGTTTTTCTCCTTTCACTAACAGCGCTCAGATTCTCAATTTGCATCAATTGAAATGAATGGTTCTCTCCTTGACGAAGTCCCTGCTTAGACTCCTATCGTTGACCTTCATGTTATACTTGAAATCAAACATATAAATCACATCCTTTGCTAAGATTTTGAGAAAATAATTGAATCATATCAACAAATTAATTAATAAATAAGACCAAATGAATAAATAAAAATAAATAAATATAAGCAAAAATAAAGAAAACTAACTAAATAAAACTAAATACATAAATAAATATATACAACTAACTAAATAAATAAAACTATCTAAACACGTAAATAAAATTAAAATAAACAAAAGTGCAAATAAATAAATCTAACTAAAAAGAACAAAAAAATAACACTACATAAATAATACTAAATTAGTCAGACCTGTGGAGATTCCACAGAGGACTCATTTATATGTAATATATTGATGATTGCATTCTGTAGATGTTCAGCGTAAATGGAAACACGCTGATATTATTGTAGCTCTTTTGTTAAAACTACAAAAGTATTTATTTAAACTAGCAGGGACAGCCAGTGTAGACCGGTCGTAAAGTACGCTTAAATATAATATTTTAATTCTTGCAGATTTCGCGTATATTATTATAGAGTTAATTTTTATCGAGTTTTACATATCATAAAGTTGCGATTTCAAAAATATATCCATATGACTCGGGTGCATCAGCTTAAATCGAAACTGAAACCAAAATTTATGAATATATATATTTATATATATATATATATATATATATATATATATATATATATATATATATATATATATACACTAGACTACCCGTGACCCGTTGGGTCATTATGTATATTAGCTATGGTATCATGTATGAGCGTGACACTTGTGACGTAAAGAAAATAGTTTTTTTTTACATAACAGAAACATCTCTATGAAAGTATATTAAAATGAAAAATCACGGACGGATCACTCGAACATGAAAAAAAATCCTCCCTATTCATGTAAAGTTACCTGTTCTTCCGAATAATCGCTCAAAAATCGAAAATTAAACATTATTTTCCCTCGAATCGAACGCCGACAAAAGTTATTTAGCAACAAAAACGCACATGAACTTACCAATGAGAAATATAAGAATGAAAAACCCATATTGGAATCCTTCAACCAATTATAGAAAATTAAAATCTAAAAAAAAATAATTAATAAAACCTGAAGCAAAAAAATAAAACCTAAATAAATAAAATAAAATAAAACTAATATTGAAACAGATTAGTAAATATGTCAACAAATTCACCGTTCTTACACAACTATTTTGTATCTAGAAATGTAAACAAAAAATAAAAAAGAAGGAAGGAAGGAAGGAAAAGGGACGAATAGAGAGTATTAGTAGTAGTAGTAGTAGTAGTAGTAGTAGTAGTAGTAGTAGTAGTAGTAGTAGTCTTGGCTTTACTACAATTGTTCTTATGTTTGTCAACGGGTTAAAATGGTTCAGTTGTAAGAAAATAGCGACAGTATAGTTGTAATAAAGAATAGTTGCAAAACACCCCCACTCTTCCCATTTTAAATAATAATTTCGAAATAATAACGTTAATATTTCAGTGCGCAGGTCAAAATCTGTGAAAGAAGCGATTTGTGTTTATTTGTTACCGTTGTTATGGATTAATGTTTATGAGCGCAATCGCAACCTGATGTCGTAAACCGGAAAGTGGGTTACATCACTCGTTACAAGGCCATTTTAGTTTTATAATCATATAACTTGAGTTGCTTCAGCTTTAATCGAAACTGAAATCAAAACTTATGAAGAATTCTTGATAAAATTATTTATAAAAATATAGATTATTGGAGTGTCATCAACTATAATCGAAACCGAAACCAAAACTTATAAGGAGTTCTTGGTGAAATTATTTATTACAAGAAATGGAAGTCCATAACAATTAAATAACAGTCACTCAGATGTAAGTGGGACACACAAAATAAATAACACACATGCTATCTTATTAATAATAATATTAATTAATATAGATAAACAATACTAAATAAATAAATAAAATTAACTAACTAAATAAATAAACTAAATAAATACAAACATTGCAACTGAAAAAGAAAGCAAAATTTTGATGGCCATGGATTAAATGATGAGGGAAAGTTCTGTCATGATTCCTTCATTGCTATGACAACAGCATATTATTTTCATTGTTTTGACTCTCGAGTATATATCCGACACAGTTAGACAATTAATCAACCGAGAACCACATCATTCTACATAAAAACATATAAGATATCAATGGATATGTACCTGAGAGTCAAAACAAGAAAAAGAATATGCTGTAGTACTTATGACCTAACTCGGATTATTTATAAACCCACCCGTGTGCCTGATACTGACGGTCAGTATGCAAGTTTCCTAGACCTTTTTATCACAAATTGCCCCGAGCTATATTCATCCTCCGTTCTGTCTCCATTGGGATCTTTCGACCACTCGGTTGTATCAGTTAAATTAAAAACGAAATGTAATAAGTCCTCAGACGTACCTCTCCACCGTACAGTATATCAATACTCTATGGCTGACTAGGATAGCTTCTGCACATTTATATCAGTTCTACCAATGCGTTCCATGTTTAAAAAGAATGCGTCCTCAACAGTATAAAACCTGACAGAATAGTTAATTGTAGTTATAGACCGCTTCATACCCTTCAAAAAACTCCAGCAAATCCTAACCGCCAGTTGTGGTTCTCTCTGGAATGTGCTGCTGCCATTGCGCACAGAGATCACTATTTACATTGCGTCCAGTGTAATAGATGTAAGAGACTAAAACCGCTTTCAGGACTGCCAGCAACTACTGTAAAAGAGTAATAAAGAATGCGAGAGTTGTATGCTCAGTTCGTTTAGTCCAAAGTAGCTGAACAGAGTCTTGGTTCCCACCATTTTTGGCAAATAGCAAACAGGGTCTTGAACAGAAACTCTATCCCAACTATTATCAATGGACTTGTCAGTATCGGACAAAGCCAAACTCTTTGCCAATAACTTTGCAGCTAATTCTACCCTATGCGATTAAGGCCACCCCCATCCTGTATTTCCCTTCTGTATCTGAACACACCCTATGCGACATACAAATATCTGTGCATGATGCTAATCAAAACCCATGATTCCAGTAAAGCAACTTGCCCTGACGGCTTTCTAATTATAGTGCTGAAAAATCTTCAACCAGGGCTAGTTTCCATTCTCACAAAACTATTTAAGCGTTTTTTTTAAGGAGAATTGTTTTCTAACACCCTGGATATTCTCAAATACGAAAGTTCTAGTTTTACCGTTCGGTTATGCATTATTATAAGTCATATGTTTCATACTCATTTTAACGTAGCAAATAGCTTGTTTTATTTTAAAGAGAAATTCGAAATAAACTATTTTGTCTTGAACATATTTTTATAAGTTTGTGTTTTGGACTGTTTAAGAGGTATTTCCAGTTTTATTGTTATGAATTACTAAAGTGTTAAAATTTGAAAAACGAACTTAGCTGGGCGTTTTATAAGACTGGGATAAACGTTTAAACAGTTTTAACGCGTATAAAAATAAAAAAAATACGGTAAGTACTAAAGAATAAAATAATTTTGTTTTAAGCTCATTGGTCGTTTATAATTGATGATTAATCATGTAAAAAATAAATATGAAGTATTTTTTTTTACTTTGTTAATAAGAGACTGAAAAAGAAAAAACATGCTCATTTTTAGCATGGGCTGTACTGAGCAACTTATAAATAATTTTGTTTGGTTTGTGTGTTTTTTCACCGTGTCTGGTGCTTTTGTTTGTCCGTATTTTACTACGTTGACTCAGATAAATACTGAAATATTAAAATGTTAAGTAGTTTTAATATTGAAATAAAAACAGAGCTATGTGACGGTCAGGTAGAACACTTGTCATGTAGGAAATTCTTTGAAACTGAAACTTTTCAGGCGCAGCATCTTGAATGACCACTGTGATCGAAAGATAAACATTTGGGGTGCTCACAGTTGTTGATTATGGAGCTGGAGGATATAAATATCGACGAATTTTTTTGTAGACAGTCCAAAAGTTTCGACAAATTCGGATAATGGATATTTTTCAGGGTATGCACCTAACCTAGCCATCGGAAGCTAGTGACCGGAATAGTGGGTTGGTTTACGAACAAAGAAGCTTAGAAGATAGCGAAAATTATAGAGTAGTGAGTCAAGAAACATGTCTCGAATTAGATAGACCTGCCGAATGTTTAATGATGAAGTCAAACTGCATTGCGATACGAAAAAGAAGACAATGCAATAATTCGTGTATAATGTTGATATCTGATTAATTCGTGGGCACAAATAATACCTCTGACCCGTTAGGTCAGGTGTCAACCATAAATTGTCTCGAATAATTTCGTGAAAAGTGGCCGAGTACTTAAGAGACAAAAATAGTTTTGTGGACTACATAAAGGATTAGATTAACTAGTGTTCTCTCAAATAATCTTGTTAAAGTAACTGAGCAATAAAGAAATAAATGAGTGATAGGACTTCGAACAATGTCCAGTCAAGGGTTTCAAAGAGGAAATTTAACCAAAGGAAAACTATTAAGGAAGTTGGCGTAAAAAGTAATGATCAAAGAGATATAAATGTTATGACTGATATTGAGAATAAATCTAGGATTTATTCAAGAGAATAAAAAAAAAACTCACACTAAAAAAATATATGTGTATAAATGTATGTTAAAACGCGATTAACATTATAACATATGTGTTATGAAAACTTTCCAGAAGCAAAGAACTGACGTTATTACCAAAAAATATTCTGTTTCAGTTTGGTGAAATGAGTCATAGGACTAGAGACAATGTTTTATCAATGGTTTCAAAAAGGAAATTAAACCAAAAGAAAACTATTTGGGCGTAAAAATTAATGATTAAAGAGAGATAGAAATGTTATGAGAGGAAATCAAAGGTTGATGTAAGAGAATAAAAATAAACTCACACGAAAATAAATATGTATAGATGTATCGTAAAACATAACATCATATGTGCTATGAACACTTTCAAGAAGCAAAGAACTGACGTTGTTAATAAAATAAAAATATTCTTTTTCAGTTTGGTGAATTTTTAGACTCAGGACCAACAAACATCAAAGACTATGCAAACTCCGATTTGCTTTTGCAATGGTTTTATTGGCTTTGTAAAAATGTTTTGTTTTATTTTAATATTTGAAAATGTATTCTTGAGCAGCTAAGTTAGACCACTCAACACTGTTTCAAAATACAAAGAAAAAAATAAATTCTTGCTATGTAAGTAGTTCAAAACGTTGCCTTGAAATATTTGGAAGAATATATTGGAGTTCTTTATTTTTAAAAATAAAAAAAAAAGAAAAATAAGAAAAGGAATTTCTGGCGGAAAGGTTTTAAAAATGGAAATATCAGATATTTTATTTGGAATTAATTATTTATGTTTCATTGTGTGAGCTTTCTTGTATTCTTTTATTATTTGAGGTAAGTTCAATAAAAAAAAATTTTAATTTTAACTTTTAGGAAAAAAAGGTGTGTAAAGTATGAGCAGCGTGCGAAGAGATTAGCAGCGGCAGTAGCAGAAAATCTTCATCTAATTTATTAATGTAGTTCGGTGGGCATTTTGACGAATATATTAGATTTATCGGCGCGTTTAATGGTTATGTCTGTGTTATTTTTTGTTCAATGGCGGTTGTTCCTAATTTTCTAATAACTAATTTATTTTGAGAGTAATGCTTCGGTTTTTTATAGATTCAGCTTTAAGAAGGTCACGAATGATGTGCTATAAGTTTGTTTCTGATAGTTTTTTTAATATTTTATCATAAAAGTTCTATTTTTTCTTTTTTTTTTTTTTGATTGTATGAAATATTTTGGGGAGATGACAATTAGGACTAAGAATTCAAAGTTCTTTTTGGTGGGAATTAATTGTATTTGGGCTCCTGTATTTAAGGGGGCACGCTTAAGTGTTTTTAAGTATTTTAATTGGATTTTCAATAAATTCATCGAACGCAATTTTAACTGGCCTGAAGACGACTCATGGAGGTCGAAAACGTTCGCGAATATGACACATTTATTTTTACACTCGAACATTGGCTTGCAAAAATGGGGAAAACGGATCGCAAAAAAAAACAAACCGAAAGTATTTATGCTGTTCCATGAAACATGCATATATATATATATATAAACACATATATATACATGCACATATATATACATATATATACATATATACACATACATATATATACACATACATATATACATATACATATATATACATATACATACATATATATACATATATATATATACATACATATATATACATATATATATATACATACATATATATACATATACATATATATACATATATACATATACATATATATACATACATATACATATATATACATATATATATACATATATATACATACATATATATACATACATATGTATACATATATAGATATACATATATAGATATACATATATAGATATAAATATATAATACATATATATATATACATATATACATATATAGAGAGAGAGACTTGTAGGCTTTTAAACCTATAATACAATATAAAAAAAGTTTAGTCACAAGATCTGCGTTGAAATATTTCCGTTTTGTATGTCAGTAAATGTTTGTAATGGCCGTATTACTTTGCTTCTAAGAACTGACACTAATATTTAAGCAGATTTTCAATTTTCTATAACAATCATTAGTTGTTTACTAATAAATACTTTTCAATTTTTGTCGTGATTTCCCAGCGGTATTTATCAAACAAAATTGCCCTTCAAAGCAAACACGTTAACTGTTCGGATATCAGATTTAGTTTTCTCCTTTAACTCAATTTTCCATTACATTTCATTAATAAAATAATTTTCTTACCGGTATGATTCATCCTTTCTTAAGAAAAATATTAAAGAAAAGATTACTGGACTCTGTAAAGAAAAGTCCTGGTGGATTATACAATCATGAATGATAACATTTTCCTGTGTATAGCACGTCTGTCGGAAAACGAGATAGATTTCTCAAAACCATGCTTGCCGAGCCTGTCTGATTGGCTTAAAGCCCAAAATAAGAAAAAAGTAAAGTTTCGCTTAGCATCATGCACATGAAACGAGTCTTTTCTGTACTTCCAGACAGAGGAGTTTTACTTCCGGTTTATAAATAATAATTCAGGTCAGATAACTCTTGGAGAATTTAAGACAGAGTTCGTTTAATTGGACTAAACACAGATAAAATAAAATTCGTTTTAACTAAAACTGATTGAATAATAGTTTTAGGTTGCGTTGATTTTTGTTTTTATACTTAGTCGATATATATTCGGAGGTGTGACGTAACATCCGGTGTTTTGATTAGGTATTTCCTGTACGTAACTTAAGATTGTTAATATATTAGCGCAATAAAGAATAGATATTTGTGCATGTTTCTTTCTGTGATATTTTACTCAATATCTACATTAATATGTCGTGTATAACGCTAAGCAAGCGTTCAACAACTACGTGTTCTAATTGGTGTCAGTTTATAAATATGAGCTATCTACTCATATGTAAATTATACTGTAAATTATACTTAATTTGCATATCACTACATCTCCCTATATCGGAGGGGCTTTATGCCGCAAGTAATTCTTTTACTTCTTCTCGTGCCCTCCTGAACATCTTCCTTTATCTCTCTTCTTTCCCTTGGAGATCTGGATCTATCACGTCTTTCTCTATAATGGCAGTTTTCCTCCTGCATATTTTGATCTTCCTCTTCTGCCTTGTCCCATTCTATTTCTTTCTCTTCTACCTCGTCTCTCTCTACTTCTTCCTCCGTAGTCTCATTCTGCAGTAACTCTTCTGTCACGTCAATAATGGGCAGCTCTGAAGGTATTTCCTCATCCGATTGTTCTCTTTGGGATCTTATTTGGTCAGCATGAGCTAGAACACTGTTCCCATTTTCTTTATTTAATATTGCAGTATTATGTTCTTTTTGTATAATAAATTCTGCTGTCTCGGCTTCCGTATTCCTATTTATTTTGCCCTACATCTTTTTATTTGTGGCATATGACATAGTTAAAGGAGACCTTAATTGTCTTCCCATTAAGGCAGATGGACTTTCTGGCCTGCCTGCATGTGGAATTGTTCTATAACTTAGTAATAATCTTGGTAGGAAAGCATCGATTGTCTCCTTCTATTGCACGCATGATTTATGCCCTTCTTTACCGTATGGACCATCCTTTCCACTATCCCGTTACTTTGATGGTGGTAGGGAGGGGTTTTGTAAGGTCTGCATCTTTTTTTTCTTAACCATTAATGCAAATCAGAATCCGCAAATTCTGGCGCGTTATATGTCACAATGTTCTCGGTATCCCATTTCTCGAAAATATTACTCTGAATATTTGTTTTACATTTTTATCAGGTACTCTCACCACTTTAGGCCAACCTAAATATGCCTCTACTAATATTAATAATACTCCTATATTATTGACATAGGCATGATCCATGTGTACTCTGCTCCACGATTCTGCTTTTTGGGGCTACACATGTATTTTCTTTTGCTTAAAATTCCTGAGTTCTGTGCATTTTGTGCATCTTTTTACGTACTCCTCTACGTCTCGTGAGTACCCCGGCCATCATGCTTCCAATTTTAATCTTCTTTACTAAACTGCTACTCCACAGCCTGGATCATCATGTACACTTTTTATAACCTGTTTCCTCTACATACATATTACCCCGTTTTCTATAGTCAGTTTATGTCTTATTTCTTTGAATGGTCTTTCAGCCATTGAACAATTTCCATCAGCGATTCTTTTTCATCCTCAACCATATTCTGTTTAACACTGGGTCATTTGTAGTTTCAGTAGCCGTTTTATCTACAGATATTACATTGGTTTCTACAAGGTGCAGGAATATGTCTTCAAATTCCTCGTCATTTTTGTCCTTATCCTCTCAATAAAACCTCAATTTAGATAAGGCAGCAACGTGCGGTATCATATTCCCTTTAACATACTCAATGTCAAAGTCGAATGCCATCAGTCTGATCGCCTAACGTAATATTCTGGACGTTGTAACTTTCGGTAGTTCTTTTCTTGGGTTGAAAATAAATTCCAGAGGTCTGTGATCACTTTTCAACAAGAATTTTTCCCCATCAAGAACTGTCTTGTTCTGTTTTTTGTCCACACTATGGCTAGTGCCTCCTTTTCTATATTAGAATAATTGTGTTCAGTCGTTGTTAATCTCCTCGATAAGTACATTACGTGATGACCATTGTGACAAAATACCGGATACAGAATGCTCACTAGCGTCAGTAGTTAGAGTTATGTCCTTCTTAGGGTCAAAATGTGTACTATTGGCTTTTTCGCCAGAATCTGTTTTAACGTTTTTCTGTTGGTGTTCTAACCAAATAAATTCCGCATATTTTTCTTAACTTCGCAAATAGTACTGTCAACTCGATAAATTTTGGTATATATTTCCTATAAAAATTTACCAAACCCAAGAAAGACTCCAACTCTTTTTTTATTTTTTGGTGTAGCCACTTTTAAAATTTTCTCTATTCTTTTTTTTTTATATACTACAATGGGTGATGCGTATTTACTTTCTCCTGAAGGGGCAAGTTCTAATAAATCTTCCTTTATTAACTTTCGCAACTTAGCTATTACTAACGGTAATAAATGAACTGGTACTTTTCTCGCTTCGTAGTAGGAGATGGGAACATTTTCTTTAAATTTCAGGCTAGCTTCATAGTTTTTTAATTTTCTTGTTTTTTCCATTTCTATCTTATTAATCAACTTCGTTGAATTTATTTTTAATACATCATTCGCCAATAGTCCATGTGTTCTTAGGCAATTTGTAACTATAATGGGTACTACTTCATATTTTTCTTTTAGTTCTATTGAACTTTCAAAGTAACCCATAATTGCTATAATCGAGCCATCAAACTGGGGTAATTGTACGTTGCTTTTTTTTAACGGTTTTCCCATTTTTTCCTACAAATTTCTGAGTATTATGGTTACTTCACTGCCAGTATCTATTTGCATTTCAACAACACAACTGTTGATTTTTATTTTTGCATCTCCGTTCTTTGATCCAGAATGTTGTATATTATCCTTCTTTACATTAAAACTTTGTCTATTTTCATCCTTTATTCTTTCCACATTTTTCGTTTTACTTCTTTTAAGATGATTCTTTTTTAAACACCATGAACATGTTTTTCCAAACGCTGGGCATTTTTCTTTTTTCTTTTCCTGAATTTTTCCACAGTATGTATATTTTTCTTTTCGTTTCTACCATATACGTGTCAGCCATTATTTCTTCGTAGGAGTTTTTTTTATTTTGGTTGAAAGTATGTATCAATTCCCGTTGTTTTATAAATTCTAGATACATATTCAAGGGCATGTTTGTAAGTTGTAAGTGTTCTATTAGTTTATATTTATGTGCCGAATTATGCATAACGTTCAATCAATCTTAGTTGAGTTAAGACTTCTTCTGTTGTCTGTTCTTCTGTTCCTAGTTTTTCAAAGTCACATTATTTACTCGTACTTCTTAAGCGGAGTAAATATTTGATTATCGGTTCATCCACTTCCTGCTTCATTGCCATAGACTTGGTCCTTTCTGCAATCACCAGTCTTTTCTTTGGCCTCATGTTTCCCTTGATAACCTGACTTATTTATTCGAAAGTCATTTCTTCTAATTCTCGAGGGTAAACCATTGTAGCAACCTTCATAATTGCTTCACAACCAATGTTAGCCATGAACAAGTCGGTGATTTCATTCTCCCATCTTTGTTTTTTGCTGTTTTTCAATTTTTTGCTTCTCGCATTAGCAGCAAAGCAACTAATCCAAGTATCTAGGTATTCCGGGTCTTCAAAGACCAGAGAACATACTATCGCCGACGCCATTGATATGTCGTGTATAACGCTAAGCAAGCGTTCAACAACCACCTGTTCTAATTGGTGTCGGTTCATAAATATGAGCTATCTGCTCATACGCAAATTATACTTAATTTGCATAAAACTACATATTGTTTGTTCCTGCCTTAGTTAGTCTGTGCTTTATGTTTAGAAAAAGGCCAAATACAAATTTTAAAAGCCAACCCTCTACAAAAAATGCCAAATTCGTGTAATGCGCCTTTGAAAAAAATTGATCTGGTTACCCTAAACAAGAATACGAGTGACCTCTATTCGCTGCAGCCTTGTTGTCGAATATCATTTTAATAATAAATTATCATTCTTGTAATATCATGAGAAAATAACTCGTAGAAATTTTGACGTGCAGTCCCTCTTGGCGACTCCTCAGCGGTGAGGTTAGTGGTTCTGTAAGAGTGTAATACAAATAGTTAATGTGTGTTTCTCGGATTCAGCAATTGTGAGGTAATACTTTTTTTTTACATGTGGGGGTCACCACTTATCAAGGCCCGAAGGCCACTCAGGGATAAGAGTTATTGCGTGCACAGTAATCAATGAGATAGTATTGTAGTAATCATTAGTATTGGTTGTTTTGATAGAGTGCGTTATTTCAGGTGGCGGTTTGTCAGGAGTTTGTTTATGTTTGACTTGAAGACGTCCAAGTTGTAGTCAGGTGGGAAACAGACAAGCGGCAGAGAGTTCCACTTGCGTGCAGTTCTAAGAAAGAAGCTTTGCTCATGGAATCTACGTTTGGATTTAGGCACAGATAAAGAGTGGGGAAAATTATTGACAGTAGTTTCAGGCTGACCGTAGTTTCAATACTAGCGCAATCCCAAACTTCATGGCTTCTAGATCGGCACTTCCTGATCCGAGTGGCAAAGAAAAGTCCAGGATGACGGGAAACAAGGCCTAGATGAACAAAGAGCACAGACAGCACTTGATATTTCAAAATGGTTATTCATTTGAGTACTGACCGGGCTCAACGATGCTTGACAGCGTGATTATGCCGTACGTGCAGACGTACGGTGATTATTCCCTGAAGAAACAAGTCAGCGTGATTATGTCGTACGTGCAGACGAACGGTGATTATTCACTCAAGAAACAAGTCAGCGTGATTATGTCGTACGTGAAGACGTACGGTGATTATTCCCTGAAGAAACAAGTCAGCGTGATTATGCCGTACGTGCAGACGTACGGTGACTATTCCCTGAAGAAAAAAGTCAGCGTGATTATGTCGTACGTGCAGACGTATGGTGATTATTCCTTGAAGAAACAAGTCAGCGTGATTATGCCGTACGTGCAGACGTATGGTGATTATTCCCTCAAGAAACAAGTCAGCGTGATTATGCCGTACGTGCAGACGTATGGTGATTATTCCCTCCAGAAACAAGTAAGCGAGATTATGTCGTACCTGCAGACGTATGGTGATTATTCCCTCAATAAACAAGTCAGCGTGATTACGTCGTACGTGCAGACGTATGGTGATTATTCCCTCAAGAAACAAGTGAGCGTGATTATGTCGTACGTGCAGACATATGGAGATTATTATCTCAAGAAACAAGTAAGCGTGATTATGCCGTACGTAAAGACGAACGGTGATTTTTACCTCAAGAAACAAGTCAGCGTTATTATGTCGTACGTGCAGACGTATCGTGATTATTCCCTCAACAAAACAAGTCAGCGTGATTATGTCGTACATGCAGACGTATGGTGATTATTCCCTAACGACACAAGTCAGCGTGATTATGCCGTACGTGCAGACGTATGGTGATTGTTCCCTCAAGAAACAAGTCAGCGTGATTATGTCGGACGTGCAGACGTATGGTGATTGTTCCCTCAAGAAACAAGTCAGCGTGATTATGTCGTACGTGCAGACGTATGGTGATTATTCCCTCAAGAAACAAGTCAGCGTGATTATGTCGTATGTGCAGACGTATGGTGATTATTCCCTGAAGAAACAAGTCAGCGTTATTATGTCGTACGTGCAGACATATGATGATTGTTTCCCTGAAGAAACAAGTCAGCGTGATAATGTCGTACGTGCAGACGTATGGTGATTATTCCCTCAATAAACAAGTCAGCGTGATTATGTCGTACGTGCAGACATATAGTGATTATTCCCTCAAGAAACAAGTCAGCGTGATTATGTCGTAAGTGCAGACGTCAGATGATTATTCCCTGAAGAAACAAGTCAGCGTGATTATGTCGTACGTGCAGACGTACAGTGATTATTCCCTCAAGAAACAAGTCAGCGTGATCATGTCGTACGTGCAGACGTACGGTGATTATTCCCTCAAGAAACAAGTCAGCGTTATTATGTCGTACATGCAGACGTATGGTGATTATTCCCTAACGACACAAGTCAGCGTGATTATGCCGTACGTGCAGACGTATGGTGATTGTTCCCTCAAGAAACAAGTCAGCGTGATTATGTCGGACGTGCAGACGTATGGTGATTGTTCCCTCAAGAAACAAGTCAGCGTGATTATGTCGTACGTGCAGACGTATGGTGATTATTCCCTCAAGAAACAAGTCAGCGTGATTATGTCGTATGTGCAGACGTATGGTTATTATTCCCTGAAGAAACAAGTCAGCGTGATTATGTCGTACGTGCAGACGTACGGTGATTATTCCCTCAATAAACAAGTCAGCGTGATTATGTCGTACGTGCCGACGTATGGTGATTATTCCCTCAAGAAACAAGTCAGCGTGATTATGTCGTACGTGCAGACGTCAGGTGATTATTCCCTGAAGAAACAAGTCAGCGTGATTATGTCGTACGTGCAGACATATGATTATTATTC
The DNA here is from genome assembly GCF_053919585.1 of Euprymna scolopes. Classification (NCBI taxonomy): domain Eukaryota; kingdom Metazoa; phylum Mollusca; class Cephalopoda; order Sepiida; family Sepiolidae; genus Euprymna; species Euprymna scolopes. The sequence continues at coordinate 8,745,400 of NC_136491.1, read as the reverse complement.
CCTCAAGAACCAATCAGAGTGATTATGTCGTACGTGCAGACATATGATGATTATTCCCTCAAGAAACAAGTAAGCGTGATTATGTCGTACGTGCAGACATACGGTGATTATTCCCTCAAGAAACAAGTCAGCATGATTATGTCGTACGTAAAGACGTATGGGTATTATTCCCTCAAGAAACAAGTCAGCGTGATTATGTCGTACGTGCAGACGTACGGTGATTTTTGCCTCAAGAAACAAGTCAGCGTGATTATGTCGTACGTGCAGAATTACGGTGATATTCCCTGAAGAAACAAGTCAGCGGGATTATGTCGTTCGTGCAGACGTATGGTGATTATTCCCTCAAGAAACAAGTCAGCGTGATTATGTCGTACGTGCAGACGTATGGAGATTATTCCCTCAAGCAACAAGTCAGCGTGATTATATCGTACGTGCAGACGTATGGTCATTATTCCCTCAAGAAACAAGTCAGCGTGATTATGTCGTATGTGCAGACGTACGGTGATTATTCCCTGAAGAAACAAGTCAGCGTGATTATGTCGTACGTGCAGACGTATGGTTATTATTCCTTGAAAAAACAAGTCAGCGTGATTTTGTCGTACGTGCAGACGTATGGTGATTATTCCCTCAAAAAACAAGTTAGCGTGATTATGTCGTATGTGCAGACGTACGGTGATTATTCCCTCAAGAAACAAGTCAGCGTGATTATGTCGTACCTGCAGACGTATGGTGATTATTCCCTGAGGAAACAAGTCAGCGTGATTATGTCGTACGTGCAGACGTACGGTTATTATTCCCTGAAGAAACAAGTCAGCGTGATTATGTCGTACGTGCAGACGTATGGAGATTATTCCCTGAAGAAACAAGTCAGCGTGATTATGTCGTACGTGCAAACGTATGGTGATTATTCCGTGAAGAAACAAGTCAGCGGGATTATGTCGTACGTGCAGACGTATGGTGATTATTCTCTCAAGAAACAAGTCAGCGAAACTTTATGTAAAAAAGAAAACATTCAAAAGAAACACAGGAAAAAAAACAAGAGATTCGGGACTGAAGAAATAATTGTCTACTAAAATGTGATTGTATTTTTTTATTGAACTATGTAGCACACTATTACTTTCTAAGTATTTATTAGTATTTATTAATTTATTTCACTTAGTCGGCTCTATATTTAAAATACAATGGACACTATGTTCATAGAAATTTAAATTGCCTCATATTTTCTGTGTGTTGTTAGTTTTTTTGTCCACAAAACCATTTTTGCCCTATCCAGAAAATATCAGCTTTTTCAAAACATATTTTTTGATTAAATATATTTCTCATGCCGTGAAATATCCATGGGTCCTGCTTATTCGAAATATTATATTAAACACGAATGGATATCAAATTTCATACTAAATATATATGTATGTGTGTATGTATGTGTGTGTGTGCTAACTTATAAATATAATCTAAAACTGTATCTAATTTTGTGTGTGTGTGTGTGTGTGTGTGTGTGTGTGTGTGTGTGTGTGTGTGTGTGTGTGTGCTAACTTACAAATATAATCTAAAACTTCATCTAATTTTTAAACACTATTTTTGCTTTGGTTTGATAAGCAATTCTTTTATGTAATTATTTTAATTTTTATTTCTATTTAATTATTTTTTTTCATTTTATTTTAATTTTAATTTCAATTGCAATTTCAATTTAATTTTATTTGCATGTCTACGGATATCTTTTGGTATTTATTCACAAATTGATTGAAAACTTGAACTGATTTTTAAATATGAAAAAAAAAATTTCACCGGATTGATATAATCAAAGATTTGCTGGATATCCAATCAAATTAAAGAAAAACTGTGGAAATATTTATATATTGGATTGTTACCAGCTTCCTTGGATTTATTACAATACGCGTTGGATCTTTTTACCTGCCGAATACCAAGAATTTCCATTACAGGATTTAGCATACGCTTTCGATTTGAAGTTCAATATCCTTTTTTTTTCCTGCATCAATATCCAATTTCCTTTATTCTATGTAGCTAATATGATTTAAAACTTTAAAAACATTTAATTTAATTTTCTATGTTTATTACCTTTAGCAAATCAGGTGCAAACCTTTTATAATATTTGCTAATATTTTCCTCTGAGTAAATGTATAAACATCGAAAACTCATGAGTTAAGGAAATATATTTTACTATACTGCATTCTTTGTCTTGCATACAATAAAATTTCTATATTTGAACTTTAACTTTTTCAAATCACAAATTTTAAATTCCTAAATTATGATTTATATGCTCTATCTAGTATATTGAGCGATTTTATTTAGCTGGGATAGTCTTATATAAAATATTACATCCAATAATATTTTGTAAGATAATCACTGGGTTTGCACACCAGTAGATTTATTGTATTTCATTATTCTGAATAATTATATATATTATATATATATATATATATATATATATATCTGTACCTAAACCTAAACGTAGATTCCATGAACAAAGCTTCTACCTTAGAACTGCACGCCTGTGGAATTGTCTTCCGTTTTCCTGCTTTCTAGCTGACTATAATATGGTTGTCTTCAAGTCCAACGTAAACAAGTTCTTGATTACCCGTTCCACTTAAGTTAACAAATTTACCGAATTTCCATTACTAACGATTACTATATTGACCAATTGACTACTATACACTCTTAACCCTTATCCTCAAGTGGTATCTGGGCCTTGATAAGTGGTTATGCCTATTATATATATATATATATATATATATATATATATATATATATATTATAGAGTGTAATAGGCAGGATTTAAATTAGCAAAGCCTCATTAAAATATATTTAAAGATGTTGTGCTCGGAGTATTTCAGTTATGATAAGTTTTGAACCACCCTAATAAAATAATAAACATTAAAAATAAGTCGCAAAAAATCAATAATTAAAACTTATATTAAAGTAATAGACAATAATCATAAATTTAACTAGAAATCACAGGATTTGATTCTTTAAAAATTCCATTAACAAACGTTTCTTTTTCATTTTGATTTAAAATGACTTACCTTAGAATTAAAAAAAATCGACGTAAGCACATATTTAAGGGTAATTACTTCCCCTTTATTTACACAGCAATTAGATTTTTAAAAAAATGGTTACAAATACCAACCATGTCTTTTAGTTTGTAAAAATATCCTCATCAGAGAAGGTTAGCGCACTGAGAGGCCTCTTTACAGTTTAAAAATATATAGAAACACTTCCTTACAAAGGTACTTATTTTATAATTTTTTTGTAAATATAATTCCTTTTTTTTTCGTTTTATATCATATCGAAAAATTCTAAAAAAAAAAAAAAAAAAAAAAAACAGCGTTTTATACTTATTGTTAACAGAAGTCCTATCCAAGTATAAAATCTTACTCTAACGCCCCTTACAAAAGTATAAAATCTAACCCAAGCCCCCCTTACAAAAGTATAAAATCTAACTCCCCCCTTACAAAAGTATAAAATCTAACCCTAACCCCCCTTATAAAAGTATAAAATCAGAATTTTTTTCTTACTGTTTTTCCTTCTTTATACTATGTAACTAATTAAGAAAAATCATCACACAATAGTTTTATTGTGTGATATAAACATTTTATCATACAATTGAACAAATATCTCATAATTATTATACAAACAAAAGAATTAAATTTCACTCTAAATTTTATTTTTTATTCTTTATTTTTATTATGGGTTTACTTCATTAAGCTGGTTAAAATTTGGTGTCTTCTCACCTTTTACCACTCCCCTGATGAAGGAGATGATATTCAGAAATATTTTACTCGGTCCTTGAGGTTTACTTGTAAATATCGAATGAATAAAAAGATATCCTTTCCGATACGACAGTACATAATTTCACAATTATTAATCTCTCGCCCTTTATATATATATATATATATATATATATATATATATATATTAATATATATATATATATATATATATATATATATATATTTCTGTAAAAATATATTTTTCTTATTATATAGCAATCTTTATATAAGAAGCTCAATGTGAATACATAGCAATATATAGAATAAATGACAAAAATTTATATTCCAAAATACATGATGTTGACAATTTTATATTTTATTCCTTTACATCCATTGATCCTTACAGTTCTTGACAGTATCTGTTTCGTAGCGCAAAATCAATCACTTAATAATTATATCAATTAGTGAACCTATTATGCCCTTAACTCATCAGAAGAAATAGCAACAATCAATCCACCAAAACGAATTAAAATGTGATACGACATGGTGAGAATTCGAAAATAAGGAAGAGAAGCTACAGTTACCTTTATATTTTACGATTACGCCATCTTGGATTTTCATATATATATATATATATATATATATATATATATATATATATATATAGTGTATTACTTGCTTGTGTCAATCGTCTAGTGGTGTATATGGTGTATATAACAGTGTTTCATATCTAATTGGTGTGTGTATACAGAACGTAGAGATATTCATTGTGTTCTGCATGTATATAAAACGTCCATTGTTCATTGTTTGTGCGACCGCCTCCTCATAAATACACGGTATTAACAAACATGACAAACTTTTACCGACAGTTTTCTTACGATCAAACGATAACAATATGGCTGCTTGTCTCAGACCAAAAGAATCACATACCTTCTTATTTGTCCAATGTCTGAAAAAACTCCAGAATAATGATTTATATTTTACATGAGTTTTATTTGTTTTATGGATTTCTTGTCGGTCTTTGGCACGCTGAGACTCTTTCTAAATTTTCATTCGTTGTCCTTTTTGCTTCCAACAAGTCTTCATGCGTTTTTTAGCTAATGTATTTCTCGTCACCTCCTTAGTTTGATATCTGCTAACTTACTATTACGTCAGCAAAGCAGATCAAATCACGAGCCGTTCACGTAAGCTTAAGCCTTGTTAAGTTTCTAACCAAATTCCAATATACTCTGAGATACCTCAATCGACTTTGTTTATTATATTTCTAAATTAAATTACTGACTACACATTCCAACCTCTAAATATACGTTGTCCAAAATCTAATTGTTTTTTTGTTTTTTTTTAATAATAATAATAATCTACCAGGTTATCCGGCGTTGTCGAGTCAATATCTAACAATTCAATAAAAAAACCTTCAGGGGCTTGAAGCGTTTTTCAATCTTCCATGCAGATCACGGTGTCAAAAACTGACAACTAACCCCTAAAGACCACATCAACTTTACCTGGTGTTATACTGAAACATTTTATTTTTTTAGTTTACAAATTTACAGCTTTATTTCCACGTCAAATAATTACGAAACCAGGCGGAAACAAGACGAAGGACTAATCTATTAAAATCTGGTTATTCTTATATTCATTTATTTTTTTAATATCTAATTTAAATTTTAATGTTTGTTTTTTCTGTCTTCACAGGAAGTTTGGATGATTCTGTTTGTCAAGTTCCAATTCTTCCGTAATGTTTTTTTCTCTTTTCTTCTATTACGTTGGTTGGTAAATTGTTGATCGAGCCTCCAAATCAATCCCGCAGATAATTGCACTGTCGACACCTGTTATGTATCGGTTAATAAATCTTCGAAAAACAATAAGGACGAAGAAACATGGCCTATTTTTTGTTTGCTTGTTTGTTTGCAACACCGCCCTTCTACCTGTTCAGGAAATGCCGTCTTCCTCTCCATCTCCAACACTTTCTTCGTTCTCTTCATGTTATTTAGCATAAATGCAAACGTTTGCTGTCAACCGTCCATGTCAAAACCATCCAATTAAATTTATAGATTGTACACTTATGCGTACTAAGTTTCATATAAATATACTTATACTAGCCAACCACCCTGCGTTGATCGGTCGTTAAATACGCATAACTATTATATTTTATTTAATGCAGAATTCTAATTTATAAAAATAACCTTCTTAGTGATGTGCTTACAGCTATATCTCATAGGATTAGCAAATCTCTTGACGGAGGCCACATTTCTAGGGCAATTGCTCTTGACATATCTAAGGCCTTTGATAGGGTATGGCATAAAGGTTTACTTCATAAGATCGCTAGCTATGGTATAGCTGGAAACGTCTTCTCAATTATTAAATCATTTCTTTCTGATAGGTTCATAAGAGTAGTAGTTGAGGGGCAAAAATCAGAAGCCCACAGTATTAATGCCGGTGTCCCTCAGGGGTCCATCCTGGGCCCAACTCTTTTCCTGATCTACATTAATGATCTTCCAAATCACATCCTAACATCATTTGTAGAGATTTATGCTGACGACACTACCATTTATGGTAGCACATCTAAGACAGTAAACGACCAAGTTCTCTCCAATTCTCTCTCCTCTGATCTTGAGCATGTAGTACAATTGGGGAAAGGAGTGGCTGGTTACTTTTAATGCATCTAAAACCAAGCTTCTCTCTTTACATCACCAACATTCTGATCCACATCTGGCATCAATTGAAATGAATGGCTCTCGTCTTCAGGAGACCTCAAGTTTTGACAAGCTTCTGGACTTGACCTTAACTCCTGATCTTAAATGGAACACGTACATCAAATCTATTGCCAAGGCCGCTGGAAAAATGGTGGGATCTTTCTATCGATCCGGTAGATATCTCACTGCTGATGCTATTCTCTATCTATATGAGCCAGGTACGTCCAAGGATGGAATATTGTTGCCACATCTGGGCAGGAGCTGCTAGAAAGGACTTGTCCTGTCTTGATAGAGTTCAAAATAGACTTCGTAGCCTCGTAGGAGATGTCCTTTTCTCTTCCTTGCAACCTCTATCTCACAGAAGAGATGTTGCGAGTTTGTCTCTGATGTATCGTTATTTTCATGGAAGGTGTTCAACTGAGTCCCTCCTCGCCAAACTTTCACAAGAAACACTCGTCTAGCTGTACATACTATCAATAATTCCCCCACTCTTTATCTGTGCCTAAACCTAAACGTAGATTCCATGAACAAAGCTTCTTTCTTAGAACTGCACGCCTGTGGAATTGTCTTCCGTTTTCCTGCTTTCTGGCTGACTACAATATGGTTGTGTTCAAGTCTAAAGTAAATAAGTTCTTGATGAGCCGTTCTATATAAGTTATCAAATTTACCAAATTTTTATTACTAATGATTACTATATTGTCCAATGTCTACTGTACACTCTTTAACCCTTATCCTTGAGTGGCCTCTTGGCCTTGATAAGTGGTGATGCCTTTGTAAAAAAAAAAAAAAACGTTAAATTCCTTTAAAATGAAGTTTAAAAAAACGGAAAGAAACTGAGATATGCGCATGGGAGTGTGATGTTTTTTTTTCTTCTTTGTTTGTTTTTTTTGTTTTTTCTTCTTTGTTTTTTTTTTTTCTTCTTTGTTTGTTTTTTTTGTTTTTTCTTCTTTGTTTGTTTTTTTTTCTTTGTTTTTTTTTTTTTCTTCTTTGTTTGTTTTTTTTTGTTTTTTCTTCTTATTTTGTTTTTTTTTTCTTCTTTGTTTTTTTTCTTCTTTGTTTGTTTTTTTGTTTGTTTTTTCTTCTTTGTTTGTTTGTTTTTTTTGTTTTTTCTTCTAAAAGTTCCAAAAAATACTCGAGCCGAGTTCAAAACCAAAACCTGAAGACAGTGAGTCAGGCACGATAAGCATTAGACAAACTTTCAAATAAACTTATTCTTACCATAAAGGATTCTGTCATGTTTCACGACCGTGCATGTACAGTCGTGAAACAGTTGAAAACAGATAAAATACGATCTTCACGTACCAATTTTCAATTTTTACCCCTCAAATGAAAACCGATTAAAAATTTCCACGTGTCTGAATACTCTATATATCAAATTTCAAGTCTGTAGATAAACACTTTCTTGAGTATATGATATGTCCTCACACACGCCCATTCTCACTTTTATATAGATAAATATGCCTCGCTCTCTCTTTCTCTCTCTCTCCCTCTCACTCTCTCTCTCTCCATATATATACACACACACATATATATATATATATATATATATATATGTATAACTACTTTATTTACTCACATAAATTTAATATACGAAAGTATAGATTTATGCGTAAACTTTAAGTATTTACTTCAAAAGTGCTCAATACGTAGGTAGAGTTAGTTAGTAATTTATAAAATATATATGGCGATTAAGCTACACTGAATATTCTGCGTTTCATCCACTATAGGATTCGTCAGGCTTATGCGCATAAGCCTGATTCGTCAGGCAATTTGGGGCATAAGCCTGACGAATCCTATAGTGGATGAAACGCAGAATATTCAGTGTAGCTTAATCACCATATATATATATATATATATATATATAATATATAATATATATATAATATATATATATACATATATATATATATATACATATATATATATACGTGTGTGTGTTTAAACTGATTGCATGTTTTATTTTCAGGGACAATGAACTGAAGAGCTGCCTTAGAACTTTTTGATCATGAAAAAATGTGCTAACCCCAAAGGAGATGGTGTTAAGTTGGATAAGTATGATAACAGTTCTGATTGCGATGTGGGTGGCAGTGATGTGGTGTGTGAGGAAACGAGTGAGGAGGCTTGAGAATAAGAAACACATCAAGGTTGCCTGGACCCGTTATTAATACAGGATACACTCACCCTGATAAAAAGAAATACTAATTGAAATGAATATCAAAACAGAGTAAGAGAAACTTAGTAGTCAGTATTAAATTTACAACTTTAAATTTGTCGTTATAAACAATGATCGCATAAGTCGGGAAGAGGACAAGGTCCGTGGGGAACACATGTGATCCGAACGTAAAAGCCGATCGATATGTAACAGAGCGCGGACGCGCATATTCAAATGCATACGAAATGTGAAATGACGTCACTATAAGGAAAAAAACTATAAAAAGAAGAGAGAGCACGTTAGAGAAGACGATCATATTAGAGACGTCACAGTCGTAACTAGAAGTCACGCGTGGTGAGATGATAAGGAAATAAATGCAATTGTTACACGAACAAGTTAGTTTGGGGTATTCTTTGTCTTGATCTCCTTTGCGACGAAGACCGCATACGACGTGTGAGACCCATTTGTAAATGTGTATAACGTTACAAATGTAGTTAGTTGAATTAAATAAATCTCCAGTTAATACTCTGTGAAAAGCAAAGTTCAAAGCCCTTAAAAGGTGTTCGAGAACGGCTTATAGGATCTATTTTCTAAACAAAACGAAATTCGCCATGTCGCTGATGTTTTCAGTGGCGGATGGGGATTCGCGCGAACTAAAATGGTTGTCGGTGGAAATTGTGCTTTCTAGTGAAAGCCAAGTTTGATTTTAGAAGAGTTTTCGGTGGTTAGCTAATCTGTATAAGTCCTGAACTGTAAAAGTTGCAGTCGAAGAGCAAGATTCCTTTTCGTGTGGATACGAAAATTATGTATGAGAATTCTAAAATATCCAGTATGATTTATTGAATGATTCTGGTTTCTGATTGGTTACGAGCAGAGCGTGCCTCCATTTGATTGGTCACTTTCTATCACCAGTGTCTATTAGTAGAACGTTCCAATTTTCTTTAAACATACTCTCTTTTTTGTATATAAAAAATATTGCAACATTGTGAATGAAACGTTTATTTATATTATTAACAGAAAAGTTTAAGAAGAAATTAACTTATTATATTTTAGATTTCATCGGTGAAGAATTGGTGGAGTTTTTAATAGGTACATATAACATAACTTCGATGTCATTTTTTAAAACGTTTCGGTCGATGTAACCTCCGACCTTTTCTTTATATGCGTCTTAGTCAACACAAATTTTCATATGAAAACTCAGGAATTTGTAAAGCATTTGGATCTAATTTTTTTTATTTGATCCTCGGAGATATGTTATTCTCATGTAGCTATGATCTGGTAGAAGTATTAAGTAACTAATTTTTATTTCATTTTTAGTTAGTATGTTGTTGTGTAATATGCATTGATTTGCTTCAGAACCTCAAAATGGACATTCTACTAAGAGGACTAAACTTGAGAGAGAATGAGTTGACTTCTTGGAACCAAACCGAGTTGATGGGGGCGTCGGGTTAGGGTTCGGGTTAGGATTAGGGTTCGGGTTAGAAAAAGACTCTGAGAACTTTTCTTATTATTTAATTACAAGCTATTCCGACATAAATATAAAGTCGATGCGACCGAGACGAAAGTTGGATTTGAAAATGAAAATTGAAAGCGTCGAGAAATGGAAATATTAAACGATTCGCGTGGAACTTTGAAAACCTAAAGCGTCGATAAATGGAAGATTGTGATTTGTGTAAGACTTTTTTCTAATTGTCATCATATAATGGACAATTACAGTTCGACTTATTATTTTTTTAGGAGTAAGTAAAGTTTAGCAGTGTTAGCGAAGCTAGTAATATCTACCAGTGTTTGAGAGGTAAGTAATGTCTACCAGTATTTTAGAGGTTATTATTATCTAGCTGTGTTTGAGAGGTTAGTATTGTCTACCAGTGTGTGAGAAGTTAGTAGTGTCTACCAGTGTGTGAGAGGTTAGTAGGGTCTATCAGTGTTTTAGAGGTTAGTATTTTCTATCAGTGTTTGAAAAGTTAGTAGTGTCTACTAGTGTTTGAGAGGTTAGTATTGTCTACCAGCGTTTGAGATGTTAGTAGTGTCTACCAGTGTTTGAAAGTTTAGTAATGTCAACCAGTGTTTCAGAGGTTAGTATTGTCTACCAGCGTTTGAGAGGTTAGTACTGTCTACCAGTGTTTGAGAGGTTCCTTATGTCTACACGTGTTTGAGCGGTTAGTAGTGTCTACCAGTGTTTTAGAGGTTAGTAGTGTCTTCCAGCGTTTGAAAGATTAGTAGTGTCTACAAGTGTTTGAAAGGTTAGTAGTGTCTACTAGTGTTTGAAAGGTTAGTAGTGTCTACCATCGTTTCTGAGGTTGGTAATGTCTACCAGTGTTTGAGAGATTAGTAGTGTCTACCAGTGTCTGAGAGGTTAGTAATGTATACCAGTGTTTGTGATGTTAGTATTTTCTACCAGCGTTTGAGAGGTAAGTAGTGTCTACAAGCATTTGAGATGTTAGTAGTGTCTACCAATGTTTGAGAGGTTAGTAGTATCTAAAAGTGTTTCAAAGGTTAGTATTGTCTACCAGTGTTTGAGAGGTTAATATTGTATACAAGTATTTGAGAGGATAGTAATGTCTACCAGTGTTTGAGAGGTTAGTATTATCTACCAGTATTTGAGAGGTAAGTATAGTTTACCAGTGTTTTAGAGGTTAGTATTTTCTACTAGTGTTTGAAAGGTTAGTCGTGTCTACCAATGTTTTAGAGGTTAGTAGTGTCTACCAATGTTTGATAGACTCTAATGGTATTTGAGACGCTAGTAATGTCTAGCAGTGTTTGAGATGTTAGTAGAGTATACCAGTGTTGTAGAGGTTAGTAATGTCTACCAGTGATCGAAAGCTTAGTATTGTTTACGAGTGTTTGAGAGGTTAGTAGTGTCTACCAGTGTTTGAGAGGTTAGTAGTGTCTACCAGTGTTCGAAAGGTTAGTAGTGTCTACCAGTGTTTTAGACGTTAGTAGTGTCTACCAATGTTTGAGAGGTTCGTAGTGTCTAACAGTCTTTGAGATGTTAGTAGTGTCTACCAGTGTTTGGGAGGTTAGTATTGTCTACCAGTGTTTTAGAGGTTAGTAGTGTCTACAAGGTTTTGAGAGGTTGGTAATGTTTACAAGTGTTTGATGTTTAGTAGTGTCGACCGGTGTTTGAAAGGTTAGTAGCGTCTACCAGTGTATAGAAGTTAGTCGTGTCTACGAGTGATTGAAAGGTTAGTAGTGTCTACCAGTGTTTGAGAGGTTAGTATTGTCTACAAGTGTTTGAGAGGATAGTACTGTCTTTCGGTGTTTGAGGGGTTAGTAGTGTCTACACATCTTTGAGAGGTTAGTAGTGTCTACCAGTGTTTGGGAGGTTAATATTGTCTACCAGCGTTTTAGGGGTTAGTAGTGTCTACAAGTTTGGAGAGGTTAGTAATGTCTACAAGTGTTTGAGAGGTTAGTAGTATCTACCAGTGTTTGAAAGGTTAGTAGCGTCTACCAGTGTATGAGAAGTTAGTCGTGTCTACCAATGATTGAAAGCTTAGTAATGTCTAATAATGTTTGAGTGGTTAGTATTATCTTTCGGTGTTTGAGGGGTTAGTAGTGTCTACCAGTGTTTGAGAAGTTAGTAGAGTATACCATTGTTTGAGATGTTAGTAATGTCTACCAGTGTATGAGAGGTTAGTACTGCCTTTCGGTGTTTGAGGGGTTAGTAATGTCTACCAGTGTTTGAGAGGTTAGTAGTGTCTACGAGAGTTTGAAAGGTTAGTAGTCTCTACCACTGTTTGAGAAGCGAGTATTGTCTACCAGTCTATGAGAGGTTAGTATTGTCTACCAGTTTTATAGTTTAGTAGTGTCTACCAGTGTTTGAGAGGTTAATATTGTCTACCAGTATTTAAGAGGTTAGTCATGTTTCGCAGTGTTTGAAAGGTTAGTAGTGTCATTTAGAGTCTTAGAGGCTATTAGTGTCTACCAGTGTTTGACAGTTTAGTATTGTCTTCCAGTGTTTGAGAGGTTAGTATTGTCTACAAGTTTGAAAGGTTAGTAGTGTCTATCAGTGTTTTAGAGGTTAGTATTGTCTACCAGCGTTTGAGATGTTAGTATTGTCTACACGTGGTTGAGGGGTTAGTATTGTCTACCAGTGTTTGATATGTTAGTATTGTCTACACGTGTTTGAGATGTTAGTATTGTCTACCAGTGTTTGATATGTTAGTATTGTCTACACGTGTTTGAGAGGTTAGTATTGTCTACCAGTGTTTGATATGTTAGTATTGTCTACACGTGTTTGAGATGTTAGTATTGTCTACCAGTGTTTGATATGTTAGTATTGTCTACACGTGTTTGAGAGGTTAGTATTGTCTACCAGTGTTTGATATGTTAGTATTGTCTACACGTGTTTGAGATGTTAGTATTGTCTACCAGTGTTTGATATGTTAGTATTGTCTACACGTGTTTGAGAGGTTAGTATTGTCTACCAGTGTTTGATATGTTAGTATTGTCTACACGTGTTTGAGATGTTAGTATTGTCTACACGTGTTTGAGATGTTAGTATTGTCTACCAGTGTTTGAGAAGTTAGAAGTGTCTACTAGTGTTTGAGAGGTTAGTACTGTCTACCAGTGTTTGAGGGGTTCGTTATGTCTACCAGTGTTTGAGCGGTTATTAGTGTCTACCAGTGTTTAAGAGGTTAATAGTGTCTACCAGTGTTTGAGAGGTTAGTAGTGTATTTCAGTGTTTTAGAGGTTAGTAGTGTCTACAAGTGTTTGAAAGGTTAGTAGTGTCTACCAGTTTTGTGAAGGTCAGCAGTGTCTACCAGCGTTTGAGAGGTTGGTAATGTCAACCAGTGTTTGAGATGTTAGTAGTGTCTACCAGTGTTTGAGAGATTAGTAGTGTCTAAAAGTGTGTCAAAGGTTAGTATTGTCAACCAGTGTTTGAGAGGTTAATATTGTATACCAGTATTTGAGAGGTTAGTAATGTCTACCAGTGTTTTAGAGGTAAGTATTATCTACCACTATTTGAGAGGTTAGTATTGTTTACCAGTGTGTTAGAGGTTAGTATTTTCTACCAGTGTTTGAGAGGTTAGTCGTGTCTACCAATGTTTTAGAGGTTAGTAGTGTCTACCAGTGTTTAAGAGGTTAGTAGACTCTAATGGTATTTGAGACGCTAGTAATGTCTAGCAGTGTTTGAGATGTTAGTAGAGTCTACCAGTGCTTGAGAGGTTAGTAATGTCTACCAGTGATCGAAAGGTTAGTATTGTCTACCAGTGTTTGAAAGGTTAGTCGTGTCTACCAATGTTTTAGAGGTTAGTAGTGTCTACCAATGTTTGAGAGGTTAGTAGACTCTAATGGTATTTGAGACGCTAGTAATGTCTAGCAGTGTTTGAGATGTTAGTAGAGTATACCAGTGTTTGAGAGGTTAGTAATGTCTACCAGTGTTTGAGAGGTTAGTAGTGTCTACCAGTATTCGAAAGGTTAGTAGTGTCTACAAGTTTTTGAGAGGTTAGTAATGTCTACAAGTGTTTGAGTGTTTAGGATTGTCTACCGGTGTTTGAAAGGTTAGTAGCGTCTACCAGTGTATGAGAAGTTAGTCGTGTCTACCAGTGATTGAAAGGTTAGTAGCGTCTACAAGTGTTTGAGAGGTTAGTATTGTCTACAAGTGTTTGAGAGGTTAGTACTGTCTTTCCGTGTTTGAGGTGTTAGTAGTGTCTACCAGTGTTTGAGAGGTTAGTACTGCCGTTCGGTGTTTGAGATGTTAGTAGTTTCTACCAGTGTTTGGGAGGTTAGTAATGTTTCGCAGTGTTTGAAAGGTTAGTAGTGTCATTTAGACTTAGAGGCTATTAGTCTCTACCAGTGTTTGACAGTTTAGTATTGTCTACGAGTGTTTGAGAGGTTAGTAGTGTCTACCAGTGTTTGAGTGGTTAGTAGTGTTTACCAGTGTTTGAAAGATTAGTAGTGTCTACCAGTGTTTGAGACGTTAGTATTGTCTACCAGCGTTTGAGAGGTTAGTAGTGTCTACAAGTGTTTGAGAGGTTAGTAGTGTCTACCAGTGTGTGAGAGGTTAGTAGTGTCTATTAGTGTTTTAGAGGTTAGTATTTTCTATCAGTGTTTGAAAAGTTAGTAGTTTCTACTAGTGTTAGAGAGGTTAGTATTGTCTACCAGCGTTTGAGATGTTAGTAGTGTCTACCAGTGTTTGAAAGTTTAGTAATGTCTACCAGTGTTTCAGAGGTTAGTATTGTCTACCAGCGTTTGAGATGTTAGTATTGTCTACCAGTGTTTGAAAGTTTAGTAATGTCTACCAGTGTTTAAGAGGTTAGTAGTGTCCACAAGTATTTTAGAGGTTAGTAGTGTCTACCATTGTTTTAAATGCTAGTAATGTCTACCAGTGTTTGAAAGGTTAGTACTGTCTTTCGGTGTTTGAGGGGTGTGTAGGTTCTACCAGTGTTTGAGAGGTTAGTAGTGTCTTACAGTGTTTGAAAGGTTAGTAGTGTCTACCAGTGTGTGAGAGGTTAGTAGGTTCTACCAGTGTTTGGAAGGGTAGTAGTATCTACTAGTGTGTTAGAGTTTAGTATTGTCTACAAGCGTTTGAGAGGTTAGTAGTGTCTACCGGAGTTTGAAAAGTTAGTAATGTCTACCAGTGTTTGAAAGTTATTAGTGTCTTGCGGTGTTTTGGAGGTTATTGGTGTCTGCCAGTATTTGGAAGGCCAGTAGTTCTAGCGGTGTTTGAGAGGTTCGTTATGTCTACCAACGTTTGAAAGGTTAGTAATGTCTACCAGTGTTTGAAAGGTTTGTAGTGTCCAGCTGTGTTTTAAAGGTTAGTAATGCCTCCCAGTTTTTTAGAGGTTAGTAGTGTCTAACAGTGTTTTAGATGTTAGTAGTGTCTACCAGTGTTTGAGAGGTCAGTAGACTCTAGCGGTGTAGGAGAGGTTAGTTATATCTACAAGTGTTTGAGGGTTAATATTGCATAGCGGTGTTTGAGAGGTTAGTAGTGTCTACCAGTGTTTGGCAGGTTAGTATTTCTAGCGGTGTTTTAGAGGTTAGTAGTGTCTACCAGTGTTTGAGAGGTTAGTAGTTTCTAGCGGTGTTTGAGGAGTTAGTAGTGTCTACTAGTGTTTGAGAGGTTAGTAGTGTCTACCAGTATTTGAGAGGTTAGTAATGTCTACCAGTGTTTGGGAGGTCAGTAGACTCTAGCGGTGTTTGAGGAGTTAGTAGTGTCTACTAGTGTTTGAGAGGTTAGTAGTGTCTACCAGTATTTGAAAGGTTAGTAATGTCTACCAGTGTTTGGGAGGTCAGTAGACTCTAGCGGTGTTTGAGAGGCTAGTAATGTCTAGCAGTGTTTTAAGCTGATGTTATTACCGATCTTGGCACGGGGTAATGCGATGATCTTTAAGGATCATGAGAGGATATAGTTTGTTATGTATTGATTTGCATATCGATGGGGATTCACCCCCAAATTTACGTTATAACAAGCCGAGAGAGAGGGAGTCAAATTCTTGGAACCGAATCAAACAGATAGTACGAACGGTCAAAAAGTTTTTTTGTTTTTTTTTAATAAAATATGTACTCAGAATTGAACCTTCAACTTCTAGAAGACTAGAAGTAATTATTAGTTTGAAACTCTTTCTGTTGCATTACGTATACATATAGACGATACTAAGTAAGACTTAAATTTTAAGATTACTTTAGAATTCTACCGAGTTATGTTGACAGAACATGAACAATCTACCCCTAGTGATTTAAAGAGAATTTAGTTTGAAAGTTTGAACAATCCAAATAACAGAGATTACAGACATGAAACCAAACAAACTGTAATATTCTAACATAGCGCGGATGCACGTATGTAAATGCATGCGAAGTGACCTTACGTTCGAAGTCTCGTCAGAGATGTAGAAAACTTGCTAGACCATGTGCGTGACGTCACTGCTGTACCAATGAGGAAATAATTTTGTTACTATAAAGAACAAACGAGTTGGAGATATTTCCTATTCTTTGTCTTAGTTTTCTTTGGGACTGAAACTGCACACACCGTGTGTTGGTCCGCGAACAACGGTACAATATGCTTAGTAATGATTGACACTGAGCAAGGCAAACGTCAGACTTCTTCCATAAACCTAAAAATTAAGTTTCGTTCACCTTACCATCTCCTAGACGACCGAACGGAAAATAGGAAGATGACAAGTTTATGAGATTCGTCCATCTGTTCTTATAATGATGAGTTACATGTGCTAAATGTTGAGGTAGAAGTCAATTGTTTAAGGTTTACAGAAAATACTGAGACGTAAAACGAGACGCCATATTGAAAAACCAATAGCTTTCAAATATTCGAATTAAGGATTAAATTGTGAAAGAAAGGAAGTGGGAAAAAGAAATATAGAAAGAAACATAGAAAGCGAGAAAGAAAGGGAGAAAGAAAAAAGAAAGTGATAACAAAAGAAAGCAAAAAATGAGCAAGAAATGTGACAAGAAATTGAGCATAAGCCGAAACAACAAATGAAGGCGTTACTTGAGAAAAATAAAGAAGGAAAGAAAATTATATGAAGGTAGAAAGAACGAAAAACAATGACATAAAAAGCGTAGGAAGTAAGAAAAAGAATGAAGTCAAAAATAAATAAGTTTAAGACTAAATTAGCACAGAAAAAATATTCAGTAGTTAACGAGAAAGAAAGAAATTATGCAAATAATTACAAGATAAATAAATAAATAACGATCAAAATGAAGGAAAGTTTATTGGTTTCTCCTTTTTTTTATTTATTACACTTTCGCCCCAAACAAGGCACGTTGCCACTTAGATGTAGGGGGCTACTATCAGGGACGTAAGTTACAGGGGTTCTATGTAGAGAGTTTAGTAGCAAGATGTCTGTGTACATTACACTTGAACTTCTGCATGTAAATAAAGTTGGGGAAGCAGGAACTCAGAAAGTATTTCCAACGTCCTGCAGTTCTGGGGAAGAAGCTATTAGAGTAAAAGGCTTTCTTACATCTAGGGATCTCAACTGTGTAGGGGTGGGACTTCGCTGCTTGTCGGGTTTGTCGGGGGTATTTTCGTCGATGGGAGGGGAGTATAAGGGATTGTAGTTCGTCAGAGCATCCACCATTAAAATACTTGTAAAACATGCAGTGAGATGCAACATTACGTCGGTGGGACAGGGGCTGAAGTTTAGATGACGGTTCGGGACCTATTAGGTTGGCGACTCTCTTTAGACCCAGTCCAGGAGCAAGAGACTAGTAGCAGATGCACCAACCCAAATGTGAGAGCAGTACTCCATACATGGGCGAATGGTGGCTTTGTAGAGGTACAGGATACTTTCAGGCGTAAGTAACTTTCTCGCGCGATAGAGCCCATCTTCATTGCGGCAGCTTTAGCAATAATCTCAATGTATCTATTCCAACTCATGTTTCCTGTGAACGTTAAGCCAAGGAGCTTGAACGAAGTGCTCTCAGGTAAAGTATTTCTAGCCATAGCTATTGGTGGTTGGTAAGTTTTCATGTAATTATTAAAGGAAATGAGCTTTGTCTTGACAGCGTTGAACATTACCATCCATTTTTTACCCCATTCCACTACAGACTGAAGGTCTTCCTCTAGGGTTTCGGCCATTACCTTAGATGTGTGCTCATTAGTTTTCCCCCACTTGCCTGCTATAGATCGTAGTGTCGTCGGCAAGTATACTCATCTCAGAGACAATTTTATCAGGTAAGTCATTTATAAATATCAGAAATAACAAAGGTCCAAGAATCGATCCCTGAGGCACACCCGCATTTATATCAAATTTTTTGGACATACGCCCATCGAGGACAACCTGGATTCTTCTCTCATTTAAGAAGGATCTAATTATGCTAAGCATTCGTCCATTATTACCATAGGATTTTATTTTCATCAGAAGACCATCGTGCCATACCCTGTCAAAAACCTTAGATATATCAAGGGCTACTGCCCTCCCCTCCCCTGCCTTATCCAGTGCTTGATATAAACGTTCAGAGATTGCAGTTAAAATATCTGCAGTAGAACGGGCTTGCCTAAATCCATATTGGTGGTCTGACAGAAGTTTAGCAGCTGTAAGGTGGTGGACTAGAGCTTGATTAATTAAGGACTCAAATATTTTGGCGAAAAGAGGGAGGAGGCTAATTGGGCGATAATTTAAGAGTTTTTGTAAACTGTTTTCGTCGTATTATTACCATTTTGATATCTAAATCTGACTGCTTATCTTTTGACGAAATGATAACTAGGGCTATGACAACAGCATATTCTTTTCGTTGTTTTGGCTCTTGAGTATATATCCGACGCAATTAGACACAGTTAATCAACTGAGAACCACATCACTCTATATAAAAGCATATAAGATATCAACGGATACACACTGAAAAATCATAAGAATGAAAAGAATATGCTGTTGTCCTAGCTCTAGTTATCAATTATCAAGAGATAAACATTATATCCTAGCCCTAATGATAACATAAGGTACTCCATTAAAAAGAGGGAGGGGGCTAAAAAGAGAAGGAAAGAAAAATATATATAGAGAGAGAGGGTAGAGCAGAGACATACAGGATAAATCTAAACGTGTAATACAACCTGTACTGGAAGTTGCTACTTTTAGAAGCAACCAATAATGAATACAGCCTAAACACAAAATAGACAACATTTATCATTTCATTTGTGAGTGGAGCCAGGTGGGGGGGGGGTAGATGACAGCTGAGAAGTATAAGTTACACGCTTCGAGTTGATTTAGGGTATATCATTACATTTAAGTGGAGAGAAGATACCTTATGATTTTAATTATTTCAAGAATATATATAAACTAGACAGCCGCCCGGCATTGCCCAGTCGTAAAATACGCTTAAATATGATATTTTAATTAATGCAGATTTCGTATTTATTATTATACTAGCCTGAGAGCTTGGCGTTGCCCGGGTGTTTGGAGGTGAGTCGTGAGCAAAAAAATAAAAGAGTATTAGTGGCAGGCAGGCTCGAACACGTACCGCGAAGAAGAACGTGAAAAAAAACGTTACGTCTTTGCTGTTGTGTCCATCTCCAAACCGGAAGTGGTAAAGTTTTAAATTAAGGCTAGTCAATCGAAAAGAGTAGATGACTTTCGAAAATGTCTACGAAAAAAGGCGACCCTTCCTTATAGAAAACTTCCCCGTTGGGGATAGGGAGAATTAATGTTTTTTTGCTAATTTTTCAATATTTGTCGTCCGTTCGAGGTTTAAAACGATACCGGTTTCGCCGCGTTCCGACGCGTTTATCAAAAGTTTTACGCAGACAATCAAACATACATACATACATATATACATACATTTAAACGGAAAGGTGAGATTTATGTTATAGGTTAAATTGGACCATATATATAGTAATGATTTTAAAAGTTTTGTTTTTTTTAATGACTCGTGCGGCACCACCGAGAATCGAAACCAAAACGTTTAGCTTACGATTTACTTTTTCCTTTGAGGTTAATGTCTGAGCTATGAAGGTACGTTTGCCGCAAGGCTAAAAATTAAAACATGAACCAATGGCTATTACGTTACGCATGCATATTAATAATGACGTCGTCCGAACTTCACCTGGACAAATATAATTTTTTTTAATTTTCACACTTTTGCACCGATTTTTCCCGGATAAAACCCAAATATAAAGTGTCGTATGATCTTAAGTACCCTATATATTAAGTTTCATGTCTGTAGAGCAATACTAACAGAGGGGTTTGGTAGTCAGAATTTTTAAACAAATATATATATATATATATATATATATATATATATATATATATATATATATGTACGCATACATGAATATATATAGAAAGAGGTTTGTGTTTACTATAACCTTTTTACGCAAATATTACACAAGTATAAATCATGTAGAATATCTGCATGAATATAATTACACATACTTAAACGTAATAGTTAACTAAAGATGATCATCCCATAGGAAAACCGAAAAAAAACTAATAGGGAATTAATTAAAATGAATGTTTAAAAGAATATGCAAATTAGCTAGATCTTTTGCAGATGAATGCAATTCCACGACCCCTAAATAAATATCAATACACACACAAAATAAAAAACAATTATAGTATATACTAGCAATCGGTGCCCGGCGTTGCCCAGGTGTTTTGAGGTTTATTCTGAGAAAAAAAAACGGTCAATTTTTTTAAACTTTGACCCCTATTATGACCTCTTAACATTTATTGTTTAGGGATCAAGTAAAGTTAATAAGTTAGATTCATGTCCAAGGAACCTATATCTAAAATATCACGTGTTTAGACCCAAAATTGTAAGAGGAGTTTGGTAGAGTTCTCAAAGGTCAAATCGTTGAATATTGACCACTTAATCGCCAAATTTCTGTCGAAAACCTATCACATCGATTTTCCCAAATCTCAGTATATGAAATTTCGAATCTCTAGGCTTAAAATTGACAGAGTTTTAGCGTAGGGAAATGCACACAGACGCACAGACACACACAGACACTATCACTTATATATATATATATATATATATATATATATATATATATATAATTCCACGACCCCTAAATAAATATCAATACACACACAAATATGACGAATATTGGCTGATGAGAGCTCGATAAGGATACCTTAAACGGGCCTTATTATCGGGCTTGAAACCGACGGTACCAATGACCTGTCTCAACTAACAACTTTCTGTACACAAAATATATATATATATATATATATAAACATAAACATCATATATATAAGGATAATAGTACGCCATATATATAACAAAAGACCATTATTTACTCAAGTGAAAGGAAAACCCGGGGGAACTTTACCCAAAAATAAATCTATATTTTTTTTGTGTGTATTGATAGTCTTATAAGCGAGTAATTATTAATTCAGCCATCTTGATTCTTAACCAAACAGAAAGTTCAAGTAGGGGGATTTCCTTTTTTTTTTTTTTTGATAGCGAGGCCAAATTTCGCGAATTTGGCCTTTTTTTAAAGCAGTTTGGCCTTCAAAATTTCTGTTTGGCCTTTTTCTTCACCGATGAAATCTGGGGACGCAACGGGAATTTTCGGCAAAAAAATGTTGTTACTATGCACATCTATGTATTGAAATACAATTTGTGGCAAAATTTCAGGAAAAACTAATGGATGGTTTTCTCGCAATAGTCCGGACAATTCGCTAAATTATCTCGTCCAAACCTTAAATCTCGAATTTTTGTGCATTTTTTTGGGGGGGGGCTAATTTGGCATAATAGTGTCCATTTAATAGTATTATCTTGAAAAAATAAAAAAATAAGGAAAATTACCAAAAAAAACAAACAAGAACAACAAAAGTGTGCCGTATTTTTTAAAGTTTTATTGCGTTGTTTTTATTTGCTTTTTTTATTTCATCGGTGAAGAAAAAGGCCAAACAGAAATTTTGAAGGCCAAACTGCTTTAAAAAAAGGCCAAATTCGCGAAATTTGGCCTCGCTATGAAAAAAAAGGGAAATCCCCCTACTTGAACTTTCTGTTTAATTAATAATGACTCGCTTGTAGCGTTGATTTTTTTCTTTTTTCGCTATAAAAAAATAACTACTTGATGAAATTACGTGATTTTTTTCTGTAGGAAAACTTTATCCCATGACGAGTACGTACAATATATATTTTTTTAAATATTTCCATTTTTTAATGTCAATGGAAAACTACACAAGTACCCAAACCCGAAATGTAAAGACCACGAGTGAACGCGCGTTTTTTTTTTTAGTTTAGTTTCATAATGGCTGCCGTGATGTCGGAGGTTCGATTGTTAGATTGTAAGTTTCGTATTTTTGTAATTTGTAAATCGCAAGTTAGGAAAAAAATTAAACCCTTCCAAGATGGACAATAAATAAAGCCATAATATTTTATGGTAAAGTAAAGAGCCTACGAACCATAGTTTTTTAGGAGATGTGATTATTGGATTAACCAATCAGAAATCGTCTGTGGCACACACATCTCTGTTTTTATAGATATATAGATAGATATAGATATAGATAATTTTCCACTGACACGTGTTCCGTCGTCTACAACTCATCAGTATATCGAAATCTCAGGAGATAAAGATTAGACTCCAACCACTGGACCATCCCGCACCACTGCTTGAATATATCGCTATTTTGTTTTTGTTTTTGCCATACGTTTTGAAATAATTCACTTATTTATACGAAAGTGCATTTTTACCTAAATGCGAGTTGGAAATAATTTTCCCTTTTACCAATTTGGTATCCCCCCAATATATATATTTATATATATATATATATATATATATATATATATGTGTGTGTGTGTGTGTGTGTGTGTGCGTGTGTGTGTGTGTATTATTTTAATTCTCATAATTCTTTTTGAGATGAGTAATTTGTATATTTTATTTATTTGCGGACTATTATCCTCATCTTTTATAGTTGTTGTTGCAAATTAAGCATTCCTATCTCGTCGCGGTTAACAACCTGACGAAGGTCAGAGGAATAGTTGGCCGAAACGTCGTCAAACAATAACTTTACAAGATGAGTATAATAGTCGCAGATAAATAAATAAAAGTATATATATATATATATATATATATATATATATATATATATATATATATATATAAGGTTCAGTGTGTGTATGTTTGTACGTATGAATCACCCCTAAACTAATAAACCGAGCATTTTTTAATATGAACATCTAAAATCAAGTGAAGATATTTTTTGTTATTTGTTTATTTCTTTTTTTTTCTTTTGTCTTTTTTTAATATAACAATATATCGCTATTTTGTTTTTGTTTTTGCCATACGTTTTGAAATAATTCACTTATTTATACGAAAGTGCATTTTTACCTAAATGCGAGTTGGAAATAATTTTCCCTTTTACCAATTTGGTATCCCCCCAATATATATATTTATATATATATATATATATATATATATATATGTGTGTGTGTGTGTGTGTGTGTGTGTGTGCGTGTGTGTGTGTGTATTATTTTAATTCTCATAATTCTTTTTGAGATGAGTAATTTGTATATTTTATTTATTTGCGGACTATTATCCTCATCTTTTATAGTTGTTGTTGCAAATTAAGCATTCCTATCTCGTCGCGGTTAACAACCTGACGAAGGTCAGAGGAATAGTTGGCCGAAACGTCGTCAAACAATAACTTTACAAGATGAGTATAATAGTCGCAAATAAATAAATAAAAGTATATATATATATATATATATATATATATATATATATAAGGTTCAGTGTGTGTATGTTTGTACGTATGACTCACCCCTAAACTAATAAACCGAGCATTTTTAATATAAACATCTAAAATCAAGTGAAGATATTTTTTGTTATTTGTTTATTTCTTTTTTTTTCTTTTGTCTTTTTTTAATATAACAATAAATTAACAAAATCACAAAGACTAACCCTAACCCTAACCCTAACCCCACCTCGCCCCGAACAAAAAACGATATCCGATATTGGATGCAAACTAAGTAAGTTTATGAAAACTTTTTAAAATGCCTTTTGTTGTCTTGTTTTTGAGAACTGAAAGAGAATCACTTTATAATGAAATGGAAGTTTCTTTAATATTATCGTATGGAGTATTGCTGTCACATTTGGGTTGGTGCATCTGCTACTAGACTCTCACTCCTAGACAATGTTTAAAAAAATCGCCAACCTGATAGCTGTCATCTAAGCTTCAACCTCTGTCCCATCGACGAAATGTTGCATCCCTCTGCCTGTTCTACAAGTATTTTAATGATGAATGCTCTGACGAACTGCTAGCACTTGTACCCCCTCGACATAAATACCCCCGACAAACACGACTAGAAGCTAAATCCCACCCCCACACAATAGAGATCCCTAGATGTAAGAGAGCTTTCTACTGCAATAGCTACAGTTTGGAACTCCTTTCCGACTCTCTGCTTCCCCAACTGTACTGACATGCAGAAGTTCAAGTTTCATGTGAACTGCCCAACTCCCTACATAGTACGCCTTCAACTTATGTACCTGATAGTAGTCCTCTACATCAAAGTGGCAATATGCCTTGATTGGGATGAAAATGTAATAAAAAAAATTATTAACAAAAAACAATTTTTTTAATTAAAAAGTGAAAACAGAAATTAATAAAAAAAAAGTAGTTATTTACTTGTTTCCGAGGACAGTTAGACACTAGTTTCTAAAACTGAGGAAAACCCCCAACATACTAATACTGGAATGAAACAAATTATTGCCTCAATCTAAGTATTTTTCCTCCATTACATTTTTTTCAAGTTACAATCTCAATATGTATGTGTATCTGATTACGATGTATATAATTACTTGTGTTCTTATGTGCTTATTTTATTTATTTTTTACAAATAGTTTCTATTTGACGTTATATAAATTTATTATTGTTTCAAAAATTCAAATTTTGAAAAATATTTAAATGTTGGGTTCGAATTCAAATGTATTTAGAAACGATTAATTGATTTGTTATGAACCTTTTCTTTTGGAAATAGTTTGAAGACTAAACGACGCATTATACACCCACACGCATCACGCATACATACATACATACATACATACATACATACATACATAAAGGGCGATGTAAATAAACAAAAGGCAGGTAACTAACTCAACGCTAACGTAAGCGTAAAAATTAAATATCAAAGAATCGCTAATAAAAAAATAAATCAATTGTTATATACTGGGTGTTATTATTAGAAGGTACCAAATATGCGTATGTATTATATACTGGTGTTATTATTAATGAACGTATATTCTGTAGTATTATTATTATTATTATTATTATTATTATTATTATTATTATTATTATTATTATTATTATTATTATTATTATTATTGTTGTTGTTGTTGTTGTTGTTGTTGTTGTTGTTGTTGTTGTTGTTGTTGTTGTTGTTGTTGTTGTTGTTGTTGTTGTTGTTGTTGTTGTTCGCTTTGGAGAGTCTTAGTGAATGAAAATAAATTTGTTTTTATATGGAATGAAATAAAGTTTGTTTTTATATGGAATGGAAATAAAGTTTGTTTTTATATGGAATGAAAATAAAGTTTATTTTTATATAGAATGGAAATAAAGTTAGTTTTTATATGGTATGGAAATAAAGTTAGTTTTTATATGGAATGAAAATAAAGTTTGTTTTTATATGGAATGAAAATAAAGTTAGTTTTTATATGGAATGGAAATAAAGTTAGTTTTTATATGGAATGAAAATAAAGTTAGTTTTTATATGGAATAGAAATAAAGTTAGTGTTTATATCGAATGGAAATAAAGTTTGTTTTTATATTAAATGAAAAGAAATTTGGCGACGAAAAAAGATAAAAGGAAATGGAAACGTAAAATCTACAAAAACATAATTTCATAAATAATAAACACTAAATATAGTAGTGTTTTATGCGCATACACTACAAAAATAATTGAATTCAAAACATACGTAGGGAAACCGTCTTATGACACTATTTTGGATGTCAAAATTATTGGAGACATATTGCCAAGATATTGTAATTAGGTTCTAGGTTGTAAATCAAAATCAAAATGAAAAATATTCATAATAAAACAGTAATTTAAAATTTAATTAAATTCATAAGTCAATTAAAAAATCTCTCGACATGGGTGTCTTTTCTTAGCAATAACTCTTGACATATCAAAGGCGTTCGATAAAGTATTACATAAAACTCTACTTCACAAGATCGCCAGCTCTGGAATAGTTGGAAATGTTCTTTCAGTTATTGAATCCATTTCTCACTGATAGGCTTACAAGAGTAGTCGTTAATAGGCAGAAATCAAAATCTCATACTATTAACGCTAGTGTCCCTTAAAGTTCCATACTGTGCCCAACTCACTTGTTGATTTTCATCAATGATCTTCCAGATCACATTATTAGATCAATCGTAAACATTTATGCAGACGACATCACAATCTATGGACACACTTTAAAGGCTAGCAATGACTTGATTCTCTCTCTATCTCTCTCTCTCTCTCTCTCTCTCTCTCTCTCTCTCTCTCTCGATCTTGAGAATGTAATGCAATGGAGAAAGCGGTGGCTGGTTAATTTTAATGCATCGAAAAACCAAGCTTCTCTCTCGATCTGACCCCCACCATGGTTCGGTTGAAATGAACGGCTCGCGTCTTAGGAAGCCCCATGTCTTGACAAGTTTCTGGGATTAGCCTTTCACGCTTGATCTGAAATGGAACACATGCATCAGATCTGCTGCCAAGATCACTGAAAAATGGTTGGATAACTCTACCGCTTCAGTATGTATATACCACTGCCGATACAATCCTTTATCTGTATAAGAGCTGGGTACGCCCTAAAATGAAGCACTGTTTCCACATCAAGGCAGGAGCTGATCGGCGCGCCCTATCCGGCTTTGATAGAGTATAAAACCGGTTTTGAAACCTTGCCCTTTTATCTTCCCTGCAACCTCTTTCTCACAAAAGAGATGTTGCGACCATGTCTCTGCTCTTTCGTTAGTTTCATAGTAAGTGCTCGACTGACCTTGCCAAGCTTTCACAGAAAAACTCAACTAGCTACAACCACGATATACGATTTCCCCCACTCTCTATCTGTGCCTATCTGTGTATCTAAATGCAGATTTCATGTAAAAAAAGCTTCTTTCTCAGAACTGCGCTTTTGAACACCAGTAAATTCATAACTTTTGTTTTACTGAACGAAAATTGAAATTTCTTTTCACAATATAGCTGAGAAGGTGATTTATTAACTGTAATAATTGTTTGAAATTTTGTCGAAAAATGAGTGAGCGGTAAACGTTTAAAGCAGTTCTAAATGACTGGCACTTAACCATATATATATGTGTGTGTGTGTGTGTGTGTGTGTGTGTGTGTGTGTGTGTGTGTGTGTGTGTGTGTGTGTGGGTTCCGTATACAAAGAAAATGGATAGTTATCCATTTTCTGATTTATGAAACAAGTTCTGAATCGCCTGTGCGATTAGATCTCGAGTTTCAGAAAATTACAAATGGTCCTAGCGTGGGTTTCTAAAAGAACTGATTAATTAGTGGGCGTCTCCATAACAGTATTTATAAAAATGACTGAGACTAACAACATCACGTCTGTGAGAAAGCGGTTGCAAAGAAGAAAAAGTTGTCCCAATCAAACTGCATATATATTTCTGCACCTTAGCAAAATAAAAGCTAAAAAAAAGGCATAGATTCACTAGCTTAATTAATAATAGTACTCCATACGTAGTCTAAAAGTAGATGTGTATAGATAGGGAATAGCCTCAGTTATTAGTGAGTGTTTAAAGTGATAGAACTGACTTTACAAGAAGCAAAATGACCAATGTATTCTAATATACGAATTTCAAGAAGAGTTGATGAGAAATAATGACCAAGAAGTTCAGAGTTAATTAATCCTCAAAGCCATTCAGGAGAATCTCGTGAAGAAAAGGGGCATGCCTACAATTCAAAGACACGAGCTGAATCTTAACAGGATTAAACGAAAGTCATTTCTTTCTTAAATCTCAAACTGAACCCAGATTAACTGCAAGATTAGTTGCATATTTCAGCTGATCCATGGGAAAAGGGGCAAGAACACTAAAATAGAGAATGGCACACTCAGCATATATGCTAATTTGCTGAATAATATTCTATGGAAAATTATTGATATAAAGAAGAAACAGTGTTGGACCTAGAATAGACGAACCCTGAGGAGCACTAGTATTTATAGGAAAAGCGAATGAAGTGACAACACCATCTAGAATTATTCGCAGACTTCGACAAGAAAAAGAATCATGTAAAGAACAGTACCATAACCTCGAAGTTTGTGTGGATCACCAGAATGTCACAGTATGTGGAACGTTTTTGAAATGCCAAGCGCAATGGCGTTTCCTTTCTTCAATTATTTATATTTGCTGAGTTACAAAAGTTTAAAGATTTGCTGTTAAACAAAAACCATGAAAGCCACACCGAATGTCACCACAGATGCCCAGACTTTCCAGAAAATGAACAAGCTTCTTGTTGACCAACCTTTCAAAGACATTGCTTATTATCTTTATCAAGCAGTTAGGTCAATGTTTTTTTCTGTAAACATACTTGAAATCAATATCAGTACAGCAAAGCCAATAACACACACATACACACACACACACACACAAACACACACACACACACACACACATATATATATATATATATATATATATATATATATATATATATATATATATATACTAGCATAGATGTTGCCCGGGAGTGAATTAGGATCAATGAATGTTCAACACTTGTAATAATTTTTTTGTGATCAGAATCGATGATTTCCAATCAAATCGATTGATAACTTACTCTAGTTGGGGACCCACCGCGGTGTACCGAGAGGAAGCTTTACATGCCTCTGGGCAGTGACTTAGCCCAGACTACATTTTAGTCTATATTGCACACTAGAGAACCGACTGTTGATTTTATAAACTTATTTTTTATATAAATGTTTGAATTTAAGTTTAAAACGAGAAAGTCAAACATTATGGTTCAGTTGTGCCCTAAACAGAAACTTTTATTTCGAACGCGCCCCTGTTATACCAAAGAACTTACTGTTGGTTTTATATGCCTGCACTTTCTTCTTGCGCGGTAATAAAACTTCTCAAATGTACTTGTGATGTTAGGCTGTAAAAGTGTTAACTATCGTTAAAATCACATATTCCTGCTTTGATAGGGTTTTTCGATTATCGATTATCGAAAGTATTCCGATACAAAATGTATCAAATAACACTTAAAGTACATTTGTCTGAACTTTCATAAAATCGGCCCAGAAAAGCTCCTTACATATATATATATATATATATATATATATATATATATATATATATATATATATATATATATATATGATTAGTTTATTTTGGAAAAAGAATTCCAGCAGAGTGCTCAATTAAAAGGAAAATCCAAAATGTAAGAGCGTATTTATATTTTGTGTACAGAAAGCTGTTAGTTGAGACAGATCATTGGTACCGTCGGTTTCAAGCCCTATAATAAGGCCCGTTTAAGATATCCTTATCAAGCTCTCTTCAGCCAATATTCGACGAATAGACGAATATATACGAATATTGGCTGAAGAGAGCTTGATAAGGATACCTTAAACGGGCCTTATTATCGGGCTTGAAACCGACGGTACCAATGATCTGTCTCAATTAACAACTTTCTGTACTCAATATATATATATATATATATATATATATATATATATATATATATATGCGAACAAACAGTTAATAGAACATGTTAAGAAACACTTCGAAAAAGAGTTAAAAACATATTTAATCTGAAAAGGAAACACTTGATAAGTGGATAGTCCTTAATCCGCGGAATTTCGAAGAAATACATTTTTATTTTATTATATATATATATATATATATATATATATATATATATATATATATATATATATATATATATACTTTTAAGGGGATTAGAACAACAGTCTGAAGAGCAGAGTATATTTTAATGTATCAGTAAATTCATTAATACAATTAAAATAAAAGAAAACAGTGCTCGTTGCAATGCAAACATATAATAAGCTCGATAGGCATATATCCTAGATCTATTTTAATGTTTAGTAAGATGATTGATAATTTATAATTAAAATTAAAAATCGGTTTCATAAGTCTTGGACAATAATTTTATCATATAGTTTTTTGAAACAAAGTCTCCTCATCAGCAAAAATATTGCGTGTCTTTTTTTTAAGACACCAAAAATAAAATTAGCATTTTTTTAGGTAAGGCAGATGTATCTTTTAATAGTTCGTCTTCTAAAAGTCGTAGGTATCATCGTCAAAGCATTTATTTGGATGGTAAATGAATGCTTTGACGATGATACTTACGACTTGGAGAAGGCGAACCATTAAAAGATACATCTGCCTTACATAAAAAAAATGCTAATTTTATTTTTGGTATCTTTAAAAAAGAAAGCCAAAAAAAACTATATGATAAAATTATTGTCCAAGACTCAATAAAAACATCGTTTCCGAAACGATCGTACAATTTATTGATTTTGTTTGTTCTTCCTTATGAAACCGATTTTTAATTTTTAATTTTATTATAAATTATCAATCATCTTACTCAATATATATGTATATATATATATATATATATATATATATATATATATATATATATATATATATATATATATATATATAACTTTAGAAGGGTTTCTTGTTTTCATTATTGATTTATTTCTATTTTGAACTTCCCGATATGGAAGATGTGAAAGTCGAGCTGCCAACTTCCTCTACACACCAACGCAATGGACGACATATGAGAGCAAACTATTGTTGAAGCAAACATGTAAATGAAGAAGTCATTTAACAAGATGCCTACACTGACAATTTTGCACGCAGCTTCCAGTCACGGACGATTTCCTTCCGCTTGTACAAGGGAGTCATGACAACTAATGTCCTACTTGGATGCTGCTATAAATAGTAATGGAAGAATTGTTCAAATGCACGCGCACCTGTAATGAAAGCGATGAATTCTCGATTTAGAAACCTGTTTGCTAAAGTGTTTTTGTAGCATTTTACGTCAGTAAGTTATGTTTCCGTAAAAGGTCTAGCAAGGCAACAAAGGAGACAACGAAGCAAAAAAAATATT
Source organism: Euprymna scolopes (assembly GCF_053919585.1). NCBI lineage: Eukaryota > Metazoa > Mollusca > Cephalopoda > Sepiida > Sepiolidae > Euprymna > Euprymna scolopes. The sequence continues at coordinate 8,714,330 of NC_136491.1, read as the reverse complement.
AAGCAAAATTCATCCCAAAGTAGCAAAGCTAAAGCTACCTTGCTAAGCCACTATATATATATATATATATATATAGATAGAGAGAGAGAGAGAGAGAGGGGGGAGAGGGGGGAGGACTTACTTATCCTCCCCAGACCTAACCACCACACCCCTATTCGATGAAAAAATTCTAATTTTGTAAACGCTATAAGAAGATGTTTGTATCCAGAAATTTCAGTTTTCAAAGGTAATTCTTGGCCTGAAAACGTAATATCCTCAATAATGGGTGATTACAGAAACATGTATGCAGATATGTAGCCATCAATGTTTATATAAATAAATTTTATATATATATAACCACTTATCAAGGCCCGGAAGCCACTCAGGGATAAGGGTTATTGCAAGTACATTACGTTAGTGTGGAGATTGTATGAAGTGTTTACTTAAGGGGGCAATTCATTAGGAATTTGTTAACGTTGGACTTGAAGACATCCAAGTTGTAGTCAGGAGGGAAGCAGGCAGACGGAACAGAGTTCCACAGGCGTGCAGTTCTAAGAAAGAAGCTTTGTTCATGGAATCCACGTTTTGATTTAGGCACAGATAAAGAGTGGGGGTAATTTTTCACAGTGGATTCAGCTACGGTGTTTTTCGTGAAAGATTGGCGAGGGGGGACCAGAAATTCGAGTTCAGACGAGTACCTGCCATGGAAATAACGATAAAACAAGGATAGGCTCGCAACGTCTCTTCTGTGGGAGAGAGGTTGCAAGGTAGAGAAAAGGGCATCCCCCACTAAGCCACGAAGTCTATTTTGTACTCTGTCAAGGCAGGACAGCCTAATTTTTAGCAGCTCCTGCCCAGATATTGCAACAGTATTCCATCCTTGGACGTACTTGGCTTTTATATAGACAGGGAATTGCATCAGTAGTGGGATATCTTCTGGAGCGGTAGAAGGATCACACCATCTTTCCAGCGACCTTGGCAACAGACTTGATGTACGTGTTCCATTTCAGATCAGGAGTAAAGGTTAAACCCAGAAGCTCGTCAAAACACGGGGCTTCTCCTAGACGAGAGCCACCCATTTCAATTGATGCCAGATGGGGATCAAAGCGTTGATGATATATATATATATATATATATATATATATATATATATATATAAACTAAAGTCAAGATATTATAGAATTAAATGCAATATTTTATTCAAAAGAAGGAATACAAAATAAAGGCGAAAGGTTTTCTGTAAGGTCTGACAAGGCTGTTGGATCGTAAACATGGTCCAACATCCGAAACACATGTAACCAAACATTTCACTACAGGATTTCCCTGCACGGATTTTTTAGTCTTTCTGTGACGCCCGATAATTTTTCAAAGGGATTCTAAAGGATATTTTACAAAACTCTGTTTGGACACACTAATCGCCGCACCTATTGCAAACTTATGGATATCAGTGGATATTAAACAACCATATATATTGCAAACGTGTGGATATCGAGGCCCGTGCAGTTTCTAAGCAATCATTATTTTGTATGAATTGAATTGCATATCAGTGTGTAGAATTCTTCTGATTGTTCGATCAGACAATTCCAAAGCATGTGTGTGAGCTGAACGTGTAGGAGACTGAGTAAAAGAAAGTTGCGCAGATCGAACACTGTCTGGTGTTCGAGCGCTTTGAAGCTTCCAGGTGGCTTTCTTTTAAGTGACGAACCTGTAGCTCTGAAATTTGCAACCCAAAGCTGCATTGTTTTTCTGTCTGAAACAACATCATGCCGTCCAAACGTGTAGTGAGCTCGGAAAGGTTTCTGTGTTGCAGTTACAGATTCACCATTCTACATTTAAACATTTTTACGGTCAAAGCATGATATGCACCAGTCCAAACCATATTGATTGATGAGGGTACCTAAATATGGCAAGTTAATGAAAACATTATTGGCACTTGCATAAGTTCATTTGCAATATATTGTTGAAAAGTTAAAATGGGGGAGATATTTATGGCGCATCCTTAATAAACGAGTAATAAATGATTACGTCACATTTTTCAAAATTACCGGAGCTTTTCTCAAACGTTTATCGTTTATATATATATATGTGTGTGTGTGTGTGTGTGTGTGTGTGTGTGTGTGCGTGTATGTATTCTCTTTCTGTCTCTCTCTTTTTCTGTGTGTGTGTGTGTGTGTGTGTGTGTGTGTGTGTGTGTGTGGCGCGCGTGTATCCTATTAATTAATAATTGTTTCGTTTTATTTGTTGTTTCCTCAAATAATATTATAAAAATCTAACATCCAGACGATCACACAGACTCCACCAAAACAAATTCGCGACACAAATATTTAATTATTTGCAGTTTGCGTCTTTCCTTTTGCAATAATAATTACTTGATAGTAGAAGATTGGCGCAAAAAAATACTTTTTTATTTATTTATTTTTTTTTTTTATTTTTATTTATTTTTTTTTTTTTTTTTTTTTGCTTCTTCTTATTTTTTGCCCTTCAAGCATTTCCCCGGGTTTTTTTTTTTAATAACCGTGAATCCATCATTATAAGACGTCATTTAGCTTATTTTGAAAATTTGGGATTTCATTAACTCCAAAATAGAAATTACAACTCAACCATGCGTAAGAAATGAAATTAGAAACGCAATTTTTATGGATCTAGGCACTGGTTCTTATCTTAGTATATTAGCTGAAGTATCTCTCTATGAAAGGTACCATTTAATCTTTATCATAACGAAGCATGTCTGTCTGTTTGTCAGTCAATTAATAGTTTCAACATTTGTTTGTAGTTGATTTCTTAATTCCTATAACTACTTGATATCATTAAAACGAAATTAATCGGTAAAAAATATATCAACTCTGTCCTCCTCTCTTCTCTTTTTCTTCCTCTTTCTCTATATATAGATAAGACAACGAGATGGAGTTTTATTCTATATTACTAAACAAACTTTATTTGTTATCTTCGTTAGTAGAGTGTACAAGAGAGAAACGGGTCAGTAGGTTGAAGTGTTCTTGAGTAAAGATAGAATTAATATCATGCCGGCTGGTTGAAAAAGAGAATAGTTCAATTCCGTTTACACGTGTTTATAGCTAGTGGCCGTCGGTACGAAGGAAGCCGGTTAAAGGAGAAAAAAAAATCGATGTCGGTAAAAATTAATTCAATCAAATATGTTATCAATATGAATCAAATTTTAATAATAAACTTAAATAGAACACTTAAAACAATTCTTCCACTATAAATAATAACTAACAAACCGCTATTTAATAAAATCGATTTATCCTTAATGTAATATGCAAATGACGTCTCCTCTTAATCGTATATTTTGCAAGATTCATACTATATATAGGAATGAATGAAATAATAAAGTGATGGCCCTTTTGTATATATTAATCAAATCGTGAACAAACAAACAAATAAACAAAAAAAACAGACAGGAATATGAATTTATATATATATATATATATATATATATATATATACATATATATTCTCTCTCTCTCTCTTTCTTTATATATATATATAGTAAGTTATGAAAATATACATGGCAATTAAGTTACACAGAATATTCTACGTTTCATTCTCGTGAGAATTCGCCAGGCTTAATAAGCCTGACAAATTCTCACGAGAATGAAACGTGGAATAGTCTGCGTATCCCCATTGCCGAATATATTTTCATAACTTACTACCTAGCTCTACCTACGTATTGAGTGCTACTGGCAGAGCATCGAGAGGAAAAGGAAGAGGGTCTCAGATTTCGCCTTTTATGTACTCGATCACGTGATAGATAGCTGGTTTGTGATTGGACAAGCCAGGAGGAAATGGATTTCATATTTCGAATCGTGAGAATTAGTTCCTGCCTGTGTTTGTAGCAAGTGTCGTCTCTCTCTCTCTCTCACTCTCTCTCTACTTCTCTCTCTCTCTCTCTCTCTCTCTCTCTCTCTCTCTCTCTCTCTCTGGGTGTTTCAAATTACTGTGAAGTCTGCCGCACAAATGTACATTTACTTTTATTAAATATTAATGAAGAAAGTTCTTGTGGAATTTATAATTTTAATTTCAAATGATTTTCGATTAAGTTTTTATTATAATACCTTTACTTTATATATCATTTTAAAGAACGTGTTTTGCTCTATCTAATCGTTTAAATTACAATCGTTTTAAAACAAACATGCCTTCTTTTCAGAACGTTAAATACAAGATGGAAAAAAAGCAAATTCGCACCATTTTCTTATTTCAATTCAAGCAAGACCAAAAACTTACTAGAACAACTTGCGATATCAACGAAGCGTTTGGCCCAGGAACCACTACTGAGCAGACAGCACAATGGTGGTTTAAGAAATTTCTTGGCAGCGATGAGGGTTTTGCAGATGATGAGCGTAGTGGTCGGCTATCGAATGTTGACAACGATTTATTAAAAGCCTTCATCGAAGCCAATCCACGTACAACTGTTAGGAAACTTGATTCTGAATTAGATGTAAATTATATGACGACTTCCAACTACTTTAGAGAGATTGGAAAGACAAAAACTAGATAAATGGCTAGCTAACGAATTGAGCGACAGCCAAAACAAACGCCGTTATGAAGTGTCATCTTGTCTTTTTTCTCGCAACAAGAACGACCTGTTTCTCGACTTGTGACTTGCGATGAAAGTGTGTTCATTACGACACATCAGCTTAATGGTTAGAAGTCGACGAAGCTCCACGACACTTCCTAAAGCTAGAGTTGCACCAAAGGTAGGTTATGCTGACTGTTTAGTTGTTTGCGACCGGTCCCATCCATTACAAATTTTTGAATGCAGGCAACATCATTACGGCAAAAAAATTATTGTCACCAAATGGATGAAATGCATCAGAAACTTCAACAAAAGTTGAAAGAATTGGGCCACGAAACTCTGCCTCATCCGCCATACTTTCCAGACCTCTCACCTACTGAATACTACTTTTTCAAGCATCTCGACAACTTTCTGCGTGAGAAATGCTTCAAAAAACTAATCGATACCAAAAACGCCTTCAGCGACTTCATCGCCACCAGAACGCAAGAGTTTTACGTTACAGGCATGATTACACTTGTTTTGCGTTGGCAAAAGTGTGTTGATTCTTAAGGTGTTTATTTCGATCAATAAATTTTTGTTTGAACTGAGATATGTTCGTTTGAATTTCAAATTTAAAATCCGCAATAACTTTCTTGTCAACCTGATTAAAAAGTTACCAGTTAAGATTAAGCCTCGTCTGCATTTTATGTAAATATATCTAGACAAAGCACAAAGCCATTTGGTGTATAGAGCTATAACAAATACTACTTTTAAGACCAAAAACTAGCTAACGATAAGTGTTGTATTGACTTGATTCCGATCTAGAAAATACCAATTATTCCCCATTTTTACCAGAAATATCACCCATGGAATGTGAGAACTAAATGATAAAATTTCATTAAATTCAACATTTAAGGAGCATTTTTAATTCGGTGATCGTAGACCCACGTCCATCGCGAACGAGATCGAACCTAAACTGTTATAAGCGTCGTTGACACGCAACCCGTTAGACGGAGTTACAGCTTAAACTGTTTAATACAATTCTTCTCTCTTTAAGAAAGAGAGAGAAAAGGGATAAGAAAGAATGAAATAAAATGAGAGAGAAAAAGAGAGAAACATGCATACATGCTAAAAACAATGCCACCTGAAATATTAGCGTTGTTAAATTCTGATTACATAAACTGTTTGTGTGCGCTGATATTTTGGAATATCAAATTGACGCCAGTTACTTAAGCGCCATGTTGTTTTTGAGATAACTCATTTCTTTCTTACGTCAACGAGAGCACAATGTTCATTAATGTGAGAAGCCCCAGCTCTTCAGAAGAAACTTTGTTATTGTGCCACAAACCAACAATGCGTAAGAAATCATATTAGAACCACGCTTTTATGGATTTAGGCTTTTTTACAAGGAGGTCACCACATCAAGGCCTGGAAGCCACATAAGGGTTAATGTGTGTATGTTATTCATTGTGATAGTTGCATAATAATCGTTCGTACAAGAAATTTGGTATGATTAGGTCATTTGCGAGGACGGCTAAACAAGAACGTGTTTACGTCGAACTTGAAGATAAGAATATTGTAGTTAGCTGGGAAACAGACCAACGGAACCGAGTTTCTACAGGCGGGCAGTTCTGGGGAATCTACATTTAGGTTTAGGCAACGATAGAGATCGAGGGAATTTATTGATAGTGATTCTGGCTAGACAAGTATTTTTTGTTAAGGATTGGTGAGGGGGCATAGATTGGAGCTCAGTCGAACACTTGCCATGAAAATAGCTATAGAACACCAACAGGCTCGCCACATCTCTTCAGTGGGAAAGAGGCTGCAGAGAATAGAAAATGGCATCGCCTACTAGATTATGAAGTTTGCTTTGAACTCTTCTAAGGCGGGATAGGATGCTTTGAGTAGTTCTTGCTACGGTGTGGCAACAGTACTCTATTTTAGAATGTACTGAGCTCTTTTACAAGTAGAGAATTGCTTCAACAGTGAGATATCTACTGGAGCGGTAAAATTTAAGCATTTTTCCAACAATCTTAGCTACAGTATGTGTTCCATTTAAGATTAGGAATGAAGGCCAGACCAAGACGTTTGTCTAAACATGGGGCATCCTCAGGGGGAGGGCAGTTATTTCAATAGAGACCAGATGTAAGTGAGTGCGTTTATGATAGAAAAGTAGGAGTTTGGTTTTATATGCATTAAAATCAACAAGCCGCTTTTTCTCCCATTGCACCACGTGCTCAAGATCAGAGGAGAGAAAATCAGAGTTCTTTGCCGTTTCTCGTCTTAAAAATGTCGCCATAGATGGTAGTGTCTACGGATGATCTAGAAATGTGATTACAGAGATCATCGATCAAGATCGAGAAGAGTGTTTGGCCCAGAATGGAACCCTTAGGGACGCCAGCATTAATACTGTGTCCATCAACTACTACTATAAATTTATCAGAGATGAATGATTTAATAATTGAGAGGACATTTCCAGATATTTCGTAGCTGGAGATCTTGTGTAGGAGGTCTTTATGTCACACTCTATCGAAAGTCTTTGATATGTCAAGAGCAGTTGGCCTAGAAATAAAGCCCGCCTCGAGAGATTCACTAATCCTGTAAGATATTACTGTTAGCACATCAGCTGTAGAGCTAGACGAGCAGAAACCATATTGCATGTCACTGAGGAGGTGGTTGATCACTTTTCTGTTTAACACGAATTTCAGTAGTTTACTCGTGACGCACAGGAGACCGATTGGTCTGTACTGAGAGGGAGATGACCGATACCTGAAATTCTAAATACGGAGCAGACTGAAGAGATTTTCCAGGGTGTTGGGAAGCATATCTCCTTAAGACAACGTTTAAATAGTTTTGTAAGTGTGTGGGTATTTCTTGTTGAAGCTTTTTTAGTATTATAAATTGAATGTCATCGTGGCCAGTATCTTTACTGAAATGGAGATTTTTTATAAGCTTGACAACATCACGTACAGTTATTTGTATGTCGCGTAGAGTGTTTTCAGACACAGGAGGAAATTTGCTGCAAAGTACTTGGCAAAGAGCTTGGCTTTGTCTGATGCTGATGAAATTTCTTCAGGTCCACTGATTATTGTTGGGAGAGAGGACACACTTCGGCCAGGATATTGTTTGTTATTCGCCAAAACACCCAGAGGTCAACCTTGTTTCTTTACTAAGTCAATGACCGCCGTTCCCCGCTCTCATTGCATCCGATCCCCTAAAACTGAACATTTATGCCAATACAATTGGATTGGTTGTTTGATGGGTTGAGGGTAGCGGATTTGGTAGCGCTTAGAATGGTTGCTCCATCATCAGTTGTATACTATCGGGATGGTTGTAGTGCAATGTCTCGCATGTGAAAGGGACACTGCAACCATCTCCGGTGAATTTTATCGATACCACAACCCTGTAAATGTTTGATATTCTGCACAATATACTTTTTCCCGCACCTCTCTCCCCAAAACTGAAATTTTTAAATAAAATAAAATGGCAGTTCAATCAAATGTTACGATTAAACTCAAACAAAACCAATTTGCCTCCTCCCTGAAGTTTGCATTCACGAATATCCGCGGGCTTAGAACTAACTTAGATGATATTGAATCATTTCTCCTAGCAAACACTACGCTAAGTGAAACTAACCTACAATCATCCATCCCTTCTAACGACATAACATGCCTGGTTAGCTTCCACTTTGCCGTAAGGACTCAGACAGATATATGCACGGATTTGGAGTCTATATTCGAAACACTCTCCTCTTGACTAGAGAAACAAAACTAGAATCAGACGACCAGGCCTTTGTGTACTTAAGATTTAACATGCAGCATGACATTAGTTACTTATATTTTCTCTACCGCTTTCCCCCAACCCAGGAATGTAACCTAATCAACCAAGTCTCTGACAGCATCGACACAGCACTCTCCCTCTATACTAGCACACAAGTACATGTATTTGTTTACTTCAATGTCCACCACAGTAATTGGCTTGGATTCTCTACTTACACAGACGCAGCTGGTAGCATAACACATAGCTTCTGTATATCTCATCCTATCACAGACAGTTACGTTTCGAGGCGTTTCTCAGATCAGCAAGATCAATGTGCGTCAATTCTAGATCTGTGTCTGACCACAGTTCTCGATAATTGTGGTACGAATGCACATAGCCCACTCAGGAATGCTGATCATGCTGTGATAATAGTGGAAATCTCCATAAATTCTCGACCCAAAACTGAAGAGCCATTTCTCAAAACGACAATCATGTAAAAGTACTTCTTTCGGACTCCTCGGATTAAGGTTCACATGGAACATGAGTTGAAACAGATACATCTCTCTACTGTGCTAGAAAGTTACTTGCGCCTGAAAGTATCCTGTAGCTCTACAAGCCCAACATTCGCCCATGGAAAGATTGTTATTGTAACATTTAGGTTGATGTATCTGCTACTAATCTCTCACTCCTGGACAGGGTTCAAAAGAGAGTCGCCAACCTGATGTTACATGATAAGGGCTGTCCCCTTTTCATGTAAGTATAAAAATAGAGAGATTTGGTTAAAATGAAAATGAAATAGCAATAGACGAAATTCGAACCTCGTAATTTAGGTTAAAAATAGATTACGTGTGAGAATTAGAAAATGGAATGTAAAACAGCTTAGAGATAAAATAGTTTCAAGAAAAGAATGTGCACTGTCAATTTTGTTATGAAAATTCAATTGAAAGAATGCACTGACAAGATAATTTAATAAACATGTTTTTAACATATTGGAAATATAGGTTACTGAGAATATAGGTTAAAATTCCTTTTGTAAAAAAAAGGAAAAGTTTTAGACACGTATGTCCAGAACACGTGTGTATGACGTCATGGAAAATAGAAAGTTCTAGAGATAGTTAGAAAACTTTAGAGTTAAGAGAGGAGAAACTGGGAGAAACTCAGAGGGAGTTTGAGAACGACAGACGATAGTCTGCCGTTTGGGATTCGAACGTCTAGAAGCGAGACGGTAACTTTTGAAACTTAGAATGTGAAGCTTTTAATCCTTGATGATGAAAACCACGGCCGGTCGTGAGAAGAAATAAACCCATCATGTGTTTGTATAAACGTCGTCTTTGTGTTGTGATTCTACCAAAAGGTAAAGTGAAAATTGTTATTATATGTATATATATCTGTGTTATAAAATGTCTGACATACATATCTCATATCTACAATGTGAACTCTACATCTCATATCTACACTAAGACTGTCTGAACACTATCTCCTCACTCTAAGAGCTTCCTTCTTCAACACATCTAAGTATGAACATTTAAAATATATGAATCTTTATAACAACAACAATCTCTCTTACAACAACATCCCTCTTAATAAAAGACTCTCTAAGCATCGCTTTTAATAAAAACAAGAAAAGAATAATCATAATAATAATAATAATGAAACCCCCTATATAACACCTGATAGGTCCTGAACTGTCATCTCGGCTTCAGTCTCTGTTCCATCGACGAATTGTTGCATCCCTCTGCCTGTTCTACAAGTCTTTTAATGGTGAATGCTCCGACGAACTACAAGCCCTTGTGCCCCTTCTCGACGTAAATACCCCCGAAATACTTGAAAATCAACAAAATTCCACCCCTACACAGTGGAGATCCCTAGGTGTAAGAAGGCGTTCTTCATTATTCTTTTACAGTGGTTTTTAGCAGCCCTAAAGACGGATTTAGTCTTAGTACATCTATTTTACTGAAAGCAGTACAAATAGTTGTTTTCACATGAAATGGCAGCGGTACATCTGGAGAGAACCAGAGCTAGCTGTTGAGATTCTGCTAAAATTTCTTAAAGGGTATGAAGCGATCTATACCGACAATTAACCATTCAGTCAGGTCTGATACTATAGAAGACACGTTCATTTTAAGCATGGTGTGAGGAGGAACATCTGATATAAATGTACCGACGTTACCTCAATCAGCCATAGAGTATCGATATACTGTACGATGGAGAGTTAAGCTAGAGGACTTATTACATTTTTTTTTTTTTCATTTTAACTGAGACAACCGAGTGGTCGAAAGATCCTAGTAGGGACAGAACGGATAGTGAGCATAGTTCTGGGCAAGTTGTTTGAGTGGTCTAGTCATCCAGCATTGTGAACATTGGAGTGAATATTAGCCAAGGGATGAGCAGACAAGGATGTGGTCAATTTTCTCAGACATGCTTTTAAAAATAGTAACTTTGCTGTTGTGTGGGTAATAAAGAGCAAATATTAACGCGGTGCTGTGAGCAAGTTCTACTCGGAAGCAGATATAGGGCAAATTTGGATCTTCACTGGAGATATCTCTCTCTCTCTCTCTCTCTCTCTCTCTCTCTCTCTCTCTCTCTCTCTCTCTCTCTCTCTCTTAATCTATCTATCCATCTATCTACCACTTTTTCTCATTATCACGAATCCCGCCAGACATACGTACGTTCACTTTCATTATTTTAGAAAGGTTATCAGTTATTTAAATTAAGCCTACGCTGTTTTTTTTTTGTTTTATTTTGTTTTATTTTGTATTTATGAAAACCGCTTCAGACAAAGCATAAAGCCACTTGATGTCAGGAACTAAAAATACAAATTCAACGTCAAAAACTACGAAGCAATAAATGTTAGGTGGATAGATTCCGACCCAGAAAGCAGTAATTAAAAGAGTCTCCAACCGGATAGGTCATCTAAGCGTCAGCCTATGTCTCATCTATGTTCATCTGAACTGTCATCTAAGCGTCAGCCTATGTCTCACCAACGAAATTTTGCATCCCTCTGCCTGTTCTACAAGTATTTTAATGGTGAATGCTCTGACGAACTGCAAGCACTTGTGCCCCCACGACATAAATACCCTCGACAAACCCGACAAACAGCTAAATCCCACCCCTACACAGCGAAGATTCCTAGATGTAGGAGAGCTTTCTACTCCAGTAGTTTCTTCCCCAGAACCGCAAGACTTTGGAATTCCCTTCCGGGTCCCTGCTTCCTTAACTGTACTGACATGGAGAAGTTCAAGTGTAACGTGAACCGACATCATACTGCCCAACTCCCTATATAGTAACCCAGTAGCTTATGTCCCTGATAGTAGCCCCCTACACCAAAGTGCCGATGTGCTTTGTTTGGGGTGAAAATCTAATAAAAAAAAGAAACATCACTCATGGAATGTGAGAACAAAAGGACAAATTAAGGGAAACGCTAAAAGTTAACTTGCATACGTGATTATTCTTTTATTAATTTTTATCAATTAAGCCTTGTATTCTTTACTAATAAAAATTAAATTTACATACGTGATTGTTCTTTACTTTCTTTTTCATTATTATCTGTTATTATTAAACTCAATTTTCACCATTTCTAGTGAAATGTAATTTGTATACGTGATTCATCGGAAAGATATCGAATATGGGTACTTGTACAGTTTAATCAAGACATTAAAAAAATGAAAATATCGAAAAAAGGTTATATTGTACGTATCCGTTTTGAACTGAAGATCTCCGAAAAAAAAATTCACTTAATTTGATCGATTTTTTTTTTTTTTTTTTTTACAGCGAAAACACGTTTTTTATGACAGCACGTTGAAGGCAGACATCTTGGATTTAAAAAATAAATGTGTTTGATTTTTAAAAATGCCAAGGGAGATAACTCCAGTTAAAGCGCCGACACTCCCTCCCCATCTTTATTACTAGCTTTTCTTCCTAAAAATCGAACCTTTTCCTCAGTATCATAACAAATTGTTTTTTCGCTGTAAAATAAAAACTTGATGGACTTAAGTTAAAAAAAGAAATTTTCTAGAGCTTCATTCCATAAAGGATACGTACAATTTAAACTTTTTTCGATATTTTCATTGTTTAATGTCTTCGTTAAACTGCACAAGTACCCAAATATGTCATAGGGAATAGATAGGGGTGGCATAATAGAATAAGTTTCGAGTTAAAGTCACCAAAAAACAGGGTTAGACTAAAACAACTTCCGGGTATATTATACTTCTTGGTAAACTCAGTTTGTTTACAAATGAAAGTCTATAATACAATGCAAAAGTATTTAAACAGTTTCTATGATCTTTTTATTTTGCGAGGATTTGTATTTTAAATATTTTGTTTTTATAATAATAATAATAATAATAATAATAATAATAATAATAATAATAATAATAATAATAATAATAAAAGAGGATAGAAAAACCAAGAAGAGAAAGCACCAGCCAGACTACCGCTGGATCAGTGCAAAGAGGACTGGGGCCCCCAACGAGAAATTTATGGTAAGCGGCTGTTACGATAATGAAAATTCATCTGCAAAAGTTATCCAAAGAGGTGGAGAATAATGGAAATCTAAGGATACTTGCTGTCACTCAGACTCCAGAGAACGCCACAAGTTGTTCTCAAAAAGAAATCGTTGATGATGGTCTATGTGACTACTCCTCGTAAGTAAATAATAATAATAACAATCTTTTCATTATAAAAATATTTCATGAAGATTTTTTAAAAACATTTGTTTTACAACAATAATTACTCACGAGATGGCTTGATTTCATTTCGAAAATATCATGATTTTATATATATATATATATATATATATATATATAATATATATATATATATATATATATATATATATATATATATATATATATATATATATATATATAATAAAAAAAAATATTTACTGAAACTCTGAATTAAAAAATATTTAATGAAATTGAGTTAATTAAGGTGATATAAAACTCTTTTAATTATAAGAAAAATAAAGTGATCTGTTACGTGTGTAACGGTAACGTTCGCACACATTACCAACCACATGAAAACGTTACCATCTTATCTTTGGGATTTGTAATTTGGATTGCTTTTCTTTGTTTTATTTTTCTATATTTTTCATCTTCGTTTGTTATCTCACTTTTTTCGGTGCTACTTTTCTTTTATGCATGTGAATCCAAATATCATCAGAGCGGCTTGAGGATATTTCAACGTTGTGTTGGATTTCTTTTTTATTTATTTCTTTTTTTTTTAGGTGGAAAATTTTTCTCTGATTATTATCTTTAAAGTGAGTTTATTGCGTTCTTGACTTGCCGTTCATCTCATCTTTCTCACTTGCCTCCTTTTTTTCTTTTTTCTTTTTTTTTTTTTTTGTTTTGCAACATTGTTTCAGAAGAGCATCCAAATAAATATTTTTCGTTACGGCTAAAAAGAAAAAAACATATGGGGAATCTACCGAAATAATAAAGGTAAAAAATAAAAATAAAAATTATGGACCGACTTTGATTTATTTATTTATTTATTTATTTATTCTATGTATTATTATTATTTATCACTTTTTTTGTAATTGGGAGACGGTAAAAAAAAACATATGGGGATTAAATGAAATAATGAAGGTAAAAAAAATGACAAAAATTATGATTATGGACTGATTTTTCTTTTGGCCATTGGGAGACAACCAACCAATATATATATATATATACTCTGAAGCCAGAAACATAACTTTATTGAGTTGTTATTTGCAACAATTTGAATGATATTGTTATATTTATATAAACTCAATCTATATATCTATAAAAGTGAACGTGTCTGTTTATCTGTCTGTGTATCTGTCTGTCTGTGTCTGTGTGTGTGTGCATTTTCCCTACGCAATAACTCTGTCAATTTTAAGTCTACAGACTCGAAATTAGATATACAGGGTACTGAGATTTGGGAAAATCTACGTGATCCGTTTTCGGCCAGAAATTTGGCGATTAAGGGATCAAAATTCAACGATTTGACCTTTGAGAACTCTACCAAACTTCTCCGACAATTTGGAGTCTAAACACTTGAAATTTTAGATATAGGTTCCTTGGACATGGATCTAATTTAATAACTTGATTTGAGTCCAAACCAATAAATTTTAAGGGGTCATAATAGGGGTCAAAGTGAAAAAGATTGACTGCTTTTTTTTTGCTCAACATACACCTCCAAATACCCGGGCAACGCCTGGCACCCATGGTTGTAATATATATATATATATATATATATATATATATATATATATATAAAGACAAAGTTCTCTCTTTCTTTTCATTCGATCCATACCTTTTTTCTTTCTCTCTTTTCTCTCTCTCCTTTTTTTCTCTCCTTCTCTCTCTCTCTCTCTCTCTCTCTCTCTCTCTCATTTTATGCATTTCTCTATGTCTCTCTGTCTAACTCTCCCCACCGCCTTTCATTAATACTTACTCTGCTCTGTTGACGTGAGGATGTATCCATTTATACTTACGCGTCACCTGAGACGCTATCGCATAAACAACACCTTTCTTCCTTGAAGACTCCTACACGAAGGCATTAACAACCTTTGTAAGTTGATAGGCTCTAATGCGCCCTCGCGTGTCGCTATTGCCGACAAAGACTTTCACAACAACGACGAAACCCCCCCCCCCCCCCCGGAGAGAGTCGCACCTCAAATGTGACCAATAACATAAACGCCTTCCCGCGAACTCGGAAGAACAAAGAGCTTTACTTTTAATATCGAAACATGATTATCTTCACAATCAAGCAAGACGTGAAATATCACAAATAAGACATAGCGTGAATGTCCACCTTCACCTTATTCCCACAGCTCTTTAAAACGGTAAATAAATGAACAAGTTTGTAGATCCGTACACACGTATGAATGGTATCATAATATGCATCCACATGAAATGGTACAAGGATTTTATGTAGAGATTTTCAGTATTTACTCTAGAAGTGCTCAATACGTGAGTAGAGCAAGGTAAAAAGTATATATATATATATATATATATATATATATATATATATATATATAATTAAATACCTACAGACACTAGTGTTTCATTCTTTCGGGAATCTTCAGTGCAGGATGTCACGATAAACACCAGTCGACAGATTCAAACCCGGCAACACGAGCAATCTATGGCTCGATTAGCAAAGACCGTATCCAATCGGCTACCATAAACCAGGAGAAATAACGTTGAATTTAAACATTTTATTTTTAAATGTTCTTTACGTCAGTCACAGTGATCTAATCGTTATATGATAATCTATACATACATTTTGAATAAATGTAGACACACACACACATATATATATATATATATATATATATATATATATATATATATATATATATATATATATATATGTATATATGTATATATGATTTATTCATAAATTAATATACGAAGATATAATTTTATGCGTAAATTATTCAGTATTTATTCAAACAGTGCTCGATACATAGGTAGAGGTATGTTGTAAAATATATGCCTGAGTCTGACGATTTCTCATGAGAATGAAACGCGGATTATTTTGTGTAGCTTAATTGCCATATATATTTCCATAAGTTACTGTATATACATATATATATATACATATATATATATATATATATATATATATATATAAACACTGCGGAATTTGCTTGTTTTATTGCTAGCTTGCATCTTGTCTTCGATTACAGTTGTTTGAAACTAGCTGGCAAGTAAACTTATATATATATATATATATATATATATATATATATATATATATATATATGTATATATATGTATATATGATTTATTCATAAATTAATATACGAAGATATAATTTTATGCGTAAATTATATGTATATATATGTATATATGATTTATTCATAAATTAATATACGAAGATATAATTTTATGCGTAAATTATTCAGTATTTATTTAAACAGTGCTCGATACATAGGTAGAGGTATGTTGTAAAATATATGCCTGAGTCTGACGATTTCTCATGAGAATGAAACGCGGATTATTTTGTGTAGCTTAATTGCCATATATATTTCCATAAGTTACTGTATATACATATATATATATACATATATATATATATATATATATATATATATATATATATATATATATATATATAAACACTGCGGAATTTGCTTGTTTTATTGCTAGCTTGCATCTTGTCTTCGATTACAGTTGTTTGAAACTAGCTGGCAAGTAAACTTATATATATATATATATATATATATATATATATATATATATATATATATATATATATATATATATATTGTGAAATAGGCGCGCTGATGGGCTGTGAAACAGCGAAACAATACTGTATGTGGATGAATATATATATATATATATATATATATATATATATATATATATATATATATATATATATATATGATAGCTTGTCTTGTTTGATTGCATCATTCTAGCGAGTGTAAAGTCCTTACTTTAGAGACATCAGCTTTGGTTCTTAGGGGGTGGATGATCAGGCCCATTGTTTGAGACGAAGTACGTACATTCCATTGTCGCATTACGCCGCAGTTAACTTAATCTGTGTTAGTTAATAGATTTCCATCTATGTGCGCGTTTGCTGACGTGACAGGGTACTCACCTTGCATGAAAGAGATTCGGTTTCGAATACCGAGTTACGATGTATTCAACTGATGAGCCCAAATGAGGGCGAAACTCGAATTGTGGGCATTTTGTTTGTTGAATTTCATAGCTTGTGTGAGCTGTGACATTGTTCGGCTGTGGAAATATATATGAAGATA
Source organism: Euprymna scolopes (assembly GCF_053919585.1). NCBI lineage: Eukaryota > Metazoa > Mollusca > Cephalopoda > Sepiida > Sepiolidae > Euprymna > Euprymna scolopes. The sequence continues at coordinate 8,697,342 of NC_136491.1, read as the reverse complement.
TGTTTTTTTTTTTTTCGTGATAAAAGCTTAGTTCAAGTACTATTTCAAAAGGTACGTTTAGTAAACCAATTCAACGCGGATATTTTTTAAATAAAAAAATATTTATTCATTTATAAATCGAACGCTTTTACGTAATAACGTCTTTGTCAGGCAAGCACTTTTTTTGTCTATCTTTTGTAATTTTCGTGGCATGATGCCACTAAGAAAGAAGACCCGTGCGGTATTATCAACGGTGAGTTTTTTAAATGTCCAAGCCTGGAGATACGGTTGGGTGTAGATAGTTATATGAAGATATGCTTTCTCTGTGATAAAATTCTTGTTTAAGTAATTATTCAAAATGTAAGTTCAGTAAGCCAATTAAACGCAGATTTGTCTTTTGAATAAACAAACATTTATTCGTTTATAAGTCGAACTTTTTGACGTAAGCATCATTGATAACGCCGCGTGGGTCTTAATTTTCTTAGTGGCATCATATCACAAAGGATAAAAAAAAAGACAAAACAGAAACTATACTGATGAAGACATGATTACGTCGAAAAAAACGATTTTTATAACCTTCGTTTATTTCCTGGATTTATCCATCACAGCTGTTTCATTAATGAGTTGGCAATTTTACTATTTATGTTTCCGTAAAAATATCCTGTTCCCACCAACTTCTTCAGATGTTTATCCATTAAATTTTTACAACAAATGGTATATTTTTAACATGCTGAACACCGTATTCGGGTAAAAAGATATCCACAGCCATGCTTTCTCACTTCCTCCATCTTTTGGTGTTATGTAAAGATAGTTTTCCGTTTTAACCCGTACTTCCGTATTTTTTCTTTATTAATCATTTATTTTTGTTTTAATTTTCCCTGTTTTTTCCTATTTGGTTTTGTTTTTTCCAATTATAATATAATTTTATATAATTTTATTCCTATATTATGCATGTTTATTTTAATAGTTATTTTTTTTTTTTTTTTTGCTTAGTGTTTGAATTCTTATTACATTACCCGATATAGGGGAGGTCACTCTCATGGTATCATTTTATTCCAGGATTACCTCCCTTGCATTTTTCCTAATCTGCTCTAGTGCGTGGAATTAAATATTTGTTTCTGTACAAACACCCGTGGACTACATCTAGTCTTTTGTTTAATAATTTTTCTTTTGATATAGTATATGGTAAGATTCTTTTCGATTAGCTAGGTTTATATTTTTCCCCCTTATTAATTATTCACCATCTTAATTTATATTCAGTTTTATTTTCCTTTAATCCCTTAATCCATACTGCTAAATTGGTTGAGTTTTTCTTTGTTTTTTTTTTCAGGTTGTTTTCGCTATTACTATTGTTCTGATTCTATTTTCGTTATAGTAGTTGTGGTTGTCACTATTGTTATGATCCTTTCTACCGATGTTTTCATTTTTATTTACATTGTTGTTGTTTTCGTTATTTTTGGTGTTCTTTTCTTTCTCAGTTTCATTTTTAAACGATGCTAAGTGATTATGATATCTGTCCTTAAAGCAAGTTCCGGTGCTCCCCAGGTATACTTTAGTTTAATTATTTGTTATAACTTCACATTTGTATACTACGTTTGAAGTTAAAGACTCTCCCCATTGGACATTCATTAGAGTATCGGCTGTTACATTATTTTACATTGTTAGATTCATTTTATGTCCTATTTCTGTTTTTACAAAAATGTGTTTAATTTTGTGTTATTTGAGCCAATTATGGTATTTGTTAAGTTAGCAGGCGTTGAGAAGGATAGCTTAACAGTGTTTTTATTAATTATCTTATTAGTTTACTATCTTGCGGGAAATTCTTTTCTATAATTTGGTAAAATTCCCTTTGGATGTTATTTTTTGGTTGAACGGTGGATTAAACCACGTCTGGCTCTTCCTTCTATTTTTCTTTTTAACTTCTCTTTCAGTTTTATTATGGTCTATCTTTTTATTTTTATTTTTCATGTTTATTGTATGTTTTATTTTTCATTTGTTTTTGCTCTTTTTTAATTTTTCGACATGTTGTAAGATATTACATTTGCATTGTTTATTGTTCTTTCTGCATTTATGTCATTTTTTTTAGTTTCCTTAACAAATTTAATTTGTTCTTTATATCCTGATCTAGCTAAGGCTGGTTGTAATATTCCTTGTTTTTATTTAATAAGTTTTCATTTTGTGATATTTTGGATATTCTTTATGAGATGCTAGGTATAAGTGCTTTTTTCATACTATTCGGATCGTTGGACTTGTGATTTATGTAGAATAGCGTTTGGTTGGGTATATGGTAGGGTTCATAGGAGTTGTTATCTAGATTAAGCGGTTATGTCTAAGAAGTTTACACATTAGTGGTTGGGGTCTATTGTTTATCTAGGTTTAGTTTACTGAATAATTAATAAATAAAAAATAAAAATACGAAAGTACGGTTAAAACGGAAAACTATCTTTACATAACACCAAAAGATGGAGGAAGTGAGGAAGCATGGCTGTGTGCATCTTTTTACCAGAATACGATGTCCCGCATGTTAAAAATATACCATTTGTTGTAAAAATCTAATGGATAAACATCTGAAGAAGTTGGTGGGGACAGGATATTTTTACGGAAACATAAATAGTGAAATTGCCAACTCATTAATGAAACAGCTGTAATGGAAAAATCCAGAAAATAAACGAAGGTTATGAAAACGAAAACATGAGTCTTTGAATTCTCAACAAAATGTTGCACTATATATATATATATATATATATATATATATATATATGACTTTCAGAATGTGGCAGATTATATATAATAGTTTAGAATGTGAGAGATTATATATGATAAATTCCACAGCCAAACAACGTCGACGCCCACAAGAGCCATGACATTCAGCGAACCGGAAGTCCAAGACTCGAGTTTCGCTCTTATTTTGGGCTCATCAGTTAGACACAGCCAAACTCAGGAAACCCAAGCCTCTTGCGTTCGAGACAAGCGCTCTACCAACTGAGAAACATTCGGATTTCGGCGCGATTTGCTTGATCTGTGTTAGCTGATAGAATTTCTTGTGTCCGGGGCATTTGCTCAGTGTGCAGAGTGCTTGCCTCGCATGCAAGAGGCCCGGGTCTCAAATCCTGAGTTCGGATGTGTCTAACTGATGAGTTCAAAATGAGGACGAAACTCGAGTCTTGGACTTCAGGTTCGCTGACTGTCATGGCTCTTGTGGGCTGCGACGTCGTTTAGCTGTGGAATCTATTATATAATATATATACTTCTTTTTTAGAAGTGCACGCCTATGGAGCTCTCTTCTGTTTGCTTTTTGTCCACCTGACTACAACTTGGATGTTTTCAAGTCCAACATAAACAAGTTTCTGATAAACCGCCCCCTTAAGTAAGACACTTTATCAGATCTACATTATTAACGATTACTACGATACTATCCCATTGATTACTGTACACGCAATAACTCTTATTCCCGAGTGGTCCCCGGGCCTTGATAAGTGCTGACTTCCATGTAATATATATATATATATATATATATATATATATATATATATATATATATATATATATAGTAAGTTATAATATATATATATGACGATTAAGCTACACTGAATATTCCGCGTTCCATCCACTCTAGGATTCTTCAGGCTTATGCGCATAAGCCTGAAGAATCCTAGAGTGGATGAAACGCGGAATATTCAGTGTAGCTTAATCGCCATATATATTTTATAACTTACTAACTAGCTGTACCTACGTATTGAGCACTTTTGAAGTAAATACTTGAACTTTACGCATAAATTTATACTTTCGTATATTAATTTTATGTGAGTAAATGAAGTAGTTATATATATATATATATATATATATATATATATATATATATATATAATATTTGATAAATGTTCTGAATTGATTTAAAGATAGCATTTGATGCATGATCTTTATTTGAAATATTTTCAATCCCCGAAATTCATCTATTAGATATTAGATATCTATCTAGACCATTTTCCTCGCTGTAATATTTCATTCGAACGTTAATCAGTGTAATTTCTGATAATCTGCTTGAAGCCAAATCAGGAAACTTTGTTCGTCCCCAAAGCCAAACATTGTCACCATCACCACCACCCTCATCCAATAAACCAAAATCATTTTCGACTTCCCACTTTACCCCAATTGATTAACTCTCCCTGACTATGATCCCCCGGAGGCTAACGTCGACTTTTCACCTCCACATCTCCTCTTTTGAAAGCGCCCGTTGAAAATTGGCGGAGAGTTCGCGGATAAGAGAGTCAGCTCACGCTCGACCCGCTGGCCCTCATCCGTGATCGCTTCTTTTGTCCTGCCCAAAAGCATATGCATCTCGGCGCACGTAACAGGTCATAAGTGCGTTATCTTGAGGATCGCGGGTTTGGCACGCCCCTATCGAATGATCGCCGCGGTTTAACCATCGGCGTATACATAGATTGATCCCACCCATCCCTTTTCTTCCCCCTCTATCCCCGTCTCAGTCTCTCTCTCTCTCTCTCTCTCTCTCTCTCTCTCTCTCTCTCTCTCTCTCTCTCTCTCTCTCTCTTTCTTTGCCTCTCTCACTTTATTTTTCCCTCTCCCTATTTCTCTTTCTCTCGCCCTTTCTTTTTTAAATGCGCCCTCTCTCTCTCTCACTCTCTCTCTCTCTCTCTCTCTCTCTCTCTCTCTCTCTCTCTCTATATATATATATATATATATATATATATATATATATATATATATATATATATATATATATATATATATATCTTTAATCGAATAGGGTGCGTAATTAGCCTGAGAAGAACCGCCGTGAACTGTGAAATTGGCGATACAGGGTTCAATTCTTACCCTCTCTATTGAGATCTTATATGAACTAATTTTTACAATTGCAGATTTTTATACTTGAAACGCCCCCCCCCCCTCGTGAAGCATACCCGAAAAACACTTGCCTAGCTGTAATGATTGTCAACAATTTCCGTATGCTAAAACTAAACAAAAATTCCAAAGAAACATAAGCTTCTTTCTTAGAGCTGCCCCTCTGCCGAACACAATACCGCGAAGCTGTTTCCAAACTGACTATAACATTCAAGTTCAATGTAAACCAATTCTTGTTGAACTGTCTTAATAAATGATCAATTCCAATCCAATTTCCACCATTACCGATCATCACGGTTTTGTCTCATCGGCCACGTGACATTCATTAACCCTTAGCCTCTAGTGGCCTATGGGCCTTGATAAACGGTGACACCTTAGTAAGAAAAAATGATGCGTAGACAACTAAGCCGTAAATGTACAATTAGCATGAATATATAATTAATTGAGAATGATTAGTAAATTAGCGACAACGAATTTCTACTCCTATATAAAAGGAACTTTATATGTGTGTGTGTCTGTGTGAGTTCGTTCCCTATGGACTCGAAAACGGGTAGCCGATTTTTATTAAATTTCATACAAGAGTACTTTATGTGTCTGGCAGTGTTCTCGATAAATATCGATGATCAATAATCAAATAATCCGATGAAAGAAGGAACAGGCGATTTTAACCAAAGTTAACACCTTACACAGCCTAACATCACAAGTACATTTGAAAAGTTATATTAGCACACAAGTCGAAAGGCCCGACATATAGTTTGATATAACAACGGTGTGTTCTAAATGAATGTTTCTGTTTAGAACATAATTGAACCATGATACTTGACGTTTTCATTTTAAACTTTAATGAAAACCATTATCACCGCCCAAGCAATAAGGACAGACATATAAAATCAACAGTAGGTTCTTTGATATGACAGGGCGCGTTAGAAATGAATATTTTCGTTTAGAGCACAATTGAATTTTAATACTTTACATTTTCATTTTAAACTTCAAGCAATTACATTAAAATAATGTTATAAAATCAACAGTAAATTCCTTATAATGTATTGCGGATAAAGTCATTGCGGGGAACTATGTGAAGTTTCCTCCCGGTTTACCGCGAGGGCTCCCCGACTAGAGTAGGCAATCAATCGATTTGATTGAAAAATGAGAAATGCCACTGATTTCGATGACAATAAAAAATATGGGAGTGTGAAACATTTGTTGATGCTCATTCAATCCCGGGCAACGTCGTGTCTCCCTGCTAGTACAAGATAAATAACACCTTGAAATAGACATTGTTTTGATTCAGTCAGTAAACCGGTAGAACGGGGATTCGCAGCATGTGTAGAATCAATCGAGGCATTTAATAATAGAAATGGTATTCAAAACTGAAGTGTGACCAAATTACTGAAATGATCGGTTCACCGAAATGTTCATTTTAAACTGATGCTTGACAATCAACATAAATACTATCTTGAATTGACGTGTTACTGACCAACAGAAATATTATTTTAATTGATTTGTTACCGACCAACAGAAATATTATTTTGAATTGATGTGTTACCGACCAACAGAAATAGTATTTTGAATTGATTTGTTACCGACCAACAGAAATATTATTTTGAATTGATTTGTTACCGACCAACAGAAATATTATTTTTAATTGATGTGTTACCGACCAACAGAAATAGTATTTTGAATTGATTTGTTACCGACCAACAGAAATATTATTTTGAATTGATTTGTTACCGACCAACAGAAATATTATTTTGAATTGATGTGTTACCGACCAACAGAAATAGTATTTTGAATTGATTTGTTACCGACCAACAGAAATATTATTTTGAATTGATTTGTTACCGACCAACAGAAATATTATTTTTAATTGATTTGTTACCGACTAACAGAAATACTATTTTGAATCGATGTGTTACCGACCAACAGAAATATTATTTTGAATTGATGTGTTACCGACCAACAGAAATATTATTTTGAATCAATGTGTTACCGATCAATAGAAATACTATTTTGAATCGATGTGTTACCGACCAACAGAAATACTATTGTAAACTGAATATGACAGACCAATGGAAATTCTTTTTTGGATTAAAGCCTGAAAGACGAAAGGTAATGCAACTACAAATTAAAGCGTGGCAGAATTGCTTTTCAAACTGAAGGATGACAGACAAACAGAAATGTTTTTTTTTTTGTTATTCTAAGTCGTGACAGAGCTAGGGAAATTCTATTTCATACTGAAGAGTGAGAGATCAACGGGAATGAGTTTTTACAAACTGAGTCGTGACAGACCAGCAGAAATGCTATTCCAAACTGAATGATGACAGACAAATGGAAATTCTTTTTTTGTCAAGCTGAGTCGTGACAGGCCAAGAGAAATGCTATTTCAAACGGAAGCGTGACAGACCAACAGGAATGCCATTTGAACATTTATGCGTGACTGACCAACGAAATTTCGATTTCGAATATATGAGAGATAAACTAACAAACCGATTAGCCATCGTACTGACCATTGGCTGATCATGTCATCTAAAATAGATGAACACATCTGTATTTGAACACTCATAAAACTACATGGAATATGAGTGTAAACAGCGTTTTAATTGAACTTTATACAATGTACAATGTCTAAAAGACCGTTTGTTTTCTTACTCTCATTTGCATTGTTTCACGCTCGACTCGCCTGAAAGAAACGCACTGTTATGCATCTCCTTTGACAGGAGAGTGCCACTGCTTTGACAGCGTTAATTCCTAAGTTCCAAAATATGTTTTCATACGCTAGACACTTGTTTATGACTACTTGTTTACGATTTCATTCCAGTCAGTCGCCTTCTAGCAACAGCCTGTGTTACACCGGTTGGCTGGCCGTCATATTTTGTTGACATTCTCAAATTAGTCAAAACAGAGAAATTGAATCTTAACTACAAACAAAATGAACCGAGGAATGCTAGGTGCTTCAATATGAACTAAGGGGTTTAATTTAGTAACATTGACAAAATTATCCGGTATTTATAAAAAGAAATGACCAAAATTTAGAAAATTATCTTATTCCAATAAAAGATTCAATGCTTGTTCATTAATTTATTTCTTTTATGAAATATATTACATTTATAAAAAAATATTTTTTTAAAGTCAATAGATTCAAAATACATTTCAAAAGACAAAAATATTTTTTCTAGACAGATGAAGCTGGAATTACTTTTAAAGGCTGCAATATATATATATATATATATATATATATATATATATATACATATATATATATATACATATATATATACACACACATATATATATACATACATATATATACATATATATACATATATATAATATATATAAACTGAGCTTTTTAAACACTTTCACATTAGATTGTAAAATACTGTAAAATTAAAGTCCATATAAATATTAGTATCAATATTTATAAGACAATTCCAATCAGATAAAGAAACTCAATATACGAGATAGAGCATTAACATCAATAAAACTTTGGAATTGAATTCAATAAATCAAAAATTACGACAAATTTATTATTCAAGAAAAAAATACAACATTTTCAAAGTTTTTTCTTAATCGATGTATTTTCAAGAAATGGCTTATTTCGTCAGAGGAAATGTTTTTAGTAAAATAATATTTATATGGGTTCATAAATTTTGCTATTAAGCACACAAACATACACACACACACACACACACACACATATATATATATATACATACATATATGTGTGTGTGTGTGTGTGTGTGTGTGTGTGTGTGTGTGTGTGTGTGTGTGTGTGTGTGTGTGTGTAACGGGCCCCAACACTAATCAGTCCCCGTTTCTTATTGTTTTGTCCGAATGAAATTAAACTTTGGTCATAACTAGTTTATCGTATTCAAAACATCACATCAAAACACTAGGGTATTTGGCCTTTTTTTTCTCCGTTGACTCTAAAATGCTCAGAAAAACAATTGAATGTCCTCTGGGTTTTTTTATTTATTTTTTTTTTGGTTACCCTATATATATATATATATATATATATATATATATATATATATATATATATATATATATATATGTCTCAGTTCTTCTTTTGTCTACCCTATAACACGTCTGGGGTATCTTACTAGTAACACTGCCAATGTGTTTATACATTTTACTACAATATAGTTTAGTTTCTAAGAGTTTTCTTGTTCTTCTGAGTATCCATTTCCAATTTTCTCTTTCATTTCTACTGTCAGAATTCCCAAATATTTGTAGGCGTCATATACATAGAGTGTCCTTATCTCCGCTTGGTTAGGTAGTTCCCTACTTTTTCATAACTAGCAGTGCACATCTTTCTTTACCAAATTCCATTGTTGTTGTTTTTATTGTTTTAGGTGGTGGAAATTTTCGTTTTGTTATTATTGCTATACTAGCAGGGAGACCCGACGTTGCCCGGGATTAAATGATGATCAACGAATATTTCACACTCCTATATTTTTATTGTCATCGAAATCCGTGAAATCGCCCGGGAGGAAGCTTCGCCTACAGTAACTTAGTTCAAAGTATATGTTATTCTACATTGCACTGTAGAGAACTTACCGTTTCTTTTATGAAATTATTTCGTATAAACGTCTTTCCAGATAACGAAAAAAAAATATTAAGTAATTTACGTGCGGGGTTGCGGGGTTGCGGAGTTTGAACCTACAGACCACGTCATAAAAAACCCAAAAAAAAACGTAAATTTTCAAGTCTTATAAAATTCTTTGCAGTTAATGAAAAACTATAGAAATCTACGTGTGGATTTTTAACTTACAGACCACACTATGCAAAAAAAACTTGCCTGCAGTAGAATTTTCATGGCCCGTTGTTCTATTATTGTTGCTAGGCGACGATATGGAAAAAATGGCTTTACCGATGATAAATAAATTAAAATAACGGTTTCGATTACCGGTAATTATCGGGGGTACTCTGAGACAAAACTTAACTAAGATCACTCCCAGACTTATATACTAGCGTTCTGTAAATTTTAAAGAAAATCTGTTCAGCTGTTTCAGAGTCTATGAGGAACGCACTCACACTCACACACACAAAGTTGCATTTATATAATTGTAAAGATACTTTTAGTTATCGTACTATTTTGATTTTCTACATTATTCTTATTTTTTGTTTATTATTTTAATTTATTATTATTATTATTAGTATTAGTAGTAGTAGTAGTAGTAGTAGTAGTAGTAGTAGTAGTAGTAGTAGTAGTAGTAGTAGTAGTCTTACAGAAATTGGAAGGATCTGAATTTTCACGATGGTCTTCCATGTCATCTTTGAATTCTTTACATAAAATCAAATGAAACCAATGATAGCCTACATAATGATTCCTTACGCCTATAAGTTGCGAGGGCAATAATCATAATGATTAGTTAATTAGTTTAGGAGTAAATCCTATACATACAAATATAGACACATACATATACTTAACCTTATATAAATAGAGGTGTGATTTACAAATATCATTTGGTTTACCTTCGACGGCTTCGTAAGTCTCGCTTCCCTTATTTTATTCTTTAGTTCTCACATTCCCTGAGCAATGTTTCTGACACAGAGGGAAGAGTTGCTGCTTTCTGGGTTGGAATCTAACACTAATTGTTGGCTGTCTTTATTTATTTATTTTTCCCTCGAAGGAAGATTTTAGTTCCTTACATCAAGTGGCTTTGTTTTTGTCTCGAGCGATTTCTAGAAAAAGAAACTTATAGTTGAATAAATTCATTTAAAATGGCATACTAAGATTTGGTACAGTACAAAATAATTGCAACAAAAAAATGTTATTAAATAACCGATGAATATAAAGTAAAATGTATTATTTCGATTATTCGGACTACTATCCCCATCTTAAATATTATTATCACAACGTTTCAGCCGATGTAACGTCCGAGCTTTATTAGGTACGTTTTGTCAAACTTTAGAATTTGTGCAGAATTTTGAACGGAATTTTTCATCAAATTTACGGAGGGTATTCATGTTTTATCCATAACATATAGATATATAAATTAAATGTAAGGTAAATAATCATATTCAGGTTATTCCCCTATAAATTAAAGTAGCCTCTGACGCTTCCTCCACACTCATGAAGTTCTACCTTAGATTAAAATGCTGGTTTCTATACGCCTCTTTTTTTCTATACGTCTTCTAATCATGTCGACATACCGGTTCCAGCTGGATCACCGAAGTTAAGCAAAATTGGATTTGGTCAGGACTAAATGGGTGACCATATGAGACTTCCATGTGCTGTATGTGCTCTGCGCTCATCTTGGTATTGTTTCCAGTCGTCTTGTGCTTCTCCTTGCCACTGGACTCAAACAGTGCCAATTCAGGAAAGGTGTGGTTGGGAATTGCGCAACCTTTGTCTCATAATTACATACGCAGCTGCCCCTACACGAGGTATTCTTTGTCTTTTGAGACTGAACGGATGCATCGTATATGCCTTCAGGGTTTGGATTTCAACGACCGTCGCCGACGGGACGATAGAGACGGATATAGAAAGAGATAGAGAAAAGAGGGGGGAAATAGCTACAAATTAAAACAAAGAGACTGAAATATTGTTATTTTGTAAGCCTTCGCTAACGAATTCACGGTGTTTACTGCTTTGGAGCTATAAACAGTTTTCGCCCTCGAGTTTATATAAACATATATTCAATTAAAGTTAAGGTAGAGATAGTTATTTCTGCCAAGTTTTTAATAACACATCTTAAAATATACGTGTCTCCATTCGAGTATGAGGAAAGGCCCTCGAATATAGGGGGATCTTTATCATTGTGCCACATCTAGCTATTAGTTTTATGTTATAGCAATTATATTTTCAGGAAGATCTTCCGATAAACATTCGGTCTGAAGGAAAATATTTAATTAACAAACAAAAATTCAGAAGTCTGGTGAAAAAAAAAATTCAAAAACAATAAGTTACGAAAGAATCTTTTTAAATTTTTAAAAAGATACTGATAAATTCTTAGCATTCTGTGTTGTTTCCGTATTTGATAACGTAATAGTCGACGTCATCCTTTCGCATTTTCGGACTCAGCTATGTTAAACATATATATATATTTATATACCTATAAACCAAAGTAAGGTATTACACTTCGGCGACAAAGTACCTTGTTTGGAGTTAGAATAAAAGCGAAATAAACACCTACAATTCTTGGATTCTAAACTTTTGCAGATTTCATCAAGGGGGTCGGTTTTGCAACCATAATGCATCAAATAAATGGAAGTAAATCTGATTCTGTAATCAAGGAATTACTTCTCATATGTTTGCTTCCATACAAAGGAGTTGTATGTGCGTATATCGAGAGAGAGGAATAGGCTGGGCGAAGAAGAGAGAACATATGGTCTAGTTTTAGAATTAGTTTTGGATTCTCGTAGAATCATTAGTAAAAATAATATTTTATCTTATTTTTTTCTTTTTAATTTTAAACAAAGGCATGCAAGAAAGGGTGTGGTCATGGCGTGCTATAAATTTCAAACTCATTTATTTTCATAAAAAATCAACACTTTATTTATTTTTTGTATGAAAAGGAAATGAATGTTCTTTAGACATGTTACCATTAGATCATTACACGCATCATTGTTGACTATTTTTAAACTTTTTTTTTCATGGAATTATTGTTCGGCTTCTTTTTCATTGCTTCTGATTTTTTTTTTCGTTTGGGTTTATGAAGAATCCTGAAGAAATAGAAGCAACAAAGATAAAAAGAAAGCGAAGTAGTAAAATAAACGGTTGGTGTATTAGTTAGGAGATAATTGAACGGTCTTAAAATTCGTGGTATGAAATTATACAAAAAGACAATAGAGGTAAAGAAAACTACAAATCGAAGAGAAGAAGAAGAGGAGATAGAAGAAATGTGATTGTACACACACCCACACGCATATATATATGTGTGTGTGTGTGTGTGTGTGTGTGTGTGTGTGTGTGTGTGTGTGTGTGTGTTTACTTTCCCCATTTCTCTTATATATTCTCGTTCTAACGCAAACAAGCGTGTTTGCATGTGTATTAAGATATGAAACTTGAAGTTATTAAACCTGACGATTCCTTACAGGGAGGAAACAGGAGAACCGTTTAGCTAAAATTTTATAATTTACAACCTAACTCTAATCACGTATGGAGCATTATCGAATTAAATACTGAATTTGATACATGAAATATTATATCTCCTCATACCATTTGATATGTATACTATATATATATATATATATATATATATATATATATTTATATATATATATATATATATATATATACAGGTTGACCAAAACCAACGGACCCCGTGTACACTTTATGTGATATCTCCATTATTTATTCATCGATTGCCCTTATTTTACAGGGCATGGCAGAATCAATGACCGTGAGTACACCAAGACCTCCGTGGGAGCTGGGACAAAGAATACACTGTGTTAAATTTTACTACAAGACATGCTCGTTTAAGCTCTGTCTATCGCCCGGCTTCCATACTCCTTCTTTGCCTATTAGTCAAGCGCAGAGACACTATCTCAGTGATTCGACAGAAACACCCAGCGGTAGATCTTGTTTCCTGGCTAGGGCAACGATCGCCCTTCTTCCCCATTCCCAGCACGCCCCACCCCTAAAACTGAACATTTGGGAGTGCTTGAGTATAAGATATGCCTGGGCGATTAGATTGGGTTGACCTTCTTCTAATGGGTTGAGGGTACCGGATTGACAGTACCTTGCTGTTGTTCCCGACTGGTAGTACAGGAGCCCTAACTCTTTGGTAGCGCTTAGAGCGGCTACTCCATCAACAGTTGAATAATATCGGGTTGTTTGTAGTGCCATGACGCGCATGGAAAGGGACCCTACACTCATCCCCGGTGGGCTTTCCTGAGGCCACAGTCCTAATTGGAGAAAGGTCAGCTGATGGTCTACTTGTGATGCATGTCTGAAGCTCTGCATAACCTCTTGTTTAGCTCCCCCTTACCGAAACTCTTGAAAAAAATATGACGACAGTATAATTTAAAAATAAGCTTAAACCAGGATTAGGGACAAACAAATTCAACTTGCCTCCTCCCTTGAGGCTCTCATTCACAAATATCCGTGGGCTTAGAACTAACTTAGCTGATGTTAAAGCATTTCTCTTAACAAATACCCCGGATATCTTAGCACTAAGTGAGACTAACCTACACTCCTCCATTCCCTCTAACCACTTAAACATGCCTGGATATCTCCCACTCTGCCGTAAGGACTCTGACAGACATATGCACGGACTTGGAGTTTACATTCGTAATACCCTTCCCTTGACTAGAGAAACAAACCTAGAAACAGATGATCAAGCCTTTATGTGCTTTAGACTAAACATGCAACACAATATTAGCTACTATTATTTTCTCTACCGCTCTCCCTCGACTCAGAACTGCTCCATAATAAACAAAGTATCTGACAGCATAGACACGGCACTGTCCCTCGACACTAGCGCACAAATACATGTATTTGGTGACTTTAATGTCCACCACAAAAACTGGCTTGGATTCTCTACTCACACAGATGCAGCGAGCAGCACAACCCATAGCTTCGCTATATCTCACTCCCTATCACAAATTGTTACGTTTCCAACCCGTTTCCCTGACCAGGAAGAACAACACGCATCACTTCTAGATCTGTTTTTGACCACAGTTCCCAATGACTGCATAACGAAGGCCCACAGCCCACTCGGGAACGCTGATCATGCAGTGATAATGGTTGAAATCGCCCAAAATTCTAGACCCAAAACTGAAGAGCCAGTGCTCAAAACAACGAGATATTATAATAAGGCTGACTGGGAAGCCATCAGGGAACTAATTAGAGATGCTCCATGGAAAAATATTTTCTCTCTCCCTGCTGAACAATGTGCAAACGAGACCACTGACTGGTTCAAAACTGCAATCGAAGCGCATGTTCCCATGCGGAAATTTTATAGTAAGCCCCACTCTCCCCAATGGTTTACGTCGACTTGTGCAACTGACATTGCTCAAAAGCAGCATGCATACCGTAGGTTTAACCGACATCAGTCCAGTTCAAACAGACTGAAGTATATAGAAGCTAGAAGTAACGTTAAGAAAGAAATAGCGACAGCTAAGAGAGAATTTACAGAAACCACTAAAAAGAGCATCGAAGCACAAAAACTAGGAACTCGAGACTTCTGGAAAATCTACAACAGTGTAGTAAATAATGGGCAATCAACAATTCCCCCACTAACCAACAATCACGAGGTTGTCTCCTCAGCAACCGACAAGGCTAACATGCTTGCCAGTCGGTTTGCCTCAAACTCCACACTGGACCCTCCCAACCACCCCCTACCTGACTTTCCTATGCGGACAGACGCCACACTAGACGATCTAAAACCACCCCTGCTCAGGTGCATGCTATCATAAAAAACCTTGACACCTCAAAAGCATGTGGACCCGATCTTATCCCAGCTGTGCTATTAAAAAAGTGCTCAGCCGAAGTAGCTCCAGTTCTCTCCAAACTCTACAACAAATGCCTTAATGAAGCTTGCTTTCCGGGCTGTTGGAAAACTGCTCCTGTTGTACCAGTATTCAAGAATTCTGGCGAAAGGACAGACCCATTAAATTATCGCCCCATTAGCCTCCTCCCACTTTTTGCCAAAATATTTGAGACCATAATTAATCATGCTCTAGTCCATCATCTTACAGATGCTAAACTACTGACTGACAAACAATATGGATTTAGACAAGCCCGTTCCACAGCAGACATCCTAACTGTGATCTCTGAACGTATATACCATTCACTGGACAAAGCGGGGGAGGGCAGAGCGGTAGCTCTAGATATATCTAAGGCTTTTGACAGGGTATGGCATGAGGGTCTCCTCAGTAAAATCAGATCATACGGTATCACTGGTAGAATACTTAACATAATTAAATCCTTCTTAGATAAGAGAAAAATCCAGGTTGTCCTCGACGGTCGTACATCTAAACAATATGATATAAATGCGGGGGTGCCCCAGGGTTCTATCCTTGGACCTCTATTGTTCCTGATATTCATAAATGACCTCCCCGACAACATTGCCTCTGAGATGGGTATATATGCTGATGACACTACACTCTATGGCAGACACGACAGGAAGACGAATGAACACATTTCTAAAGAAATGGCAGAAACACTAGAGGAAGACCTCCAATCTGTAGTGGAATGGGGACAAAAGTGGTTGGTCGCGTTCAATGCTGCCAAGACTAAACTAGTTTCATTCAATAATTACAAGAAACCCTCTCCACCACCCATAGCAATGGCCAACGACTCTTTATCTGAGAGTCCATCTTTCAAACTCCTTGGCCTAACGTTCACAGGAAACATGAGTTGGAACAATTACATTGAAGGCATTGCCAGGGCCGCTGCAAGAAAGGTGGGCTCTCTCTACCGTGCTAGAAAACTACTAACACCCGAAAGTATCCTGTACCTCTATAAGGCCACCATTCGCCCATGTATGGAGTATTGCTGCCACATCTGGGCTGGTGCATCTGCTACTAGTCTCTCGCTCCTTGACAAGGTTCAAAAGAGAGTCGCAAACCTGATAGGCCCTAAACTGGCATCTAAGCTTCAGCCTCTGTCCCATCGACGAAATGTTGCATCCCTCTGCCTTTTCTACAAGTATTTTAGTGGTGAATGCTCTGACGAACTGCAATCACTTGTGCCCCCACGACGTGAGCACCCTCGACAAACCCGACAGGCTGCTAAATCCCACCCCCACACTGTAGAGATCCCTAGATGTAAAAGATCTTTTTACTCCAATAGTTTCTTCCCCAGAACCGCTAGACTCTGGAATTCCATTCCAGCTCCCTGCTTCCCCAACAGTACTGACGTGCAGAAGTTCAAGTGTAACGTGAACCGACACCTTGCTACCCAAATCCCTACATAGTACCCCAGTAGTTGTTGCCCCTGATAGTAGCCCCCTACACCAAAGTGGCAATTTGCCTTGTTTGGGGTGAAAATGTAATAAAAAAAATAAACCCAGTGTACTGGAAAATGGTTTGAGGAGGTGTCTTATAAAGTGAGAACAAGTGAGGATGGCAAGGTAGAAGTATGGTGGGACAAAAGTGTCATAACGACCAAGCAATTGTAACATAATCGTCCGGATTGGTCGTCATTGACAAGGTCTCAAAAAACTGGCAGATTGTAGATGTTTCAGTGCCCTGGGACAGGAATGTGAGAGAGAAGGACAATGAGAAGTGGAGCAATTATGCTCCATTGGCCTTGAAGATAAGGCGTATACACGGGGTTAAAACACATATAATCTCGGTCGTAGTTGGTACACTAGGAGTAGTATCAAGTCGTCTGTAAGGACAATTGAAAAAACTACAAATCTCCAATGTTTTAGGCGGCCTTCAGACCTCTGCAATTATAGGTACCACCAACATCCTTAGGAAAACCCTTGATCTTTGAAACTTCTGGTTTTAAGCCGGGATTAAGGGAAATCCTCTGGAAATCCCTTTCCAGAGAGACGTTGACAATTGAAATCAGAATTATTATTGTTGTTGTTGTCGTTGTTGTTGTTGTTATTATTGTTATTGTTATTATTATTGTTATTATTATTATTATTGTTATTAGTGTTATTAGTGTTGCTAGTATTGTTGTAATAATAACAATAATAATAATAATAATAATAATAATAATAATAATTATTATTATTATTATTATTATTATTATTATTAAATTAAATATGTTTGTGCAAAAACACCGATGCCAAAATTCGTCTTAAAAATGCAAAGCATAACTAAAACCCTTATTTAACTTGAATAAAGAGAAACAGATAAATAATAGATAAATAATAGATAAAGTAACAAAGAAGAAAAAAAACGAAAGGTAGTGGAAGGCGCTATTTTTTTAAATTATTTTATTTGTTGAAGGAAGAAGAGATATTGCTTATTTGAGAAAATCGTGTGCAAATAATTTTCCAATCGTGTTAATAAGTGACTGGCTGGGAATATACGAAATCCCAGAGCTCATTAAATGTAGAAACCCGTTTATTATAGACTTCGATAGAAAGAAGGAGAAAAATAAATTGAAATAAATAAAGACATGTGCGAGTAAGAAGATAATTACGGGGAAAGGAGTCAGGGCGAAAAATGCATGCGATAAACGGGGAGAAATAATGCATCAATAATCCATTTTCAAAGAGAATGTGATGAAAAGAGACGAAAAGGCGGAAACACGTGTGCATATCGTTCATAATAACAATCTGGAAGCACCTTAACAGTTTCTCATTGTTGAGTATTCTCAATGAACTCAGTACTCTGTTGACAGTCCACTATCAGAAGATTCTGACAAGTCCGCAGTTAAAAGAAAGTAGGCTCCCTCTACCGGGCTAGAAAACTTCTCACAACAGATGGGCTAATTATCAACTGACTACAGCATGGTCGTTTTCAAGTCCAATATAAACAAATTACTACTGAGCTGCACTTTTTAAAAAAGCAAATGCTGCCTAATTGCGACCATCATTACTAATCATCACGGTGTTGACTCACTGTCTACCTGGTACCCAATTAACTCTTATCCTCGAATGGCTTCTCTAACTTAATAAATGGTTTACTCCTTAATATAAAATATCCTAGTATCATATATCTCTATGAAGCAACTATATGCCTGTGGATTAAATATTGTGGCCACATTTGGTTTCATGCATCAACCACTGGCCTCTCTTTCTTGGTCAATGTACAAAAAGCTAATACTCCAAACTCCTATCCTTACATCATCAACGCTCTGATCCCCATCTGGCATCAATTGTGATGGATGGCTCTCGTCTGAGTGAGGCCCCGTGTTTTGACAAGCTTCTGGGTTTGGCCTTTACTCCTGATCTGAAATGGAACACGTACATCAAGTCTGTTGCCAAGGTCGCTGGAAAGATGGTGGGATCCTTCTACCGCTCCAGAAGATATCTCACTACTGATGCAATTCTCTATCTATATAAAAGCCAAGTACGTCCAAGGATGGAATACTGTTGCCATATCTGGGCAGGAGCTGCTAAAAACAGCCTATCCTGCCTTGACAGAGTACAAAATAGACTTCGTGGCTTAGTGGGGATGCCCTTTTCTCTACCCTGCAACCTCTCTCCCACAGAAGAGACGTTGCGAGCCTATCCTTGTTTTATCGTTATTTCCATGGCAGGTGCTCGTCTGAACTCCAATCTCTGGTCCTCCCTCGCCAATCTTTCACGAAAAACACTCGTCTAGCTGAATCCACTGTGAAAAATTCCCCCCACTCTATATCTGTGCCTAAATCAAAACGCGGATTCCATGAACAAAGCTTCTTTCTTAGAACTGCACGCCTGTGGAACTCTGTTCCGTCTGCCTGTTTCCCACCGGACTACAACTTAGATGTCTTAAAGTCCAACGTTAACAAATTCCTAATGAACCGCCCCCTTAAGTAAACACTTCGTCAAATCTCCACACTAACGTAATGTACTTGCAATAACCTTATCCCTGAGTGGCTTCCGGGCCTTGATAAGTGGTGATTCCTGTGTAAAAAAAAAAGGCCTCGCACTGTACGACACACACCAACTGCTCGGGTATCGTCGCAGTGTTACATCCCTGTACTTGTTTTACAAGTATTTCCACAGAATATGCTCCAATGAACGTAATGAATTTGTATCCCCCTCAAAGTAAATAACCTTGACCAACTCCACTCGCAACAGAGTGGCATTCCTTCATTGTAGAAGTCCCCTAATGCCGAAGTTTTTCTTACACTTTGTTTTTCTTTGAAATTCCCTCCCTGCTCATGTTTTCCCGGTTGTACAAACACGAAGAAATTTAAATGTAATGTAAACAAAAACCTTTCCGTCTGATTTTTATACCATGTTGCATTCTATAAATCTGGCCCCTTTCATAGTAGATCCTTGCGCTCCAATATTATTATGCATTACCCTGGAACGAATTTTAGTTTAACAAACAGAAACGATTCGAGCTGTTTCCGTAACAACATTTAATTGATTAACTCACTATAGTTCTGGGAAAAGACATTTACTTAATGTTTTATTCAGTTTCACCGCAAACAATGCATATTTTAAAGAACCCCATCTTTATTCATACTATTGTTTCTGCCTATTTTTACATTAAAAAAAATGGAATTCAACATATGTTTACAAAAGACTTTTTTTGATGAATTTCATCTATAAATAATAAAATAAATTTATATAAATTTATGTATAATTTTATGTAAACGGTTTTTTTTTCTTGGTTTCATTTGATGTGACATAAAATATTTGTTTCAAAATAAGTAAAAAAAATGTATTCATTTTTTTTTAAATGTTCAATTATAGGATTTGCTATAATAAACTCAAATATTTGAATATAATCCAAATTTGATATTTCACTACTGATAATTGAATAATGTATAAAACTGCAGTAAACTATTAAGATATACCAGAATGATTTTATTACGATAAAGTTATATCCATACATTAGAATAGCAAGTTGTTTTGAGAACGTGCTTTTCAGCGTATATATATATATATATATATATATATATATATATATATATATATATATATATATATATATATAGTCATCCACATACAGTACTGTTTCGTTGTATCACAATTCACCAGTGCGGCTAGATATACACCTTTTCCTAGCTGTGGATCGAACATATACATATATATATATATATATATATATATATATATATATATATATATATATATATATATATATATATATATATATATATACGTTTTATTTTTTATTACTGTATCTTTCTGTTAAGTTACATTATTGTTTCGGCTACACGGCCGTTTTTTTTTTTGCCGTCTGTAGCGTCCTCAGACTTTTACAGAAATGTTCGATATTTTGGGATGAAAGAGTTGGAAGAGTGAATGAGGTCAGGGGGGTTGCGAGGAGGGCGGAAGAGGAAGAGAGGAAGGGAACAAGGAGGGAAGGTGGGGGGACGTTTGGTATGTCGATAATGTTTTAGTTTTGGGGTTTAAGGAACTTGTGGGGGAGGGTCTGGGAAGTTCATTTCTGGTATGGCTGAGGGCATAGGGTTACATGAGGGGAAGGGGAATATGTGGGGGTGGGAGGAGGAGGGTCACTTTAAAATTTGAGTCTTAATGTTAAAGTTTTTAGCGTCTCGTTGGTGAGGTGATTTCTTGGTAAGTATGTCTTGAGCTGTTGGGTGTTCGCTTATGTTTGGAGGCGGGGGGCTATGATTCGGTTTATTTATTTTTAATTTTTATTTTGTTGTTAATTGTTTGGAGAGGGTCAGCTAGCAGTCGCAGCCACGGGTACACACATGCGCAAGTACACACATATATACTTAAAAGAAACGGTCACGGGTACACATACATGCCCGCTCTTGCGTGCAAATATATGTGCATATGTGCGCCTGCATGCATAGACACCTGCGTTGTTCTCGCTTGCGCTTTTTATTATATGGTATTATCGATCAGTTTTGGCGGAAGGCTATATTAGGGTGTATTACTCTAAGGTGTGCGTCTATGCACATGAGATATCGGTTGGTTGTACATTTACATGTGCACTTACCTGTGCAGGTGCAAATCCACATAGTCATATGTAAACAATTTCCGTGTTAAGTCATGGAGGTTGCATGTAGGGTGTGTTGGGGTTGGGCGAGGGTGTTTGGCGCTGGGGGGAGGGGGTTTCTGCCGATTATTGGGTGGTTATGTGGGATGAGGTTATGTGGCGTTTAGAGTTGGTGGTGATTAGGGGTATGTGATTTTTTTTATTTAGGGGGATTCTTAGGGGGAGGGAGTAAGGTGGTGTGGGGTGTGGGGGGAGTTGGTGGGGGTGTATGTCATGGTAGTTGTGGTGGGTGGTTGTATTGGATATATAGTTTTATTTTATTCGTTACATATGTACATACATGTTTCAGTGGACCCTCAATTCAGAGAGACACCTCATGACCGAAACAAGGGACAATATTAAAAGTCAAGATTCATTCATTTTATATATCAATGACTTAAACTCTGGAGAAGGAGGGGTATAGTGGGGTTAATAAATGTAGATGTGAGAAAGAGAGAAGGAGGAAGGGGAAATACATTTAAAGCTAAGCATCTCAGCCGGATAATTTTTTATGGCTATAATTTAGTTTATTTAAGTATTTTTGATCTAAAGTGGCCATCCGTATCCTAATGTTTTTTTTTTAATCATCAGGAACATCATGCAAGATTGTCCAAGAGCAGTCTGAAGCGTTACCTACGTTTCTGTGGAATTTTTTTCCAAGTTTAAAACAGAATATTATTGAATATCGTTCTTCTAAAATATCCTCACGTCCAAGTGGCATTTTTTTTAAATCACCAGCTGATAAATCAGGTTTTAGTAGGGTGTATTTTAATTCCTGTTGTAGCTGTTTATTTGAACCTGAAATCATAAAATTTCGTCAGACATCTCATAAGATATATAGCAAAAACATACTGAATTTTAAAGAGTCTACGACAATTTTAAATGTTTGTACAAAAAGTTTAGAAACTTATTGAAGGCACCTGGTGTATATATATATATATATATATATATATATATATAGAGAGAGAGAGAGAGAGAGCGAGAGAGAGAGAGACAGACAGACAGACAGACAGACAGACAGACAGAGACAGAGACAGACAGAGAAAGAGAGAGAGTGAGAGAAATGTTATTTGCTTTTGTTTTTGCGATACATTTTGAATGAATTCAATTATTTACGAAACGGCATTTTTACCTAAATGCGAGTTGGGAATAATTTGCCCTTTAACCAATTTGGGGAGCGGCATACCAGTGGATAAATTTTGAAAACAATATATATATATATATATATATATATATATATATATATATATATATGTGTGTGTGTGTGTGTGTGTGTGTGTGTGTGTGTGTGTGTGTGTGTGTGTGTGTGTGCATATTCGCAATAGCAATGAAAAGCTGTGATAGAGAGAAAGAGTCTGTTTATGGATGACTGTGTAAAATGTTTTCTTGTGTTGATATAGCCGACTTTTGTATTCGTTGGCAAATAAAAAATTTTCGTGATTTTATTTTAATTTACTAAATTTAATTCTAAATTTTCACTTATATATGTGTGTGTGTGTGTGTGTGTGTGTGTGTGTGTGTGTGTGTGTGTGTGTGTGTGTGTGTGTGTGTGTGTGTGTGTGTGTGTGTGTGTGTGTAAATATATGTATTAGTAAATACATGCCTTACATAAAAAATGCTAGTTTTATTTATTTTGGTGTCTTTAAACCCCCACCACTCTTTTTGCTGATAAGGAGACTTTGTTTTATAAAATCAATTGATAAAATTGTTGTCCAAGACTTATTTTCTGTCTCAATAAAAACATCGTTTCCGAAATGATCGTACAATTTATTGATTTTGTTTGTTCTTCTTTGTGAAACCGAAATTTATCTTTTTAATTTTAATTTCAATTATCAATCATTTTACACAATATATATATATAATCAAGTATATATATATAATCAAATATATATATATATATAATCAAGTATATATATAATCAAGTATATATATAATCAAATATATATATATAATCAAGTATATATATATAATCAAATATATATATAATCAAATATATATATATAATCAAATATATATATATAATCAAATATATATATATTATTTCATGTTTATTCACATATTATTATATTGGACATATATTCTTTCAGTGTTTACGTCACGGCGCTTGTGAGCAAAGCCCAACAGTATGAAAATATGTTTATGGCAATTAAGCTATACAAAGTGTTCGTGTTTAACTCCCGGAAGGAAAAATAAAAAGTTTACTTTCGGCATCTTCGCTTTATTTATTTTTCTTTTTTAGCAATGTTTCTGGTGTGTCAGTGTACACACGATTTTGCTATAAAAGTAATCTTAAGCCACACATCTACACATTTACCCTGATGATTTCATTCGAGAATGAAACACTTACCTTTTCGTGTAGGTAATATGAGCATATTTCGCAATATATATATACGCACATGCATATATATTATTTATAGTGTACGCCCACACACATATACACACACATATATATACTTCTTAGATACACACATACACCCACATCCATAAGTACACCTATGTATTATTTATTAAATACATAGATACACCCATTGACACCCACACACATATATGCATAGTATGTTTCTTATACAAACATTATCGCTCACCCCTATCCCCTTTCTGTCACACTTTCCTCCTAACCTAAACTGTTCTCAATCACAAACTGTACATCCCTCTTTTCTTTCAGAGTTTAAATCACACCCGGATATATCTTTTATATACACAATTAATGAACCTTGATATTGGTTTCAATATCGTTTCTTTTTTCGGGCTGATAAGGTGGGTCTCTCTCTGAATTGAGATTCCACTGAAGCATGTACACACATATGCAACCAATAATGTTTGTATAATAAATATATTATCTACCTGCTCTGTCCTCCATACAGCCCTCATTTACAATCAGACAGGTTTCAGTGGATCTACATTAAGGAAGCCTAATTATACATATTATTCCCAACTCGCATTTAGGCTTCAGCCGCTCTGATGAGTCGTAGACGACGAAACACGTGTCAGTGGATAACTATATTTTAAAAATAATATATATGTCGCTCCCCATTTAAGGGGGTACCAAATTGGTCAAAGGGAAAATTATTCCCAACTCGCATTTAGATAAAAATGCAATTTCGTATGAATAGGTGAATTCATTCAAAGAGTATCGCTAATAAAAAAAAATAAAAACATCCACATAAAAACGCGATACATTTAGTAGTCAGTCGAGGCAGCCGCGTGGTAGAGGTTTAGGCTTCTTATCATGGTGTCCCGATTTCGAGTCTCGCTAGATTCAGCCACTCCGATGAGTCGTAGACGACGAAACACGTGTCAGTGGATAATTCTATTTTAAAAATAATATATATGCCGCTCCCCATTTAAGAGGGTACCAAATGTGTCAACGGGAAAATTATTCCAAACTCGCATTTAGGTAAAAATGCAATTTCGTATGAATAATTGAATTCATTAAAAAAAGTATCGTTAATGAAAACAAATAAAAACATCTCTCTCTCTCTCTCTCTCTCTATATATATATATATATATATATTAAGTTTGTTTTTGAATATCGTTACTTTCGATGTATACCGTTTTCGTTTAACGGGTCTAGATTGTTATTTTAAAATCACGCACCGTTAATTTTGAGTTAAGCTCAATGTATCTATTTAATAGGCACAGATCATATATAGTGTAAAATTTTGTTGAAAATTCAAAGACTCACGCTTTCTTTTTATAACCTTCGTTTGTTTCCTGGATTTTTTTTCTATTACAGCTGTTTCATTGATGAGTAGGCAATTTTACGATTTATGTTTTGGTTTTATCTGTGCCAAAACAAAAACGTAGATTCCATGAACAAAGCTTCTTTCTTAGAAATGCACGCTTGTGGAACTCTGTCCCGTCTGCCTGTTTCCCCCCCTAACTACAGCCTGGATGTCTTCAAGTCCAACATAAACAAATTCCTGATGAACCGCCCCCTTAAGTAAGACACCTTATTAAATCTCAATACTAACGTACTGTACACGCAATAACCCTTATCCTCGAGTGGCTTCCGGGCCTTGATAAGTGGTGACCACCTTGTAAAAGTGGTGACCACCTTGAGAAAGAATAGAGCAATATATAAGTTTAGTGGTTAAAGTTAAATTCTGAAAATCAAAATATAGACACATATATTCGAGTTAAGAATTTATTGTGTGACAATAGGAATATATACAAGGAGGTTATGTTAATTTCCTTAATCCATGGATTTCAATAATGGCTCATATCATCAGAGGAAATGAAATGCGGTTAGCAAAATGTTCAGCTGTGAATAGACACGTATTTTGCTTTCCAGCACGAATATTGAAAAAGTTTTTTGGGTGGTGAATAATAATTATATGAAAATAATCATGGGCAACGGAATTTCATACAACCTGGGCAGTCCATTATCTGAAGGAGTACAATATCTTCCGGGATATTATTGCCAGGTAGGCAGAATATTGGTCCAGGGGAGAAGGCAGTAATCCCATATAACAAGAATGCATGGTTGCTCCATACTGATTTTCCGAAGGGTATACGGAGCGGCCGTATTCGTTGGTGAGTTGAATATGTTTTGGTAGATGTGATCCAAAGTCTTTTTAGATGTAGAAATAGTGTATCAGATATTGGATGAATGTTCCGTTCCATTGCATATATTCCCGTCGGTGATGGAATTGGAATGTTGAGTTATATATGCATATCTATGGTACGATAGACCTCAAAAATCAATCGTCTGGGTTGAAAAATATTTGGAGAGATGTTTATTCGATCCGATGTGTTAGACGATTAGCTTCTGATATGGGCTGAATTCCTGGTACTCTGCTGGTCAGCTTTCTTGTTGAAAAGGGGAGAAGGAAGCCATTTAGATGAGGGAGCGAGGAGGAGGAGGAGAGTAAGGTAGAGAGGGTAAGGAGAGAAGGGGGGAGGTTAGGTTTGGGCGATCAGGCATGTGCGCAATAGGAATTGTGTGTTAGGTTTCAGTCAGATGTGCTGAACTCTTAATTTTAGGTTCAAATGGGAAATATATATTCTTGTGATTTTTTATGGGAGTGTGTATCAGATGGGGTGGATATGCTGTTTCTGCTGCGCGGGTGGGTGAGTAGGTGAGGTGGAAATGGAGACGAGTACTGGTCTAAAGTTTGGAAATGCTTGGGGGATTACTTATTTAAGTGAGTTAAAGGTTGGGTGTTTTTAATTATGAGGGTTTATTTAAAAGTAACTTGATTTGCTGAGATACAGTTTGTTCATTACGCATGTTATCGTAGTATAATCTAGTTTAATTAAATTTATTTAAAACGTATATATTTCTGTTTGGAGGCGATCTATGGATAAATAGGTTTTGCTGTTCGTTGGGTTGGAATCGATGCTGGACTGAATGCTTTATATACATAGATTTAATTAGCTATGGGGGGACTTGATGCATATAAAGGGCTGAGTATAAGGTTGTCTAAATGTGGTTAAATCTGACTATTTATATAATAATCTACATATATCTATCCACCAATATATACACATATGCCCAGATACATGCATACAGATACTCATATATATATATATATATCTATATTTTTATAAAGTAATAGGGTTCGTGTGTTTCTGTCTGTGTGTACAGCTCTCCATCATCAACGAAATATAAAGGAGGTAAGAGGGTAGATCTCTCCTGGTAGAGAAACATTAGAACCCATTTTAGGATGTTTCTGTTATAGGAGACATAAGAATCTATGCCTAATTTCTTTATATACTAGTCTACAAACCACCCCCATATCGAATGACTTATGCTCATTTGCATATCACATTATATTAAATCTCTTTAACTAATTACCTCGACCTTATTACGTATTGGAAATATTCTAATCATTTCAACTGTACTATTTACAAAATCTATTTAACATTTAATTATTTAATATATTTTCATTTAATTTTATATTCGATTTATTTCACTTTACGTATATTATCAAAACAATTCATTGGCGAGCAAAGCTTTATGTTTTGGGATTGTATTGAAAATGTAATGGAAATTTCAATTTCGTTCCGTTTTAATCTTTTATATTTTACTTGCCAATATAATTGAAAGAATACAATTCAACTATCGTAATTTTATATAAATAAACAAAAACAAATATTTTAAAATAAAACTTTATTAAAAAAGAAATAATTTTATTTTTAAATGAAAAAAATCAATTTAGTAAAATAATTGTATTAAACACCCCCAGCCTTGTCAGCAAACCTGTAAACCTATAAAAGTTAACATTTCGAATGTAAACAGTGATTTTTCGATTTTTTTAGCGCTTGCCGCAATTAAAGACAATTAAAACGGAACTAACTTTATTTCCATTCTATTTTTTAAACAACCCCCAAAACATAACGCTCTCTTCCAGTTATAGCCAATTTTTTTTTATTAAATAAAACAGGTCAAAATAAACAGATAAGCGCATTTTCTTTTACATTTTTCTTACAACCAACGTTGTCATTTTAACCAACTGCAGGATACCGTTACTTTTGTGGGGTTGTTTTGAAAATGGCACGGAGATTATAATTTCGTTCCAATTTAATCTTTCTGGTCGAGCCTATTTCGAAAGCCTGTTTATCATAGATTTGAACTACAAATAATTTATTACATTTTGATTATTACTATCTTAAGACTTAAAGCTTATATTTATTTCATTTTTCTATTTATATATTGAATTAGTTATTTCCAGTCTTATTTAAACTTAGTGCTTTCTTTAAACCGGATGAACCTTTTATAAAAATATGAGTTTAACGTAAAGAACACGAACAAGGTTTTATTCAACTGAATTTCTTCCAGTTTACTAACAAAATATATAAATTTAAAAGAGATATAAATAATAAAATAAAAAGGTTATGTAATTTAAAAGAAATACACGTACTCACAAAAGCAGAACTTTTTTTTACACATTTTTTTCTTTAAAACCATAACAATGAGACTAACAATTACCTAGATCTTAGTAATTATTTGTTTTAATAGAACTGTTTTAATTGTACTGTTTACTTAGTTAACCTAAGTTGGTATTACATTTATTTTACATTTACTTTTTTTTTTAATTATTACTTTTAGACTGTGACGTTTACACCCGGAAGTAATGAGTCACACGTAGGTCGCTTTTATTCATTCCTTTTGGTCAAGATCAACGTGTAGTATCTGTTCTTCAGATGCTGCACTTCATTTTCTTGTTCTCTTTCGGTGGAGGAGAAATCCTTCACGACTGAGACAATTTTTATTTTTGTACCTTTTCTCCACGTTAAAAAACGACCCTGGTGTCTAACTCTGTCCCGTGGGGAGGCATAATTGTTTATAATTGTACTATTCAGAAATATTATTTATAGTTCGTCCATTTCAGTTAGTATACATTTCCTTTACGCTTAATTAATTTACAATCATTAATATCGTTAAACAATTCCGTTTAAAACCGAAATTATGCCACCCAAACGAAGTAGAAACGAAAGTGAGGAAGAAAGAATGGAAAGATTGGAAGCTAATAGACTAAGAGTTGCTGCAATTCGCTCCAATGAAAACAATTCAGATAGAGAAAGACGTCTAGAACTTAACAGGATACGTCAAAGAGAAAGGAGAGCAAGACTGTCAGATTTGGAAAGAGAAACCCAACGTGAAGCTGACAGAACTAGACATGCTGTAAGGCGGTTAAATTCATCACAAGATGAAATTCAAGAAAGGCAAAGATATGCACTGGAAAGAGAAGCAATATTACGATCGAATGAATTATATGAGGTAAGTAGACGTACACAAGGTGAGTTGAGAGTGGCTCAACGACATCAGAATGAATCGGAAACCCAACGAAGCTTTCGCCTATACCAAGGGCAACAACGAGAGGCTGCATGGAGAGAGAGTATGACTTTGCCCCAGCAATTGACAGAAAACGAGGCAGCTAGACAACGAATGACTGCTTTGAGACACCATGAAATAGAACACTGCAATAGAAAAGGATTGCTCTACAACAAAAATGACTCTCTCACTACAGCTGATATAGGAAAAATGGACAAAGTATGTCAACATTGCTCAGCTGTAAAATTTAAAGGAGAACCCCCTGGTTGTTGTTGTTCTTCTGGCAAAGTTGTGCTTGATAGCTTTCCACCACTGCCTCAGTTGCTTCAAGATTTGCTCTCCGGCAATGGTCCCATCTCTAAAGATTTTCTGCAAAATCTACGCAGTTATAACAATTGTTTTGCAATGACATCATTTGGTCACAAAATTGCGGCAGTACATGGGTGGAATCCTTCTTTTAGAATTCGAGGCCAGGTTTGCCACCAGATTGGGAGTCTTTTACCACCTGAAGATGAAACAGCAAAGTTTATTCAAGTCTACTTCTTGGATAGTCTGGAAGAGGAACTACATAATCGGGGACGTGACAGTAGACTCAATAGAGACATTCTCCAAAGTCTGACTGAATTTTTACATGAGAACAACAGCTTTATTTGTCAGCTGAAAACAACAAAGGAGAGGATTGAAGAAGAACACTTGGTAGAACATAAAGTTGTCATAAGGGAAGACCGAAGGCCGCAAGAAGAGCATCCACGGCGATTCAATGCTCCAACAACAACGTATGAGATTGGAATATTAATGGAGAATGAACCAACAGCTAACCGGGATATTGTCTTGCGTTTTAGAAATGATACATTAAAATGGATCTCCGAACTACATCCCCTCTACGATACTTTAATGTACCTGTTAATGTACCCCTATGGTTCTCCATCTTACAACATCTACATGAAGGCATCCAATGGGCGAAAAGTTACCCAACAGCAATTTTATTCGTACCATTTAATGACTCGGCCTGGAAACTATTTTCTCTGGTACCGAAGGCTATTTCAACAATGGCTGGTGGACGTGTACTGCAAGATTGAAACAGAACGTTTACAGTTCCTGAGGCGTGAGCAACAGACCCTGAGAGCTGACAATTATAGCAACTTGAGAGATTCAATTCTTAGGGAGGATGGGAATCCAGAACAGTTTGGTCAACGAGTTGTACTTCCGGCAACTTATACAGGAGGCCCTCGATACATGTTTGAGCGTCAAAGTGATGCCATGGCATATGTTCGGCGAATGGGCCGAGCCGACCTCTTCATCATGTTCACAACAAATCCAAAGTGGACAGAAATTACAGAAAATTGTCTTCAAGGGCAAGACCCTCAGGATCGTCCAGATATTGTTGCCAGGGTTTTCAGGCAGAAGCTAAAAAAGTTACTTGAATTTATTAAAAAGGGAGGATTTGGCAGGTTGAGGGCTTTCCTGTACAGTATTGAATATCAAAAAAGAGGACTGCCGCATGCACACATCCTCACCTGGCAGGCCCCAGAGGACAAACTTCTACCAGAAAAAATGGATCTCTGCATATCTGCAGAGATCCCTGACAAAGAGGAAGATCCTGATCTTCATGCTAAAGTGATGGCACATATGGTGCATGGACCTTGTGGACCATTTAATCCAAATTGTCCATGTATGATTGACAACAAATGTTCCAAAAAATACCCAAAAGAATTTCTTCAGTGTACCAAGCAAGGCCAAGACTCTTACCCCAAGTACAGGCGAAGAAAACCAGAAGATGGAGGCCAGACTGGTACAATAAGGATGAAGAGAAATGGTCGGTATGTTAATCAAGAAATAACAAACCAGTGGATTGTTCCGTACAACAAGGTCCTCCTTCAGCAGTTCAACGCTCACATTAACGTAGAAATTTGCAGCTCGATCCAAAGCATCAAATATGTCCTCAAATACGTGAATAAAGGATGTGATCAAGCAGTGTTTGAACTACAAAGAACTGATGGAGCAGCTAACCAACAAGGCCAAGTACAAAGTCACATTGTGGATGAGATCCAGCAGTTCCAGAATGCAAGGTATGTCGGCAGTTCAGAGGCAGCCTGGAGGATATTGGAACATCCCATCCATGAACATTTCCCCCCAATTGTACAACTTTCTGTTCATCTTGAAAATGGGCAGCATGTCATGTTCTCAGCTGATACTGCTCTGGAACGAGCCCAAGGTCCACCGCCTGCCACAACTTTGACAGCATTTTTTCAACTCTGCCATGAGGATGACTTTGCAAGGGGTCTCAAATACGTAGAAGTCCCTGAGTTTTACACTTGGAACAAATCGACAAAGAAATGGATGAGAAGAATGCGTGGGGTACAAGTTGAAGGTACTGAAAATGATGATGTATGGAAGGCACCATGCATTGGGAGAATCTACACGATTAGTCCAAAAGCAGGGGAGTGTTATTTCTTATGCCTGTTGCTCAATGAGGTTGCTGGTCCAACTTCATTTCAAAATTTGCGAGCATACAATGGTCAGGTGTTTGAAACATACAGAGCAGCGTGCCTTGCTCGAGGCCTTCTAGAAAATGACCATCACTTGCATCAAGCAGTAGGAGAGGCAAGTGCCACTCAATCACCTTCAAATTTGCGAAGCCTATTTGTGATAATTTTAACAGCCTGTGAGCCAAGAAATCCTCTTGAGATCTGGATGGCTTTTCGTGATGTAATATCTGAAGACATTCTTCACAGATACAGGCAAGAAGTTAACAATCCAGAAGCAGATTTTAATGAGGACATCTACAATAAAACTCTTTGTCTAATTGAAGAAAAAGTTCTCCTTATGTGCGGTCAACCATTGGCAAGCTATGGATTACCTGCACCAATGCAAGGGAGAGATGAAAGACTCGCGAGAGAGTATCAACGTGAAGTTACTTATAATCTTGAAGAACTTCCCTACAAGCAGAAAATATGCAAGAAAAACTGACCGATTCTCAAAGAGAAGTTTACAATTCATTCATGGCAATGTTGGAAGCACAAGGTGAAATGAACAAAAACATGATGTTTCTTGATGCTCCAGGTGGTACGGGCAAGACTTTTGTAATCAATTTGATCCTTGCAAAGATTAGATCCATGAGAAAGATTGTGCTTGCAACAGCATTCAGTGGCATTGCTGCTACTCTACTACAAGGTGGCCGCACTCTTCACAGCACTTTTAAAGTACCCTTGGATACTCATCGAATGGATCAGCCAGTTTGCAAAATTACTGGTAACTCAGCCTTGGCAAATGTAATTAGAGACACCTCTGCAATCATTGTAGACGAAGCCCCAATGACGCACAAGAGTGCTTATGAAGCAATTGACCGAACACTGCAAGACATCACAGGAAACAAGAATCCCATGGGTGGCATTCCAACCTTATTTTGCGGTGATTTCCGTCAAATCCTCCCAGTGGTTAAAAATGGCACAAGGGCTAACATTGTCAATGCAAGTTTGAAACAATCCTATCTCTGGAGGCACGTTATAGTGAAGAGACTGACTACTAATATGAGAGCCTATATCTCTGATAACACAGCTGCAGCAGACTTCTCAAAATTGCTTCTCCAAATCGGTAATGGTCAGTTTCCTATCACTTCTTCACCTGACACAATTAAGATTCCAACTGCGCTTGGTAAATGTGTCGGTAATCAGAAGCAACTGAAAGACAAAGTGTACCCAGACCTGCAAAACAATGGAAAATCACCGGATTGGCTTGCTGAGAGGGCTATTATTTCGCCATTAAACAGCAATGTGAATCATTTGAACAATTCAATAATGGATGAATTTCCAGGAGACACAAAGCAATACAAGTCAGTTGATTCAGCTACTAATGAATATGAAGCTGTTCACTACCCTGTGGAGTTTTTAAACTCTTTGGAGATATCTGGAATGCCTCCACACATTTTAAATCTCAAAATTGGATCGCCAATCATGATTCTTCGATCCTTGGAACCGCCAAAAATAACAAACGGAACCAGATGTGTTATCACCAGATTGCACACCAATGTACTTGAGGCCACCATTTCCTGTGGTCCCTACAAAGGCGAAACCGTTCTACTGCCAAGGATCCCCTTAGTTCCATCGGACTCAGTACTTCCATTTAAATTCCGGAGACTCCAATTTCCTGTGAAGGTGTGTTTTGCAATGAGCATAAACAAAAGTCAAGGTCAGACATTTAACACCATTGGCGTAGACTTGACATCAGACTGCTTCAGTCACGGTATGTTCTACGTCTCCATCAGCCGGACAGGAAGTTCAGAAAAACTCTACATTCTGGCTCCAAATCAAAGCAGCAGAAATGTAGTTTACCCTGAGGCTCTTTAGTGAAAAGTTCGAGAAATGGATATGAGGAAAAACTGACATGATCTGATTGTGGTAAGTTTTTAGTATTGAATGTGCAAGATAAAATTTAAGCAAGAGTTGAAAATGACTTCAATGAAAAATTTACTATGTAACATCAAGTAACCTTCCTTTTTGATGAAAATGTTTTGTGAAGTTCCTGATTGAATTTCAGTCACTACAAGAGGTAGTTAAAATGTTAATCACCTTATGCAATCGTTGCTCTTACAACATCAACTTACTGGAAAGGTGCCCACAGATTTTGGTACCCGAGTGCGCAACAAAGCTCCGTGCGAAGCACGGGTATCTTTGCTAGTATATATATATATATATATATATATATATATATAATACACATACACATATACATACATTAATACCCATGCATGCACACATATCCATATACTCATGGACATGTATAAACACATACACACATACACATCACATAACATACGCGCCTGTACACATGTGAATATATGCACACACATAGGGAATCATATATACATCCGCACGTGCCAACATGCGTGCATTCTTGGGTGTACACCTGTGCACATGTATACGACCGAAAATCCCTATACTCATGTGTATACATATATGGCACACTTGTACATACATACTAGCGTATACATACATAATAGATCTATACGGGGATACAAGCGCGTGTATCGATATACATACATATACAACGCGTATGCACACATACAGTTAAACATATACATACATTAACAATTGATCGGGTTTATCTAATAGTTCTCTTCTAGAGTGGGAGAGTACTCCCCTTTATCCATGTATACAGATGGTCCGGTGTTAATTTGCGGCAAATGTGTGTAACTCTGTAAATTGTCCATATATATATATGTGTGTGTGTGTGTGTGTGTGTGTGTGTGTGTGTGTGTGTGTGTGTGTGTGTGTGTGTGTGTGTGCATACACACATATATACATATATAACGCATACTCATATGCACACATATATATACACACACATACATAAAAAATAAAATTAACTTACATAGAAGCCCATTCATCTCTCTCTCTCTCTATATATATATACATATACACACGTATACATACGCATACACATACATACATATATATACACATACATATAGATACACACGCATACAAACATGCATATACACATACATAAGATACCCACACATGCATGCATGCATACATACACACGCATACATATGTAAACCCATGTGCGTACATATAGATGCACATTGCTATAGCTAGTTTAGGTATGTTGACTTAAGTAATTTTAAACTGGCTATACTTGAATTTTTTCCTGTGTTTGCATAACGAAATTAGCTCATTTTTGGCGTTTATTGTAGCTTTAGGGTATGTTATTATTGCAACAGCTTCTGAAGTGCAAAGGTTGCAGAGTTTAGATTTAAGGGTGTATGAATCGGATTTTTTTTCAATACATCCAATTTTAGCGAGTACGGAATATTCCTACGTTGGAGGTCTTTAATCAGAGTTGTTAGGGATTTATTGCTATTTGCATTTTCATTATTAAAGGAGCTTACATGGTTGGAAATTCTCAGTTTAATTAGATTTGCCGTTGTGCCGATATACTTTGGGGTTTTACATTTGCATTAATGGTACTTAAATTGTTAAAGTTTCTAGTATGGGTGTCGGATATATTTGTAGATGAGGAAGGGATGATTAGGTTTGAGCTGTTTTCAGGAGGGGGTTCATGTGTAACTTGGGTGTTACCTTGTGTCTCATTTATGGGGGTCATTGGAGCTCTATGGTGTTGTTGGTTTTGTAGTTAATGTATATGTAGTTAATTTATTTATATTATAGATATATTATATATAATATCTATAATATAAATATATATATATACATATATTATTAGAAGGTATATACATAATACATACACATATATACATAATATATGTTTACTATGTTTTATATTTTACTATATCTATGCATATACATATATATATACATATACATATATATGTATATATATGTATATATATATAGTAAAATATAAAACATAGTAAATATATATATATTATGTATATATATGTATGTATGTGTTATGTATATACCTTCTAATAATATATGTATATATATATATATATATATATATATATATATATATATATATATATATATATATATATATATATATTAGGAGGTGCTTTTCCAAAATTGAAACTGAATTTAATTGCTTGTCATCCAATTTGAAAACAAAATAAAATTTGGGGGTGAGGCAGGTCCCAGGAGTTAATTTTATTTTTATTTACATGGATGTCACTTTAGTTCCTTCGAAACACAATTTTGTTATTATTTTCCAAATTTGAATTCTTGCGATTTTCCTTCCGATACGATAAACAAATAATACAAAAGAAAAATTACGGAAGCAGAAAAGTGACACTTATTAAAGTAAAGCAACAGTCTGTGTCATTTATTCGTCATTTATTTCGTGTTTTGTTGCACTAGGGAGATGCGGTTCTTCCATTTTTCCTAAGCCGGAAATTGAATCTCATACCAACAATCCTTTGCAACATGCGTTGTATTTCGACATCACACAATAAACGAACGTATCTGTGACAAAATCTTGATTCTAGGTGAGTTGAGCAATCTGTGACTATTAGAAGCATTGTCGGCGTAAAAAAATGTACCTAAGTTTTGATATGCATAAAGAACTGTTTGGTAAGAAAATAAATATATAGAACTTAGAATGTACCTATACTATTATTCTTTTGCTATGTTATATTTAGCAAAAATTAAACTTCTGAACAAAAAGTATTAGTATACACAAAGGGTGAAATGTAATTGAAAACACACACACACACACATATATATATATATGTGTGTATGTGTGTTATAACAGTCCGATTTTGAAGTTCACACTCTGTTACAGCCTAACATCACAAGTGCATTTTAAGAAGTTTTATCACCATAAAGAGCCCAGTGTAGGTTATTTGATAAGACAGGGGCGCGCTCGAAATGGTTGGTTTGTTGGTTGTTTTTGTTTTACGGCATATCAACCCTTTTTAGGTTATTTAATGCCGAATCCAAAGATTTTGAAGAAAAATTTTTTTAATAGAATATATTTGTTGTTTTCACGTTGGTTTCTATTTAACCCATAGTTGGGATCCTAACAGGTACTACCACTCCAGGTCAGAGTGGACCTGGGAGCAATGGTAATGAAAGGGTGGCTCTAAACTCCCCAAAGCCCACAAGCTGGGGCCTCATCACCACTGGATATAGTTTATGGTCATATCCAGGACCCTCATTGAGGGACTTTTACCCTCTGCAGGGGGGCAGTCGGCGTATTCTAATGCCCCACCGACAGGGCCAGCGCTCGAAATGGATATTGCTGTTTAGAGCACAAATGATCCATGATACGTATACTTTTTATTTTAAACTTTAATTCAAGCTATTATATAAAATAACTTATAGATAAAAATCAAAATCTACACTGCAATGCAATATATCGTGGACTAATCACTGCGGGGAGGCATGTGAAACTTCCTTTTAGTGCGTTATTGTGGGCCCCCAACTAGAGTAGGCACTCAATCGATGTCATTGAAAAATGGGCAATTCTACCGATTTCGATGACAATAACAATATTAGAATGTTTATTGATCCTTATTTTATCCTGGACAAGGTTGAATCTCCCTGCTGGTTACTTTTAAATAGGGTTTTAAATTGTTGATTTATTTTACGTAATTTGATTTCTAATAAATATTTGACTAATAGTAAATTTAAAATGTTTAGTACGAGAAATGCACACAAGAAAAGGTTTCACGATATTATCGTAACGTTGTTGTTCACAATGATTCGGATACAAAAATATATCAGTCAGTATAAAGCCAGCATTCGTCCATGCGTGGAGCATTGTTGGTGAACCAACCACTAGCTTCGCCCTTTTTAGCAGGAAGAGAAAGAAAATGGAATTCCTGACCTAATAGTCTCCGCACTGTCTGCCAAATCTCAATCCCTATCATATCGCTGCAGTGTTGCATCCCTATATTTTAAGTGCTCCTACGGAATGTGTTTCGATGAACTTCCTGCACTTCTAATTCCTAAACATAAATGCTTTTTACCATGCCACTAACAACATATTTCCGGTCCTTCACTGTAGATCCCCACAAGTACAGGAAAACCTTGTACTCTGACAATTTCTTTCCTTGAACATGTAACCTTTGGAATTTTTTCCCCACACCTTGTTTCAAACATTTGGCTGCCCAACCATCATCCAATTTTCCGCCAACAAATCAGAACCAATCACAATAGCCTCCTACTCTTCAGTAGTAATATGACTTGTAAGAGGCGACAAAAGGTAAAAAAGAATGTTTTCATTTGAAGATAATTAAAAACGAATAGGAAGTTACTTAGAGGAAGATAAAATGATTTTCACCGTTAACTGCAACAAAATGAAAGTTTAAGTATTTTATATGCGTTCCCAAATGGGACCGTTGCCGGTAAAAATAAATACAAATCTCCCCAATGTAGCAACAAAAATCATTTAAGCTTTAGAAATTCAATTTCGTGGAAAAAAAATCATGTTATTGAAATTGAATTGGAAGATCGATAAATCGATAAATGAAACTTGAAATTAACGTCCGTATTTGCTTTTTGTTTATTTGTGTGTTTGTTTGATTGATTGGTTTTATAATTTGTGTGCTTTTGTTTGTGTATTTGTGTTTTTTTATTTTGTTTTAGTTTTATTTCTATTTTTTCAATAATAATCCATCATCATCATCACCAACCATACAAACAATAATAGTAAACACAATCACCATCGCCATCATCAATCAAATAAACAATATGTGTTAGCAAAACAATGTGCTGAGATGATTCGTAACAGACGTTCTTGCCTAAACAGCCAGCCGCCTCTTGAGTGTTTGAATACACTGGATTATTTTTTATGTAAATTTCTCGTAGGGTACGTCAAGAAACCATATCATAATCGAGATTTTTAAATACACCGTAAATTTCGTTTTTCGAATTAAAACAAGAAATACTTATTACTCGTACGTT
Source organism: Euprymna scolopes (assembly GCF_053919585.1). Taxonomy (NCBI): domain Eukaryota; kingdom Metazoa; phylum Mollusca; class Cephalopoda; order Sepiida; family Sepiolidae; genus Euprymna; species Euprymna scolopes. Next base: position 8,658,825 of record NC_136491.1, on the reverse strand, counting down.
TCTGAATTTTTGTTATGAAGATTGGTTATTCGTATTATTTGGTGTGGGCGACCGAAACATATAATGAGGACTTAAGACCTCTATCCAATCATGGCTGATGGAACAAGATCATGCTACCCCCGTGAAGTAAATAAAGGTTCTGTTCGAAATTTCGTCCACAGTCCCAAATTCGACAGAAACATTCCCGAGTTCGACAAGGTATACCTGAAGAAGGTCGAAGGTTACATCAACCGAAAAGTTGTAATGATAACACCCAAGATGAGAACAGTAGTCCAAAGAATTCAAATAATACAAAAACATGATTATTTCCTGTTTTAATGTTTTATCTAAAGCGTTAAAGATTGCCTTGGTCAGCTATTGTCAACCTTTAACTTTGTTCTTGTGTCTGACGAGATTAAACAACCAAGAAAACGAAGTGCTGACGAAATTCAAGTGTGCAGAATTAAATTCTGCAAAAGTTTTCTGTAAATCGGTTTACACATGTTCTTATCCCATACTGAATTCGTCTTTTTGCATTTTTTGGGTTTGTCTTCCGGCACTATTTATTTTAAGCTATTACGCCGCGAAAGACGGTGACCACAAATTTTACATATTTGAACCCTGACAACTTTTTTTCATCTTTACGTGATAACATCTCTCTACAAACCTAAACATCTAATGATTATAATTTGACGTTAATCAAAATGGTTAGAAATCAAGTCCAGAGGGGCTACTTGGATGGCGAAGGCGAAATCCTAGAATAAGTGTTAGCAGGGAAATCCATATGCTGTGTTTATAACATAAATGACAAATTCTTTTGCCTATAAAAAAAAGAAATTCGAGAGGAAAGGTGTGGTTAGGGATTGCGCAAACTTTACCACACAATTACACGTGCAGCTGCCTCTGCACAGCATATACTTTGTCTTTCGAGACTGAATGGAGGTATTGAATCCTAGAATGGACAACAATGGGAATTCTTTCTGAAATATGATTCTATAGTTTTGTTTTATTATTTTTTGTTGTTTTTTTTTTCCAAAACCCATTAAAGTCTTATACAAGTATAAGATTTTAACAAACATCGTATTTGTAAAATATCTGATTTATTTTTTGCGCGATTGTGATGCTTATATCCAGATTCATATTAAGGTTCGACCTTGTGTCGCATCCGCCATCATCAGTAGTTAGTGGACTGAAAACGAGAAAACAAGATAAGATACCGATCTTAACTTTTATTGAGATTGAGATGAGGATCAGTTATTTATATTATTTGGATGCTTCGGACTTCTGTTCTCATTTTCACAACGTATCGGTCGATGTAACCATCGACCTTCTTCAGGTGTATATTGTCAAACTCGGGAATCTTTCTGTCGAAGTCGGGAACACTTTTATTTATTCCATGGGGGTAGAATGCTTTCGTTTCGTGAGCCATGATTGGGTAGAGTTCCTACATATTTTTCAATTCTATTTTTCGATCGATACAGCTGAACGACCGAAGGATTGTGAAAATGGCACTCAAGGTAAGAAGAGTAGTCCGAAGAATCCAAATAAGACTTTAAAGTGTTGTGAAAGAAAATGGATACAACAAATAAGTGATACGTAACTAAAATTGATTAACACCAAAAATGACAAACAGTCTTGACAAACGTAGGCAATTTTTATGAATTAAGGGCAAGATTTATAGAGGCACGCTTAGTGGGGTGTTTTGAGACAAGATGTCTGTTCACAATACAATTAAAATTCTGCATGTTTTTATAATAAGAGAAACGGGATGGAAATTCCAAAGGTAAACAGTTCGAGGAAAGAAGCTGTGCGAATAGAAACCTTTGTCAAAGAATGCAATTCTTGAGTTGAGGTTTTTGTTTTGTTTTTGTTTTTTTACTTATTTTTAATCATCGTTGTGTTTCAGGAGAAACTTTTGTCAGTCTGGAAGTGAACAATAAAAGGACCAGATTGTAATGAGCTGTAGAACGATTGGTTGCATTATATACACAGCCATACTTTATTTATCACCAGGGAGGTGAAGGTGATTAAGTTTAACGACACGGACCGACGGCGATTAAGATTAACGACACGGACTGACGACATGAGTGTTACAAGTTCGAATCCAGTTCGTTTCATAAAATCACATTCACTTAGGATGTTGGCAATCTTCATGTCGTTCCTTCTGTAAATAACAGATGACTTTCTAGAAAGAAATATATCGGAGAAACCAATGCCAACGGAGTCATACATGATGATGATTTATAATAAAATAGAAAAATACTCGTTCCAGGGCAGGTAAAATTAATTTTTGAACAGAAACATGTTGCATTATTTTATATCCCCCTTAAAAAAGATCCAAATCAACATATAATTTTACTAAGCATTATGTTTAGAATACTTCTTCCAATCTTGATCAAAATCCATCACATTGTTTTCATTCTGGAAACGCTTTTAAATTTAAGTTAAAACATTCTTTGTTTTTTTATGTGTTACGGCATATCAACCTTTTAAGGTTATTTAGAAAAAGCAAAGGGTTTGTGCCTCAAGTTCTTTATATCTTCAAATATTGATTTTTGCTTCAAATTCAATCATTTGGCCAAATTTTTTTATGTGTCAAGTGTTTTATATCTTACAATATTTATTTATATTGTTTAGTTTGGTTGTTTTGTGGAGAAAAATTGTTATTTTTGGCATTGCAGAATATGATTTTTTTTTTGCACAACGAAATGAAAATCAATGAATAAATGTTTGATGCGATCAAGTCAATGAGCCAATATCTTCAGACTGACTAATCTGGTAGAAGAAGAAGAAAGGCCCAAGGTTTTAAGAAGAAATTTAAATTCAAAGAAATTTTGCTTAATTTATGTCTAATGCCTATGGATCAGATATGATGCACGTTTGAAATGTGTGAATTTCTAATGGGACGTCGTTGAAATATTCAAAATAAAACAAAATATATTTATTTGATGTCGGATACTTTATATAAAAATTTCACATAAAAATCGGGCAAATCTGAATGTTTACCAACGGCTTCTCCCCTCTTTGTCCTATTTGCATAAAGCTAAATTAAACAAAGCCTCCATTTTGATCATTTACGACTAGCGTTTATGTTTCAAACACAGTAATTATCAGTTAGTTAATTTTGTAGTAAACCTACTACGTAAAAATACATAAAATACTAGACTACCCGTGACCTGTTAGCTATGGAATTAATGTATGAGCGTGACACTTGTGACGTAAAGAAAATAGTTTTTGTGACATAACAGAAACATTTCTAAGAAAGTATATTAAAATGAAAAAAGAATATAGATAGATTTCTGTGTGTCGTTCTGTTTATAATTGTTTATTTAAAAAAAACTTACAGCTATTGAATTATAAGTGGTTTGCCATACTTACAGGTAAATGTGCACTGAATAGATACCATGATACTTAGAGTTAAATTCAAACTTTGATATATCTTTTAATTTAAATGCGAAAAAAATAACAATTTGGACGTTGAAAACGTATACAGTAAAACAATACGTTTTATTGTCGCGTTGCTTATTTATTTGTAACGCAAAATAAAAAAAAACATATTTTCGGGGTTATTTATTTATGTTGGTAGTGTAGAAGAAAATGTATGAATGTTTGTTAAGAAAGGTGTATTAAAAAATGCAGGATAAATTTTTAAAAAATGAAGGCGGTGGGTAAATCTCCGTCGTAAAATGCTCTTATGGTTGTCAACGGGTTAAAGTAGATTTATTTGTAATAAAATTGCGTTAAAATAACTTAAACGTAATACGGAAATGAACGATGTAAAAAACTGTAGAAAGCATTAACAGTTGTTTATTGGGATAATTTAAACGCAAGAAAAACAATTGGGACGCTGAAAACGTACACAGTAAAATAGTACGTTTTATTGTTGCGTTGATTATTTGTTTATGTACGCATGCGCAACCGGAATTTGTAAACCGGATGTTGGGTCATTTGAGTTTTATAATTATATAGATAGATATAAGCATATATAACTTTATTTAAATCTGTATTATATGTCTCTAAATCTTTCTTCCCGTTTCACGTTTCTCGGAAACTACAGTGCCAATCTGTCTGAAAGTTTGTATGAACCTTTGTTATGACAAGGTTCAGTGTACTAAGTATTATGGTATCTATTCGATGCACAGTTATCGCTTAATATGGATTAGAAGAATTAGTTACCACACTACCACATTTACCATAGAAGTTTTCTCAGAAACTACGGACCCGATCTAAGTGAAAGTTTGTATGAAGCTTTGTCATGATAAGATGCATGATCTTTTATTCTAGAAACGGTCTTAAATTTACGACTCAAGTTTGTTTGGTTTGGTGTTTTGTTTTATGGCATATCAACCTTTTCAGATTAATGAAGGTCGAATCCGGTAATTTTGAAAAAAAAAACATTTTATGCTTCAAGCTCTTTATATCTTACAATATTAATTTTTGCTTCGAATTCAATCATTTTGGCAAACGTTTTTATGCGTCAAGTGTTTTATATCTTCAAATATTTATTCACGTTGTTTAGTTTGGTTGTTTTTATTTTTAGCTTTGCGGAACATGATTGTGTTTTGAAAAGTGATTGTTTGATGCTATCAAGTGAGGAAGCATATATCTTCAAACAGCCTGATCCAGAAACAGAAAGGCTCACGATTTTATGAAGAAATCAAAATTTTGCTTACTTTATATCTAATGTCTATGGATCAGATATGATGCCAATTTGAAATGTGTGAATTTCTAAGAAAATCGAACCTTTGAGGAATATTTATTAATTGATTTTGTATACTTCTTGTCAAAATTTCACATAAAATTTGGATGCCTGAATTTTTACAAGGGGCTACTGTCCGTTTTGTCCTCTTTGCTTTAAACTAAATTGAAATAAACAAAGCCTACATTTTTATCATTTGTGACTAGCGTCGGTGTTTCAAAAACCATTATGATCAATTCATAAACTTTGTAGTCAATGTTGTACGTGCAAATATATAAAATGCAAGGAGCAGTGAACTAAGTGTTATGATATATATTTTATGCACAGTTATGGATTAATAAGAATTAAAATGAATTAGTTACCACAATACCACGTTTGCTCTAGAATTTTTCTCAGAAACTACTTGGACAATCTGAGTAAAAGTTTGTATGAAGCTTTATCATGCTGAGGTGCAACGAACTAAGTCGTACGGTGTTTGCTCTATGCACAGTTATAGATTAATAGGAAATGATAAGAATTAGTATTTATGCCAAAATAATTACAAATGTAACCATATTCAACTATAAAAAGTCTAGTATTCGACTATTGATATGATTTGTTTTTGCGAGTCAGTTTTTGAATGAACCTCGTACCCTTCGTGCAACGTCTTTGCCATTCTGCATTCCCTTCATGCAAATCTTTTATTTTCTCCATTCGATTTTGCATTTCGTTTCTGTCACGAAACGAAAGAAATCCGCCTTTTCGATGCACTCATATTACATAAGAAAGCGCGCCATTTTTAACCTGATCTGAAGTTGCAATGGCGTCATAGTTATTCATAAAGCAACGAAGCGGAATTTATTCGCAAGGGCAAATTAAACACAAGGTCAAGTTTAAAGTAAGGCTGAGAGCGAAATGTTCGCAAATGATAAGAGACAAAAACCGTCCACCTGCAACGTAACTTTACTTAAAGAAACGCTTCAGGCATCAAAGATGAACGGAATAGCGACTATGTACACATCAGAATTGAGAGAAATCTATCATGATAACTAAATTGCAAAGTTTTATTACAATATAAACTGATTAAAAATTGAATTATACGACTTAACATTGAAAGTTATTTCCAGTTAAAGTTAAAGGAAAAGTCAAGTATTACAGTTGTTTTGTGCATTAAAACCAAACAGTTTCTCAAGCGATCCTGTCAATATAAAAAAAACTGTTAAAATTGTACTGATCCCTCATTTTCATTAATGGGTAAAACTTATAATTTTAACCTAACTTACACATACATTCGCACACAGAAATACACTGTTTATTTTTTAATCCGCGTGTTGTGCGTCAATAACGCGGTTAACACGATACTAACTTGAACCAACTTGCTTGTGCTCAAGTTAAGTGCAGAGCGGTCGAATGCTTAAGATCAACATTGACTTCCATTGACGAAACGTTACACCTGGATGCTAGCAGGGGTCACGAGGCAGGTCAGTGCATCTTGAGTTCAAGCTATCGACGAGATTTTCCACCCCACACATACACCTTAAAATAAATAGAGGGTGCATGCGTTTTTAGGCAGTTAGTCAACTGGTCAGATACAGTAAGAGAGTTCTTTAATCAGACTAAAATCAGTCAGTCAGAACGATAGAATTTTTATTAAAGAGGAGAAAAGGGAAAGAAATAAAAAGATCTAAATCGATTCAGCGATGCAGTGGCCTTCCCACTGAACGAGGAAAATCTGCAATAATACTGAAGTCGTGTTTTTATTGTTTGGAGATAGCCTTTATTACGGATTTATTCAAGTCGTGTTTTTATACAGCATAATCACGTTGATACGCCGGTTTCCGTCAGATCACCGAAGTTAAGCAACGTTGAGCCAGTCATTACTAAAATGGGTGATCAATTTGGGAATTCCAGGCGCTGTATGTAGGAGGACGTCGACATCTCCCTGCAAGAATTGCAAAAACCTAACGTTGTCTATCTACCCTAAGGGGATATACATGCGACTGTGGACCGCTTGTGAATTTCATACTCCCATGGAACTTCCTCCTTCGGAGGAAGCCCGTTAAACTCAAATAGGGTTAGTGCCGTTCCACACACACATACACACACACACACACATACACAAGTCGTGTTTTTGAGAGCATGTATGAATCTCCGCGAGGAAGCACCGAATAAGGAATTGAGAAAAGGTGCGTGACTTAAGATCTCCTTATATGTAATACACACACACACACACACACACACACACATGACTGTATATGCACGTGTGTGTATGTGTGTGTTCGTCCGTCGAAACGACGAGGACCATCATCATCCTGTAGGGTAGGGTGCGGGGAGTCATCATCGATATGGCTGATAAGCCCAATCTTTGCTTGAAAAGTTCTGTTGCCATGTTGAAGCTCAGCAAACCAAAGCTTCTTGGGTAGTCTATAGTCAGGCATGCGGGCTACAGGACCAGCCTAGCGAAGCTGAACCTTCATCAGGTACATGTACACACACAAAGACAAACGTCATAATAATACAGACATAAAACTATATAAATCCCCTCACAATGGTACACGCGTTGTATGGGTTTCCTAAAGTTATGAATTTCAATTTAAATTAAGTCAACGCTTGCATCAGGGAGAAAATATCTTCACTAGTTTATTTCATGGGCAACTACGTGTTCCCCCTGATGTTGAACATTTGAAAATATCATCGTTTAAGAATTCTTATTTTTTTCTTCTTGTGACGTCATGCAACGACTAAAGAAAAAGTAAAAACACAAATGGACTCTAATTCTGACAAAGGCGTCATATTCGCCGAAAATTTTATTTTTAAACAAGTAAATTTTTCTTCCTAAATTTACACATTTCAATGTATATATATATATATATATATATATATATATATATATATATATATATATATATATATATATATATATATATATTTAAAGTGATGGTTGTGTAGTTCCATGTATATTTAAAAGAGTGTAGCCATCAACAATTGTGGGTTTTTTAAAAGGTTTTCATCATATTTTTATTTTAAAATATTTTTATAACGCGTTTCGAGCTTAGGGTGTGCTCTCTTCAGATGTTTTCGTAAAAAGTTTTTCTTTAAAATAGGAGTTTGAAAGGTTATTTTTACCTCTTCTGATACTAAATGTGTTTTTCAGAGTGATGTGGTCTCAGACATCCTGTCTCCAACCGTAAGTGTTCAAAGTGTCCGGTCAAAGTTAGATTCAAAGAGGGCGCTTTTGGTCCATTTGGTGAAGGTTTTTATGTTTTTTTTAGTTTTTTTAAAGACCTTCTTTCCCCATGTATAGCACACACTCACACACAATCACACACGCATACATATACATACATGTACATATACACATGCACACGCATACGCATGCAGGCACATACACATATACACACGCACATACAGAGAAATGGCGTAATAAATAAACTCCCATTTTAAAGAAAAACTTTTACGAAAACATCTGAAGAGAGCACATCCTAAGCTCGAAACGCGTTATAAAAATATTTTAAAATAAAAATATGATGAAAACCTTTAAAAAACCCACAATTGTTGATGGCTACACTTTTTTAAATATGTATATATATATATATATATATATATATATATATATATATATTCTTTCCATGAAGTCATGATTTCTAATCTCACTAATTGCAGCCACTCTGATGAGTCGTAGACGACGAAACACATGTCAGTAGATAATTATATTTTAAAAACAATATATATGCTGCTCCCAAATTGGTCAAAGGGAAAATTATTCCTAACTAGCATTTAGGTAAAAATGCACTTTCGTATAAATAATTTCATTCGTTAAAATGTATCACAAAAAAAACAAATAAAATAACACATACACACACACACACACATATATATATATATACATATATATATATATATATATATATATATATATATATATATATATGTATATATATATATATATATATATATTCAGGTTTGAGATGTTCAAAAATAGGGACTAATGAATACAACGAGGTTGGTAGATAGTGCTCGATAACAAGAGCAAAATATGTTTTTATTTATTCGAAGGTAAATAATTACATTTGGTCGCTACAAACAGCCATCTGTTTCAGTCAATGAGACTCCATCAGGCGACTCTGAACCATTCGACGCTATTTTTCCAAAGCGTCAAATGGTTCAGAGTCGCCTGACAAAGTCTCATTGACTGAAACAGATAGCTATTTGTAACGACCAGATGTAACTGTTTACCTCCGAATATATATATATATATATATATATATATATACATATATATATATATATATATATATATATTAAATGAAATTCAGATTACAGAGTGTATGATACTGTAAACCTTAATTTCTGACGGGAGCCTATTAGAATTCCCCCGTATATTTTATTCAATATTATTTAATACTTTAAGCATTTTATTCATTCATCATAAGAAAAAATATATATTAATTCAATACATATTTATTAAAGAAAAATTTCTCATCAAATCGTACCTAAAACTATTTTCAGTTAAATCATTTCTGTATTATGCCTACGCATTGTTTAACGGATTTTACCACAGTGAACATTATGGACTACTTCATATACATGACTTTAAACTTATTTTTTAAAAAAAATTCAGTTTGAAATATACTAGTATTCATTGTTTTGGATTTTACAGCTGTTCCTGTATCCTCATTTATTCAACCATGTAATATCCTTATCATACAACCATTTTAGAGTTAATTTTTAATTTATGTGCTAATAATCAAAATTTATAATTACTCAATAAACTTACTTAATAAATACCTATTTTGCTAATAACATTTTTTGCGATGAGATGAGCCATTCATTGAAAATCCATGGATTTAGAAAAAAAATTTTGTATTCCTAGTGAAACAGTAAATTTTGTTGTGAAATTACATGGTTTAATTACATTTTGTTGTTAATTTACATTATGTGTGTGTGCGCACGCGCGTGCGTGCGTGCGTGCGTGCGTGCGTGCGTGCGTGTGTGTGTGTGTGTGTGTGTGTGTGTGTGTGTGTGTGTGTGTGTGTGTGTGTGTGTGTGTGTGTGTGAATTTGCTATTCTTGGCAGTAGTTTTTCGAAGACTGGTAGTATTTTTTGCGCAAACATGGTGTCTGCAGGAGGCGTTACTTCAGGGATATTCGGGTTCGGTGTGATCCTGTAAACCTGTAAAAACTTTTATAAGGCCTTATCTGAAGGTATTCCTGAAGCTTTTTTAATGCTCTTTTCAAACTGTCTACGAAACGTTCTGCCTGTCCATTAGATCCTAGATGATACGGAGGTATAGTGATGTGTTTTATTCGAAAACTGTCGAAGAATTCTTTAAAATCAGTTGATGTGAACTGTGTCTCGTTGTCGCTGACTAAGCAATCGACAACGCCAAATCGGGCAAAATGTTCATAAAGGAAAGAGATAGTAACCCCTGTGGTAGGTCTCTTGCACCTGAGTACTTCTGACCATTTTGAATAGCTATCTACTACAATCAAGTAGTAGACATCCTCCACTGATCCTGCGAAATCCATGGTTTGTAGGTGATTAGTGGTACTTTAGCTGCTAGAGAAAAATCCTTGCAAGAATCCATCAAATTTGAGATGTCAACATCCATATTTGGCCAGTATACATAACTCTGCATAAGGCTTTTCACTCTATTCTTTCCTGGATGACATGTGTGAAAATCTCTTAGTATTGGTATCTGTAAGTCTTGGGTATAACCACCCTTTCACTATATAATATTAATAGTAAGGAGAAAATGTCGATGTTTTTCCATGATCTTCTGTTGTGTGGAGCAAATGAATCCGTCTTCTTGGCCTTCGCATTTTATTTCATGTAGGGTAAGTGGTAGTTCTTAAATCACGTTAAGCATCATATTCTTGATCTCGCTATCGTTTTTTAAAGAAGCGATCGCAGTGTATTCTATTGGTTCGCTTTGACTTGGAATTAACCTCTACAATCTGTCAACATGACCAATGTTTTGTGAGGGTAGGTATTCTAACTATAGTTAAGTAAGATCGTACCTCATCTCAGCAATCTGATTGCTCTATACACAGATAGTCCTTTCTTCGATCTGAAGATAGTTAGGAGCGGTTTATGGTCAGTTTGCAAACTGAAAAGAGCTTGCGTCGCTGGCAACTATAATATCTAATTCTGGATTGTAATGCGTAAGAGATAGGTCGGACATCAGTGCAGTTTTAATTTTGTTGAATACCTCCGGGAATTCAGATGTTCTTTCTTCAAAAGTTTATTAAGTGGGACCCGAAGATAGTGCATGTTGGGAATAAATGATTGGTAATAGTTGGCCAGTCCTAGAAAGCTTTGTAGTTTGGTGACGTTCCCAGGAATTGGCATGTTTTTATTGCAGTTGTCCTATCAGGATCTGGTCTCCTTCCTTCTTTGTTAATTATGTATTCTAGGTATTTAATTTTTTCTAGGAAAAAATCGCACTTTCCTTCCTTGACTTTGAAACCGAAATCCTGTATCCGTGAAAATACTTTTTGTATGGGCTCTCTGCGTTTTTCCTTGACTTTGCTGATGATAATTATATCGTCCAAGTATGCAGTTGCGAAATCGAGTCCGTCTAGTATAGTATCCATTATTTCTTGAAAAATCGCCGGAGCGACCTTGACCCCAAATGCTAGTCTCTCAAATTTGTATAAACCCCTGTGGGTGTTTATGCAAAGTAGCTTTGAGCTATTTTCCTCAACTGGAATCTGAAGATAAGCCTCACTGAGATCGATCGTAGAGAAGATCTTACCTCTGTTCAGTTCCGCGAAAATCTCCTCGGGATTAGGCAGTGGGTAAGAGTAGTCTTTCGAGACGGCGTTTAGCCCAATAGAAAAATCAGCGCAAACGCGGATTTTTTTTTATTTCTTTTTGACATATACGGCAGGAGCTGTCCATTGGCTGAATCTCACTTTTGATAAGATACCGGTCTTGACTAGTCTGTCAAGTTCCTCGTTGATTTTCTCTAGCGAAGCGAATGGTACGTTCCATTTTTCCTAAAAACTGGTTCTGCATTTTACTATTTGGCGAATAGTAATGCGCCGCTCTTCCTAAATGGCAGCCTCAACTTGACGGACAGATGCCTCATCAATGGCAGATGTGGGCGACCATGTCTGGGAGCTGTTTCCACAGACCTCCGGCCATGTTTGAATTCACGATGCCAGCGTTTTACAAGGTCATATGATGGGGCATTATCACCATAAGTTTCTTTCATTTCATCAAAAGTCTCCTGTGGTGTGCGCCCTTTCAAATACAAAAAACGGATCACTGCTCGAAATTCAACAGGCTCCATTTCACACCTGACTCAGTTCAAACACCTGTAAAACAGAAAGCACAATTAGTTCAGAGCTGTAATTTGTCACATAATCCGTAGAGATATAAATCATTGCACATGCAAAATTTCAGGTAGATCAGACAACTGGAAGTTGGTCAGGGGCATTACTTATTGCACGCCCCTCGTGTATGTATATATATATATATATATATAGGCTCCTTCAGTTTTTGACAGACCACCGCAAGGGTACCTGTGCGTGAAATTTTTGTGGCAGGAGGTGTGCAATCTCTAACCTCTCCTGGGTTGACATTGTTAAATACCAGTGGCAAATGGAGTCTATGTTGTTGGGGCGAATATTATATAGAATATAATATTTTAGCAAAAGTAAAAATTTAATACAGGCGCATACAAAGCTCAAAAGTTTGAATTATTAGTTAATTAATTAATTAGTGTTTTTCTTTTTTTTTTGGATAAAAAAATAATATTTCTATTACTTCTTATACCACTTTAATAGTTTATTTTGGAAGTATAATCCATAAAGAAAATAAACAACCCACTTTTAAAAGAGAAATTACGAGTTAGGGATGTCAAAAATTCATACAAAAATTCTGATACACCCAGTCATTTGTTTACAACTTTTGAGAAATTAAACCTCCTTACTCCTTAAGCGATAAGCAGACATTTGTTTATTATTTTTTTATTCGGCGTGTAAAATCCACTTTGAACAACATATTTGGAAATTAGAAAAATAAAAAATAAAATCTTTGTTTTAGCATGTTAAAAGTATTTAGGTTGGTAGATAATTAAATTCTACTGTGTTTGGTATAAGTTTTTTTTCTGTTGTTTCTTGCTTTTTAGAATTTTTGACAAAGGAGGGTTGCTTAGATCGTATTTTAAACAAAACTACGGAGGTTGGAATGCGCCCCCCCCCCACCCGCACCTAAAATGTACTTGGAAAAATCGATTTTATAGCGAGATTTAAGAATGGTTAGCCGAAAAAAAGGTGAAAAACAAAACAAATAATCAATAAATAATTGTTACCAAAGGCAATAAATGCTACTTTTTTTACTTATATGAATGAGTTTATTTTGTGTTTTAAAGTATTTTCAAGCGCTTTTCTTTATTTTTTTTAATCTAAAATTGCGGGTGTGTGGGTGCGAAATATCTCCAGATTTTCTAGAATTCCCCGCTAGATTGCAAACGAAATCTCCAGATCTAGCGAGAAAATCACTAAATTGAAAACACTGGTCACGTGACGGCAAGCGGTGATAAATAATAAAATAATGGCCTATCGGTACAAAGAAAACCACCTATTTATTATAGAAAAATTTAGTATAATGTTATAATTAAATAGAGATATATAAAAACACGCATGGGTACAGTAAACATATCATACCAAAATGTCGAAACAACTATGTATTTAGTTATTTAGACTATTAATTACGAACGAACCAAGGGTTACATTTATATATATATATATATATATATATATATATATATATATATATATATATATATATATATATATATATATTTAAAGGAGATTAGAACAATAGTCTAAAGAGCTGAGTGTATTTCAATGTAACAGTGAAATTACTAGTTAATTAAAATACAGGAAATAGAAAGTGCTCGTTGTAATTTAGATATATAATAAGCTCGATAGTTAAATGTCCTAGAGCTAATTCAATATTAAGTAATGTGATTTATAATTTAAAATTTAAAAATTTAAAAAAAATTTTTAATTTAAAAATCAAATTTTTATTAAATTAAAAATAATCACAACAATCAAGAGGTAATATATATTGGTTCCACATCTGGCCTAATAAAACATAGAATTTCAACGCACAAACATTCTTTTAAAAATAACTCTCTATCAAACCAAACTACTCTATCCAACTATATTTGGCAACTAAAAAACAGCAATATTTCTTTCAACTTAAAATGGCAAATAATTGAGACTTGCAAACCAGGAGAAAAATTTTGTGCACTATGTACAAAAGAGACCCTAAAAATTTTAAAATATGAAGATATAAAAAGTACAACCAAACTATTAAATTCAAGACAAGAGATTCTGACATGTAGTCATAAACGTTGGTTTATATTTAATAAATATAAACCACCTTAAATCATTAAAAATTACTTATTAGTAAAAGTAGATTACAATTATTATTATTTTTTTTTTAATAAATTAAGTTAGACCAATTACCTCCCTTAGACCCGTAAAACAAATAATAAATAAAGTCAAGAACACATGACAATTATCTCCCCTTAAAAACTTGTAATAAAAATATTCTCTATCTATATATAAACTGTAGCGTCTTTAAATCAAAAATACGCTAACGGAAACAATTTATTGCACGAGCGTCGCCCTTTTAAAATTCATCATTCAATAAAATAAAAAGCTATAGCAAACATCTAAATGACTACTTTAAACACAGTTCCTGATTTCAAAAAAAGAAAAACTAAAAGGTAACTATCTCTATATATTTTTAAATCAAATTTATTATGTAAATTCAAAAATATATATTTTTCTCTACTTATTTCTATCTTTAACCCATATTAATTTCTTATAAATTTTAAATCCAAACCTTTTATTTCAATTTTGTCAGATTCATCTGCCTTACTTTTAATGCTAGGTTTATTTGTGGTGTCTTTTAAATTCAATAAAAACCCTCCTAAATTTGCTGATGAGGAGACCTTGCTTACCAAAAAACTATATATAATTGTTCTACATAACTTCATGTATACCACAATAAAAAGCACGGATTTCCGAAACGATCGTACAGATAATTGATTTTGTTGTTGTTCCTTCTTATGAAACTGATTTTTAATTTAATTAAAATTTGATTTTTAAATTTTAAAATTTTTTTAAATTTTAAATACTTTATTCCTTGTTTGCACTTGTAGATATCTATATGTCAATCTCTGGAAAACTTTCGAACCGGCTGAAGAATTGTTAGTGATGTACACTGACATATTTAACCATCAATCGTCATCATTAAGAAGTGTGAAAGATTGCTGATTACCAATAATAAAAACCGGAATCGTTCTTTCATCTTACAATAAGAGTCTTATGCTTTTAGGTGGCATTGGTTTTATATATTCCGCAAACACTGGCTACTAAATATAGTTGTTGGTGTTTGCAGAATATATAAGCCTACGCGTCGCGGGTAACCACCTGTAGAAGGCCAGAGGATGAGTTAGCCTAAACGTTGTGAGACAAGAACAACTATTAGGATGAAGATAACAGTCTGCAAAAAAATATATTTAATAAAAGAGAAATTGAACTTGTTGTCATAGTAACACATTGTTTAGAGCGCATCATTTTCAAATATAAATCAGAAAAAAAATTTTAAAAAGCTAACATACTTATTGATCAATAAATGATCGAAGTCTTTGATTAATCGGCAGAAAGTCGCTACATGCGCAAATGACACTATCGGATATAAAGTTAATCGATGAGGATACAGATTCGATCGATTGAGATCGAACATAGATTTTGGATAATGTTTATTCGCTATGAATCATGATTAAGACGAAATTTATCGGACGTTTATTGAATTGAATTCAGCGCAGTATGTGGTACTGTGTGACCTCTGGGATCATACAGTCTGTTATGTGAAACTGTTGTTAGTGTTTGAATAATTATTGAAATATCTTGAGAACAAAACGGTTGTGTAATTAGAAGGTGCTATGTGACCTCTGGTGTCAAACAGTTTGTTATACTTAATTGTCATCAGAAAGCAGTTGAAAACCAGAGGAAATAAAATGAACACATGGATTATAGAACCGTCAGGAAACAAAAACATGATTCAAGAGACAATGCCATTATATAGGGTGGAACGAGAAAATTGTCACTCTAGAAAGGATGATATGATTCCATTTACGTTTGATGAAAACCATTTTTTTTTCTTGTTGTAGATCATCTCTTAATCGGCCAGTTGTGTTCAAATCCTAAGAGCGATGGGGACCTTCTATCATGTCTGAAAGTGACACAATGTTCAACAAGCTAGATCGGAGATGCGCCGATGTACAACTCATGTTCTCTACCGATCCAAGTTCTGACAACAGGGTCATTGCCAGCACCTTCAAAATGCAAATCTGAACGGTTCAACGCTCGAGGGCACAGCTCAACGAAGTTTCCGGCTACGGTTATGGTCTTTGGTGTAGTTTCAAGTGAGAGCCAAATCATGCCCCCTCACATCTTCAAAGTGAACATCAAAGTGTACCCGGATGTGCTGAAGAGTGTGGTGATCATTTGGTGCAATCGGGTGGCCGTTGGCAGACACTGGGTGTTAGAGCAATACTCGGCACCGACCCACAAGTCCAAAGAGACCCAGGCTTGGCTTCAGAAAGAAGAGCTACAACTTTGTATGCCACTATCAGCCGGTCACTGAGGTGTGACCGACAGACGTGTTATAGTAAATGTCTTAAAGCGGTCTTGGGAAGCTATGAAGATGGCCGTCGTAAGGGTCTATAAGAAGAAAAGCATACCTGAGATGTTGGATGTGCTGTGTAGGAAACGTCTTGACCTCTTCACCCTTGGTGGCGTTCTGGCTGGAGTTTTATTTCTTCATTTTCCGGACCGCTTCGTTGTTCAATGAAGGCATTTATGAAGGCGTTTATGAAGGCATTTATGAAGGCATTTATGGCAGACACAAGAAAAACGACACGCGACACAATTGTATATATATATAAAGTATAACTATTTTATTTTACAAAATATATATTACAAAAACTTTAACAATTAAAAACTTGACAATAGGCTTTTCAAAGCTAACTAAGCTAACTAGTATTGAGGGAGGGGGTGCTCCCCCCCCCCACTTACGGAGAGACAGACTATGCGTCTTCACTTCATGGTGGTCGTGCAGGAAACCAAGACAGAAAGATAGCAAGGGAATTATGGCAAGGGATTTCTTTGTATCTCTACGCTCATGGCCAAATTACCACTCGTCCATGCTGCAGAGTGTGTTAGAAACAGTGGCACAAAGAAATAGTGCCACATTTATACCCTTCTTCTATTTCCCTCCTCCTCCCCCGACCTGAATTCGTTTGGTCATACGTCGAGAACATCATCAACATGGCCTCCCACAACACTAAAGTCAGCCTGATCGCTGAAGACGGCTACATTGAATAGATGTCAGCTCTATTACGTTATCAATGTAGCTGAATTGATATTTTTTCAATAAAAGTTTTTAAATAAAGCTGCAGTGGTGTTTTTTTTAGGACGACACTTATATCGTTCCATCCTTCGGTAGGCAATGTAATTAAATGTACAGAAAAATAATGAAGAGAAAAGCGAGAAGATTTGAATATTAATAAATCTAAAGTTAAAAAGAATTTTAAAATAGTAGTGATGTGATTTCACTACGGAAAAAATTTGAGTATTTTGTCTATTAGTTAGTGCTTGCGCTATGTCTTGAAATCAAACCCTGTACTTTATTTTACACCGAAAGGAATCCCACATTGTATTTATTTGAACAATTGATGATACATATATATTGTTACGACCTGGGAGAGACCAGTGGTCGGGCATGGTGCCCTGTGCAGAATCTATGCATTTACTCTTTACGTTGCCCGTAACACACGAATAAAAATCTATAAAAATCTATGTTAACCATTAAACTTTAGGCCTTTGTGACACGTTGTCTGGTTAAAGATAAGTATGTACTTAAATGATGCATACGGATAGCAAAAATGTCAAAACGCAAATACAAACACCGATATATATATATATATATATATATATATATATATCCTTTTTTCTTCTCTCTCTCCTTTTTCTTCCTAGATATTTTTATTTATAGTTATGTCTCGGAAGTAGAGTGAAAAGCACATCTTATTTTTCTTTTATTAATATTATTTTTTTTCCTTGTACACATGTTTGTGAATTATTCCATGGATTTCTGCCTTTGGATTATTATGGACCATCTTCTTCCAATTATGGGATTTCCTTGGATCTTGTACAAATGGAAATTCTTTTAACTTACTTGAAGTTTTACATTTGGATTTTACCGTCACTGGATTTTTTATCTTCCACCAGACTATCCATTCATGTGTAATCACCTTTTCTTTACCATATTCCCTCTGTTTAACTTATTTTGTTTTCAAGTAAGATCTTTGACTTACTTTTTGTTTCATCAAATACTTCTGCATGCAAAATCCGATCCCGCATTTTGCTAATTCCTACCCTCTGATGAGGAGGAGAGTATTTCTTCGAAACTCCGCGGATTAAGGACTAACCATTTATCTAGTGTTTCCTTTTCAGATTAAATATGTTTATAACTCATTTCAAAGTGTTTTTAACATATTTTATTAACTGTTTGCTCATATTATAAGCTCTATTTCCTATTTGGTTTTATCGAGCTTTTATGTCTGGCTGAGATAATTTTATAAATATTAATTCTTTAATATTTATAATTTACTTTAATTTTACTATCTTTGATCATTTTGGTAAATTCAATTGTAATTTTCATTTTAGTATAAGCTCCTATTTAGTTGAGCTTTTTATTCTCTCCAGATATGTTTGAAAAGGAACACATTCCTCTGTCTGCCAAAAATATCCCTATTCCTACCCAACAGGAATATATCCACAAATTTGTTCTCGCTTTACACACTTTCCTAAAAAAATTTAAGGCGGAAGACTTATCACCATGACTTAAGCATTAAAAATAAACTTAAAGCGCCTATTTCCTCTGAAGACCAACTTCACCCTGAAATCTTAAATGAACCCTATCAACTCTCATAGAGAACAAAAGAAATTCGAAAGAATTGCTGCCAAATTTTATAGATTAAAAACTACTGCCCACCCCAAATACAACCCTTATCTCGAAGAGTTTGAGAATTCCATGTTGAATTTAGTCAAAAAAATTAAATTTAAGAAACAAAAACACCATTATAATCCGGTTACTCGAAAAATAAATAATTTTGCCGAAAAAGTTAAAAAGAATAAACATATATTCGTCCCTGCTGATAAGACAAAAAAATTATTGTAAACTTGACTATCCTACATATAAAAAACTTTAATAAATCTTATAAAATAGTCCCTCCTAAGACTTTAGATTTCATTAATTCTGAAGCTAAACTTTTACTGACTTCTATGAACATTCATAACTTCACTGAAATAATTTCTCCGGGTACTCCTAGATTCACCCTCAGAGATCATAAACCTAATTTCTATGACAACCCCTCCATCAGATTGATCTGCCCATCTAACTCTGACTGAGGAGCTGTAAGCAAAAATATCTTAGATAGAATAATCCCTTCCATTAAAGAAAAAGTAGGTTTCCCTCTTTGGCTGAATTCAGATTCCGTAATTAATTGGTTTGTTTCCCTTGAAAATAAACACCTCCTTAACTTCATAACATTTGACATCCAAAATTATTATCAATCAATTTCTCCGATCCTTTTAAATCAGGCCCTTATCTTTGCTAAAAGAAATTCTGACTTAACTAATTTAGAAATAAAATTGATTCTTCTAGCGAGAAAGTCTCTTATACAATTTAACAATAAGCTTTGGACTAGAAAGGATACCCCTGATAATTTTGACATCTTGATGGGTGATTCTGACTCTGCAGAAGTTACAGATTTAGTGGGACTCTTCTTATTGAAAGAACTTAAATACCACTTTAAACATATCCAAGGGGGTCTTTATAGAGACGATGCCCTTTTTACTACAACAGCCAGGTCAAGAGAGTACAACAAAACTATTAAAAAATTACATAACTTCTTCAATAACTTTGACCTTTCTATAATTATCGAACCAAACAAAAAAACTTCAAATTTTCTAGATGTTACACTTAATCTTAACACCGAAACTCATAGCCCCTATCATAAACCTAATCTTACGCTTTTATACGTCCATAAATCTTCTAACCACCCCAACTCAATTATAAAATCTATAGTACCATCTGTCTCTAGAAGAATTTCTGCTCTTTCTGCTGATAAAAAAACTTTTAATCAAAATGCTACTTTCTTCAATAATGCTTTATGGAACTCAGGATACAAGGAAAAGATTAAATACAACAATTATGCTCCTCCTTCAGGCCGCCTTAAATCTGTAATCACACACAATATGACTCGTAAGAAACCAGTTCAAATAACAAGATCTGCCGCTATCAATAACAATGAACCAGTCTACATTTATAATTCAAACCAAAATACTAATCGCAATGCCTCTAACCCACCTAGTCGCATCAGGAGATAGAAAAATATTTGGTTTAATCCTCCATTTAGCTTAAATGTCAAAACTAATATACCTAAGGAATTCTTCAACATTGTACAAAACTCTTTCAAATACCACACAGATATAGTTCTATTTTCAATAAAAATTCAATCCGGATTTCTTATTCAACAATGCCTAATTTAGCACAAAGAATCTTAACATCTAATAATAAAAAAATTAAATCAGCCCAAAAAATCCCTTTCCCAATTAAACCCAAAACTAACTGTAATTGTAATAACAAACACCGTTGCCCACTCAATAATGATTGTATCCATAAAGATATTATATATTCTTGCACTATTACTGAGCTCCCACGCAATCCTCCCATAACAGACACTAATATTTCGTCTTCAAGTTATTCTTCCCATCCTCCATCTGATATAGTTACTAATCCAATACACTATTCGAGCAGCCCTTCCATTTACAATCATACAACTAATAATAATAATAATAATAATAATAATAATAATAATAATGAGAATAATAATATTTCTCCTAACAGCCATCCTAACACTAACAACACTTATTATCCCCTCCAAAATAGTCCTCATTCAGACATTGTCCCACCATTTGTTGAACACTATGAACAAAATTCAAACTATTTAACTAATACAAATCAGTAAATTAATATTAATATCAGACCTCGAGCTTTTAATAAAGTACATACATATATCGGCGCTACTTCAACATTAATTAAGAAAAGAATATCAAACCACATTTCTTCTTTTAACAACCATAATTCTAATAATAACCAAGGAACTTCTCTAACCACTTTAATTAAAAAAAACTTAACTCTAACAACACTACCTTCTCAATCAAATGGACTATTATAAAAAAAAGTTAAGTCTTATACTCCAGGCTCTAAGTCATGTCGCCTCTGTACAACCGAAGCTATAACTATAATTACTTCCTCTCAAAGTAACAATATAATAAATTTTAAAAATGAACTGATCTCTTTCTGTAAACATAAGTCCAAATTTAATTATGGCAATTGTGAAATTACATAGTTATTACTTTTACCTTTTATATAGATATAAAATATTTTTTCTTCAACTTTTTCGTTTTTCGACATACTTCTTAATGCTTTATAATTTAATAATCCTTTATTTTAATTCTTTATCTCTTTTTGCATGGCCGGTTTTTTATCTGCATTTTCTGTTTTATTCTTTAAACTTTCCTATCTATCTAATATATGAATCTACCCACACTTTCATATCTTGTATGTATATTTACTTAAATTTTACTATATGAATTAACTTATTTTTTTCCTGAAATTGCAGATACTGGCCATCTTCTCCCCTTAAATAATTGTTATTTTTTATCTTTATTCTTTTCTTATTTTATTTTATTTTATTTTATATTATATATTATATTTTATATTTTATTTTTTATTATATTTAATTTATTTGTTTATTCATTTATTTACTCTTTATTTTCTATTTATTTATTATATATTTATTTATCTATTTATGTTTATTTTCCTTTTATATTTTTTATTTTCCTTTTAGTGTCGTTTAATAACTCTTGCTGACATTTTTAAGTGATAACCTGTACATTTCAGTTGACCTCATCTTATTTTTCTTTTATTAATATTATTTTTTTCCTTGTACACATGCTTGTGAATTATTCCATGGATTTCTGCCTTTGGATTATTATCGACCATCTTCTTCCAATTATGGGATTTCCTTGGATCTTACTTGTACAAATGGAAATTCTTTTAACTTACTTGAAGTTTTACATTTGGATTTTACCGTCACTGGATTTTTTATCTTCCACCAGACTATCCATTCATGTGTAATCACCTTTTCTTTACCATATTCCCTCTGCTTAACTTATTTTGTTTTCAAGTAAGATCTTTGACTTACTTTTTGTTTCATCAAATACTTCTGCATGCAAAATCCGATCCCACATTTTGCTAATTCCTACCCTCTGATGAGAAGGAGAGTATTTCTTCGAAACTCCGCGGATTAAGGACTAACCATTTATCTAGTGTTTCCTTTTCAGATTAAATATGTTTTTACCTCATTTCAAAGTGTTTTTAACATATTTTATTAACTGTTTGCTCATATATATATATATATATATATATATATATATTTATATATATATATATATATATGTGTATATATATATATATATATATATATATATATAGTAATTTATTAAAAAATATATGGCGATTAAGCTACACTGAATATTCCGCGTTTCATCCACTCTAGGATTCTTCAGGCTTATGCGCATAAGCCTGAAGAATCCTAGAGTGGATGAAACGCGGAATATTCAGTGTAGCTTAATCGCCATATATATTTTATAAACTACTAACTAGCTCTACCTACGTATTGAGCACTTTTGAAGTAAATACTTTAAGTTTACGCATAAATCTATACTTTCGTATATTAATTTTATGTGAGTAAATTAAGTAGTTATATATATATATATATATATATATATATATATATATATATATATATATATATATATATATATATATATATATATAATATTTTAATACAGTAAGGGTTCAAATGCAACACTCAAAAGGTGGCTAAAAAGAAAATAAGAAGTAATTAAACTCTTCAAAATAAAAAGAACATTTAAGCACCGTATTATATTATTACAAAATCTGATTGACTGTCGAACGAACACGAAAACACAAAGTACTTAGATGGGTGACGTCATCAACAACATGAAAAGAAAATATCAAAAATAGAATATATTCATTTAATTTATTTGAATTCTGATTGAGATGAGTAAATTTGTATTATTTATTCATTTATTTATTGCGGACTATTATCCTCATCTTTTAGTTGTTGTTTTCACGACGTTTCGACCAACTATACATCTGGCCTTCGTCAGTTGGTTAACCGCGATGGGATAGGAATACTTAATCTACCTACTGCGTCCTCAGCAATTACTGCTTTCCATAGTTGTCGTCTCACCAAGTTTTAGCCAACTAATCCTCTGGCCGGCTTTGGGTAGGATGTAAACCGCTATCTTCAGACAATGCTCAGTTGGAACCGTAGTGAGACGACAACAACTATGGAAGGCAGTAATTGCTGATGATGCAGTTAGGAGATTCGGTGTTCCCATCCGCCGCGACCTGAAGAACAGTCGGTCAAAACGTCGTAAAACAAGAACTAGAAAATGAGGATAATAGTAAATAATATAAATGGATAAATAATAGAATAGATTCAGTCCCGAAGTTTCGGAGAAATCGGGAGATAATGCTATCTTTTTCCCACTCTATTGTTTTCATTTCTATCCTTGTTCTTTTTTGTTTATATTGATATTGTCTCTTTCTCCTTTGAGATGCTCATCTCAGTTTTTTCTTCGACGAATAAGCTCTCGCAATTAGGAAGCATGGAAATTAGTCTTTATCGCTTTTTCGCGAATCCTAGTTGATCGCTCTTTGATCTTTATTATACCGGCTGATGCATTCAGTTATATCATGGCGATATATATATATATATATATATATATATATATATATATATATATATATATACTAGCAAAGTACCCGTCGTTGACTGGGTTCAAAAACAGCCTACAGAAAATGGACTCTGATTTATGAAAGTATGATAGGTTATAAAAAGGAAGAGTTGTAAAGAGATAGCTTCGAATTTGGGGTTATCAAAACCAAAGAAAAATATGATGAAAGTAAAAATAAAATAGATAAACCCCATAATTTATTATACCATACCTGTTCACACTGAAACACTTATCACAATATTCTGTGGATCTATATTAAAAAACCTTATTAAACTTTATGACATATTTCCATTTTATGGAGGTCAGGTGCGAACGAACACCCCATAATTTTATTATACCATATTTCTTCAAACTGAAACATAATTATCAAAGTATACTTACGCAGATAGATATGAAAAATCTTTATTAAAGTTTGTGCCTATTTCCATTCTATGGAGGCCAGGCGCGAATGCAGACCCCACAATTTCATTGCACCATCCCTATTTAAGTTAAAATATACTTATCAAAGTATTCTTATGTACATCTATATCAAAAACACTTGTAAACGTTTTTTTTTTATTTTTAAATTTTTTATTTCCATACTTTGTGGATCAGGCGCGAACGCAACCCCCACAATTTTAATGAACCACCGTTCTGCCAGATCAAACCTAGCCATTCCTGTATCTCGATACATCTTCTATCATTCTATGTAATCATTTTTTTTAAATAGTAAACCATATAGGAGCCTATTCGTGACCACACACACACACACACACACACACACACAAACACGCATACACACTCAGCTTTATTATAGATATTAAATTATAGTGATTCAATGAATTTAAAAAAAAAACTTTTTTGAAATGAAATGTTTGAGTTTCATATCAAAGATTTTTATTATTCTAAGCAAGACAAAGAATACTTTAGAAATTTTATCTCCTTAACCTATAGGTTTTCGATGTCTACCATCTCTTTAGATGAGAAAATAATAGCAAATATTTATAAAGGTATGTACTCTATTTGCTAGTCAGTTAAATATGGAAAATCAAAGTAAAAAATAATTGATTAATCAGAAGTCATATAGCAAGCGAATTTGAAGAAAAGAATATAAAACCTTTAGATCCAAATTGTGTAGTAAAATTCATGGTGACTGTTTTATAAAGCAGTGAGATAATAAGATCCAAGCTGTATATTGGGTAATCCGCATAACTGTGTAGATATCCGTAAAAAGATTAGAGTAAACAAAACTCTTTTCATATATATTTATGAATGCATATATATTTTTGTTTAAAAATTTTGCCCACCAAACTCTCTCTTTATCTCTCTCTCTCTCTCTCTCTCTCTATATATATATATATATATATATATATATATATATATATATATATATATATATATATATATATATAATTTAATAAACTTATTTATGGATATTGATAAAGAAGAAATCTGTTTTCTTTCATAATAATTTCTTTTGAGCCATTAAAAAAGAACACTAACTGAAAGAAATCTAAAAACAAATGTCAGAAATGGCGCTGCCCTTTAGCGATTTGACAAGTTCATCTGAATAGGTTGCCTCTGTTAAGAAAAAGCAATTAAAAAAATTATGGGTGGTCAAAATTTAATAGGCCAGATATTATGAGTTTCTTTGGATAAGACAAAACATGAATATAAAATCAAGTGTTAAATTTTGTCATGGGAATTTGATCACCCAAAAAACATAACCAAATTATTTATTTGTTCAATGAATATTTTAGTACAGAATAGTTAACACTCGAGAACTCGAAAATATAAAAGCAACAACATATGTTTTCTATAAAGCTTATTAATTTCTCTACATAGTTTAATGTATGAAAACCAATTTGGAAGTTTTAAACATTCTTACAGGTTGGTACACGGCATTTTGTTTGATTTATGAGTTTTCGAATGTTTTTTGTACTCCTAATATTTTTAGGAGTACTTGTAAATTGTCCCCACACGTTACATTTTCATATGTTTTATATAAATCATGCTTTGTTATTTTAATGAGTTCTCGGGTGTTAACTATTCTGTACTTGTTTCTTAATTTATTCAGAAAAAGTTAACTCCCTGTCTTGAAAGGACATACGAATACATAAAACAAAACGAAATGAAATGGCATACACTAAGCGGGTTTTACCAGCTTTTTCGGAAGAAAATTTTCAGGAATATCATATTTGGTCCCAAGCATACCATGGTCAAGGAAGTGTTGATATTCTTCTTCATATAATGCTTGGTATTCCAAAATGACCATCTATTTGGTACTGCACAAACTCAGCGTTGCTTAACTTCTGTGATCTAAGGAAAACCGCCGTGTGAACGTAATAATATAGCGCGGCCATACTGATGAACTATATATTTTGGTTGAGAATCGTTACATCGTGTGGATAAAGGCTCAGTTCCGGGTGGTCTTCTGAAGAGATTTCATGCTTTGATCTTTGTATTACAACCGAACGGGATCGACCAACATTTACTGTTGTAGGCTTACCTTTTATAACATGATAACTTTCTGGTAAGTAAGAACAAAAGCGCTGATAGCTGCACCAATGCGCTTTAATCATATTGCCAGGAAAGCCAATCCTCTTTCTGCTGGCTTGTCCAATTTCAGTCAAGATCGTTATTACGTAATAAAATAGGTGGAAACTTGATCGGTTGCCACAGCAACAGGATAAAGAGAATCAGAAAATAGAAAATTATTCAGCAAGACAAACATTTTTTTTATTTTAATTAATGGCGGCGATAGTAATCGCTTGATAGCAAATAAAAAGGAGTTCTAATATATAAGAGGTGTCCCACAAGTAAACCATCCTATTTTTTATTCGACTCGAATGAATCAATGAGAGTTGCAAATTGCATTGTTATAATGATTGAACTTATGCAACGATGACCTGAAAATTTCACCTTTCAGTTGCAAATGTATTGGCGACGTGAGACTCTAAGAACCCAAGCATGGGCATACGTTAGAAGAGATGCGTCATTGAATTCCTGGCAAAAGTGCATTGGGAATGGTGAGGGCTATGTAGAAAAATAAATTTTAGAGCACAAAAGGTCACTTCTTTAAAGGGTAAAAATGTTCTTTTTATAGCTCCTCCACCTTTTGAGTTAAGTTTACTTTTGGAACAACCCTTGTGTGTGTGTATATATATATATATATATATATATATATATATATATATATATATATATATGTAACAATCGATATACCGTCCTGGTTCGTTGTATCATAACTCATCAGTGCCGCTAGACTAGCACCTCTCCCAAGCCCAGGATCGAACCTAGAACCATCGTGTTGACAGTCGGCAGTTCGACCACTCGACCACGGAAGCGATGTCCGCAAATACCCCTTCCGAATTTCTGTTTAAACAAACATCCGTCCGCCACTTGTACAGTGCTCAACCCGCTTGTTTGTAAACAAATCTTCCATAATAATGATATCTTAATTTATAAGAACTTTAACGAAGTAATAAATTGACTTAAATTTCTTCAAATTAAAGAAAAGTATATATATATATATATATATATATATATATATATATATATATATATATATATATATATATATATATATATATACGGTTATGAAAATATATATGCCACTTAAGAAACGCATAATTTTCTGCATGTCATCTTTACAACAACTAGTCAGACTATAATACATGGAATTCATGTTACGAAGTGCTTTAATATTTGTACACGTGGTTTATGTTTAGCTAGCAAACCAACCACACGACCACTCATGGGACGATGTTCTTAATTGTCTAATTGCAGGGCTTTTCTCAGACACAGTTTTAGGTTATTTTAACACGCACATACTTAATGTAAATATTTCTAAATTCAATGCTGAACAATCTGGTGTGATTGGTAATCGTCTTTGTGGTTAAAGCGTCAGTTACAGCATCGCAGTTCAACATGACTCAAAGGGCAACATCGAGAAACAACCGAAACAGAAACAAACCAAAGAGATCCACCCATAGCTGCTAAATGTGTTATGATCAGGGAAGCAGTTTAATAGACAGTATCTATCTTCACCTATCGATGTAAGCAACATAGGATCGCTTGTGTCGTGCTACGTTAGCTGTGATAAACGAAGACAGTTATTCGTCCCGGTTCATTTCTAAACACGACTTGAAAGAGGTGACGGTGTAGAGAAGACTTGCAAGCGACGACGGTGAAAAGGGTTGTATTTTCGAATGTTGCAATTTAATATTACATCAAAGAAAAAGAAAAGAATGGAATAAAAAGGACAAAGAAAGAAAATAAGAAAATGGGAAACACTTAAAATAATTAAAAAGAGAAAAAAAAATGTTTAGAAAAGAAAACAAAAGTAAATAGAAGAAATTGTTGCAATTCTTCTACCGCTCTAGAAGATATCTCACTCCTGATGCAATTCTCTACCTATATAAAAGCCAAGTACGTCCAAGAATGGAGTACTGCTGCCATATGTGGGCTGGAGCTGCTAAAAGCAGGTTATTCTGCCTTGACAGAGTACAAAATAGACTTCGTAACTAAGTGGGGGATGCCCTTTTCTCTTCCCCGCAACCTCTTTCCCACAGAAAAGACATTGGTAGCCTCTCTTTGTTTTAGCGTTATTTTCATGGCACGTGATCGTCTGAGCTCCAATTTCTGGTTCCCCCATACCAATATTTCATGAAAAACACTCGTCTAGCTGAAACCACTCTCAATAACTGTACCCACTCTTTAACTGTGCCTAAATCAAAACGTCGATTCCATGAACAAAGTTTCTTTCTTAGAACTGCACGCCTGTGGAACTCATTTCCGTCTGCCTGTTTCCCAGATGACTACAACTTGGTTGTCTTCAAGTCCAACATAAACAAATTCTTGATGAGCCGCCCCCTTAAGTAATCCAATTTACGAAATTTCCGTTACTACCGATTACTACAATATTATCCCATTGACTATTGTATACTCTATAACCCTTATCCTCTAGTGGCCTACGTGCTTTGATGTGGTGACTCCTAAGTAACAAAAATTGATATTACATAAAAGAAAAAAAGAATGAAATAAAAATAAAAATAAATAAAAAAGGAAATACTTAGAATAATTAAAAAATGAAAATGTTTAGAAAAAAAAAAACAAAGAAAGTGTAGAAATACATGATTTTTCTTCGGAAAGAAAAATAAAAATGGCGAATATCAAACGATATTTCGATACGTAAACGTCAAATGTAAACTGAAAAAGAAATCGTACATAAAATTGCTTCATAGGAAGACAGGATGGTGGAAGATTTTATTCATGATGTGAATAGATGCAGCGGAGTCAGCGCGTTTTATCGACTTAACGATCATTTCTTATTTCAGCTAATGTAACTTTGTACTTTGAGCGAAAATACGCGATGTGAATTCATCGTGTTATTGGCGTGTACGCACGCGTGAGCTCGTACATTATAACAATTAGATAACATGGCGTCGCTACTTATTTCTTTGTATATCCCTCCTATATAAAAAACACACACACACACACAAAACTGTTAGAGTGTTTGTTATCTACCTTTTATTATTTGAACAAGTAATTCCGACCGAAAACGCGAGTAGATTTTTCTAACTAATTTGTTTTTTTGTTTATAGAGGAAATTTACTAAGAATTTTTTGTGTACTTTGAATACTCTGGCGCAAATTGCAGGCAAATTTTCCTCAATTGTCATGATCATGAAATTGAAAGTGGGTGCGATGTCGAGATAGATTCGGTATTACCTACCACTGAGCCCCCAACCGTACGGATGATTTCTTCAGTGCGTGGAGAACTCTTTGGTTTTAGTTTTCATCACTTACGTAACATGATTCGCGGAAAATATATATAGTCGTTTATAAGCGTAACAATTTCGTCAAAAATACATATAATCCCTCACATATTGACCCAAACTTAAAGTTAATCGAATCAAAAATCGCGTGTATCTATAAGTAGTGCAGATTTACTATCTGTCTGTCTGAAGCGGAAACTATATTATTTCAATTAATAATGGACATATGGTTCATGTCCGAAACGAATACTATGTCATTACTTCTATTAATAATGCATATTTGGTGGATGTTTTTCTAAAGACAAGACTATACTATTATTTTATTAACAATAGAGATTCGGTCTGTCTGAAGACAAAAATATGTTATTATTTCAATTAAAAACGGAGATTTGGTATGTGTCCGTCTGAAGCCAAAAATATGTTATTATTTCAATTAAAAACGGAGATTTGGTATCTTTCTGTCTGAAGCCAAAAATATGTTATTATTTCAATTAAAAACGGAGATTTGGTATCTTTCTGTCTGAAGCCAAAAATATGTTATTATTTCAGTTAAAAACGGAGATTTGGTATCTTTCTGTCTGAAGCCAAAAATATGTTATTATTTCAATTAAAAACGGAGATTTGGTATCTTTCTGTCTGAAGCCAAAAATATGTTATTATTTCAATTAAAAACGGAGATTTGGTATCTTTCTGTCTGAAGCCAAAAATATGTTATTATTTCAATTAAAAACGGAGATTTGGTATCTTTCTGTCTGTAGCCAAAAATATGTTATTATTTCAATTAAAAACGGAGATTTGGTATCTTTCTGTCTGAAGCCAAAAATATGTTATTATTTCAATTAATAATAGAGATTGGGTATCCGTCTGTCTGAAGGCTAAAATATGCTATAATTTCTACTAATAATGAATATTTACCATGCGTCTTCCTGAAGACGAAATCATACTCATTTGTAGTGAGGATTTAGCCGAAACTATAGTATAACGTCTATTAATAATAGATATTTGATTACTATATACCTGAAACCAAACAATAGTGTTATTTCTATTAATAATAAAGATTAGGTATCTGTTTTTTTCCTTTTTTTATTACATTTTCACACCAAACAAGACACATTGCCACTGTGGTGTAAGGGGCTACTATCAGGAGCAGCAGCTACTGGGGCACTATGTTGGGATTTGTGCAGCAAGATGTCGGTTCACGTTACACTTGAACTTCTGCATTTCAGTACAGTTAGGGAAGCAGGGACCTGGAATGGAATTCCAGAGTCTATCGGTTCTGGGGAAGAAACTACTGGAGTAGAAAGATCTTTTACATCTAGGGATCTCTACTGTATGTGGGTGGGATTTAGCTGCCTGTCGGGTTTGTCGAAGATGTCTACGTCGTGGGGGCACAAGTGTCTGCAGTTTGTCAGAGCATTCACCATTAAAATACTTGTAGAACAGGCAGAGGGATGCAACATTTCGTCGATGGGACAGAGGCTGAAGCTTAGATGCTAGTTCGGGGCCTATCAGATTGGCGACTCTCTTTAGAACCTTGCGTTGCGAGAGACTAGCAGCAGATGCACCAGCCCAGATGTGACAGCAATACTCCATACATGGGCGAATGGTGGCCTTATAGAGGTACAGGATACTTTCAGGTGTCAGTAGTTTTCTAGCACGGTAGAGAGAGCCTACCTTCTTCGTAGCGGCCCTGGCAATTTTTTCAATATAATTGTTCCAACTCATGTTTCCTGTGAACGTTAGGCCAAGCAGTTTGAAAGATGTACTCTCAGACAGGGAGTCACTGGCCATTGCTATTGGTGGCAGAGAAGGTTTCTTGTAATTATTGAAGGAAACCAGTTTAGTCTGTGCAGCATTGAATGTGACCATCCATTTTTGTCCCCATTCCACTACAGATTGGAGGTCATCCTCTAGTGTTTTTGCCATTTCTTTAGTTATGTGTTCATTTGTTTTCCTGTCATGCCTGTTATAGAGTGTGGTGTCATCAGCATATATACCCATCTCAGAGGCAATTTTGTCGAGGAGGTCATTAATAAATATTAGGAACAATAGAGGTCCAAGGATAGACCCCTGAGGCACTCCCGCATTTATATCACACTGTTTAGATGTACGACCGTCGAGAACAACCTGGATTTTTCTCTTATCTAAGAAGGATTTAATTATGTTAAGTATTCTACCAGTGATACCGTATGATTTAATTTTCCTGAGGAGACCCTCATGCCATACCCTGTCAAAAGCCTTAGATATATCTAGAGCTACCGCTCTGCCCTCCCCCGCTTTGTCCAGTGAATGAAATACGTTAAGAGATTACAGTGAGGATGTCTACTGTGGAACGGGCTTGTCTAAATCCATATTGTTTGTCAGTCAGAAGTTTAGCATCTGTAAGGTGACGGACTAGAGCATGGTTAATTATGGTCTCAAATATTTTAGCGAAAAGTGGGAGCAGGCTAATGGGGCGATAATTTGCTGGGTCAGTTCTTTCGCCAGAATTCTTGAATACTGGTACCACAGAATTAGTTTTCCAACAGCCCGGGAAGCATGATTTATTAAGGCATTTGTTGTAGAGTTTAGAGAGAACTGGAGCTACTTCGGCTGAGCACTTTTTTAATAGCACAGCTGGGATAAGATCAGGTCCACATGCTTTTGAAGTGTCAAGGTTTTTTTTATGATAGCATGTACCTGAGCAGGGGTGATTTGTAGATCGTCTAGCGTGGCGTCTGTCCGCAAAGGCAGAGGGTGGTTGGAAGGGTCTAGTGTGGAGTTTGATGCAAACCGGCTGGCAAGCATATTAGCCTTTTCGGTTGCTGAGCAAACAACCTCATGATTGTTGGTTAGTGGGGGAATTGTTGATTGCCTATTATTTACTACACTGTTGTAGATTTTCCAGAAATCACGATTTCCTAATTTTTGTGCTTCGGTGCGTTTTTAGTGGTTTCAGTAAATTCTCTCTTAGCTTTCGCTATTTCTTTCTTAACGTTACTTCTAGCTTCTATATACTTATGTCTATTTGAACTGGACTGATGTCGGTTAAATCTGCGGTATGCATGCTGCCTTTGAGCAATCGCAGTTGCGATAGTTGAAGTAAACCATTGGGGAGAGTGGGGCTTGCTATAAAATTTCCGCATAGGAACATGTGCTTCAATTGCTGTTTTGAACTATTCAGTTGTCTCATTTGCGCACTGCTCAGCAAGAAGAAAAAAAATATTTCCCCATGGGGCGTCTCTGATAAGATCTCTGATGGCTTCTAGTCAGCCTTTTTATAATATCTCGTTGTTTTGAGCACTGACTCTTCAGTTTTGGGTCTAGAGTTTAGGGCGATTTCGATCATTATCACTGCATGACTAGCGTTCCCGAGTGGGCTGTCAGCATTTGTTATACACTCCTCGGGAACTGTGATCAGAAACAGATCTAGAAGTGATGCGTGTTGTTCTTGCTGGTCAGGGAAACGTGTTGGAAACGTAATCATGATAGGGAGTGAGATATAGCGAAGCTATGTGTTGTGCTGCCCGCTGCATCTGTGTGAGTAGAGAATCCAAGCCAGTTTTTGTGGTGAACATTAAAGTCACCAAATACATGTACTTGTGCGCTAGTGTCGAGGGAGAGTGCTGTGTCTATGCTGTCAGATACTCTGTTTATTATGGTGCAGTCTTGGGTCGAGGGAGAGTGGTAGAGAAAATAAAAGTAGCTCATGTTATGTTGTCTGAAATCAAAACTATACAATCACTAATAGAGATTTGGTATCGGCTTGTCTGGAGCGGAAATTATACTATTGCTTCTATAACGGAAACTTATCCGTCTGAAGCCGCCACTATACTATTAATAATGAAAATATTATGCATTATTACTTCTACTAGCGCGGAGGAGGGCGGCTTCGCCCGGGCGTAAAATACGCTTAAATATGATATTTTAATTTATCCAGATTTCATATATATTATTATAGTCGTAACTTATGAAGTAAATAAAAAGTATTTGTGTTCCATCAGCTAGAATCGAAACCGAAAGCAAAACTATGGCATTTAAAGCTTGTAACGTTACCACTTTACTAACGAGGCACGCATATAAAACTGAAAAATTAAAAATAATCTGAGACGAATGTACAAAATACCAAATGTTTTAAGGGGTCAAACACGGTTCAAAGTTGAAAAACTCGTTATACATGTTTTTTACATTTATCTTAGTTTATTTTTAATCAGGTCATATGCGTGTCACGTTGGAACAGTGGTAACGTCACCAGCTTCGAATGTTATAGTTTTGCTGATGGCACCAAAATAATTTTTTTCTAATTTTGAAATCAGAATTCTATAAAATATATACGAAATATTAAAATATCACATTTTACGACCCCACTAGTGTAATAAACATGAGTTCATCCGAGTTCCTACTCACAAGATTATGACTGGCTGATTAAACCATAAATACCGACTGGTAGAGTTGCCTAAGGGATACGTGAAAGGTCTGCAGAAAGTCTCACGTAATTGTAATTGGTATGTTGATATATACCTAGGAGAAGTATTATCGTAAAGCAACGTTACATAAGGAAATAAAACGCATAATTGATCTCAAACGATAATTAAATACTCTAACTAGAGAGCTTTAGAAACGGAGTGCTCTACCAATATAGAAAAAAATATATGATATTATGTACCTGTTTGCATGGATATGATATGAAAAGCTATCTCTATAACGAAGCATATAAATTTATAAAATATATTTATATTCTAGAATTGAGGAAAAGATAAACAACCCAAATGAAAGAATGACAACCATCAAAATTAAGTTTATATATAGATATGAAAACCTTTGTAATTACTTCAAACACATCGGTAGACTGAAAATATACCTCCCATTATACACTTTTATTTAAATCATATAGATAAGCCTGTATAATTGTTCACTAACTGTTAATTTGGACATTTGGACATATATTTTATAATTAAACAAATAAATAAATAACTTAAAAACGAAAAACAAATGAACAGATAAAAAAGCGAGGAATAAAACAAATAAATAAATAGAGCTTTTTAATAAAATAGATTGATAATGAAATCGCCATTAGAAAATAAAAAAATAACCATACAGACCTAGGATAGGGAAGTAACCGCAATGAAGGCATAATATCACTTCGGATTAAAGCGAAAAGTAAAATAATACCAATACCTCCCTGCTGCGACAACTTAAACACACGGGCTCGTACTTCCACCTCTTTTTCTTCACCCACCATCTCTACTCCCTTTCTTCACCATACCTCACTCCAAAACCTGTGCTCACATTCACAAAATATATACCCAACTTATTATAAAAGCGTAAACCACATACACGTATATTTTATAAAAAACGAATGTAATCTTGACTCTCGTTTCAATATCGCTCCCCTTTTGTTCTGATGAAATGGTTTCCACTGAAACATGTATGCACATATGTACCCAATACTATTTGTATAATAAATAGATAATATACCAACTCAATCTTCCATTGAGAACTCTTTAATAATCATGCGAGTTTTATTGGATTTACATTTAGGAAACCAGTCTATACAACCATTACACACACACACACACACACACACACACACACAAACAAACACACACACACGCACACACACACACACACACACACACATATATATATATATATATATATATATATATAGTTGGTAAAACTGGTAATTAGTAAAACTTGAAGAGAGTACTCAATACTATTCCAGAGCAAATATGTTTTTATTTTTTTATTACGGTTTTATGTTTGGCTACATATGTTTCTGATGTTGGACCATGTTTACGATCCGACAGCTTCGTCAGGACTCGCAGAAGTGGTTCCTATACAGTATCGGCCATAATATAAGGAACGGAAAAAAATTATAATTATTCATGTATATTTCAAAAATTAGTGCATGGATTTTTCTGAAATATTCAGAATAAACAAATAGAACCAATGTGTATAAACTAGTACCAAAAAAAAAATTACGATTCAATATTGAGAAATATTTTAGTTTTAAATTATATCTGTGGATTTATCCTGGCCAAAAGTTAAGGAACGAAATAGAAAATTTATGTTTTTTTAATGCAAATGTTTTAAAAAATAAATTCATTCAATATTTAGTGAACATCCCTTTATTCTTTATGACCTCACTGCATCTTCGACCACAAGACTGGATTAGTTTCTTGCAAAACTCAGGATTTATCTTTCCCACTCTTCCTTTAATAAATCCCACAAATGATTTGATTTTTGGGATTCCTCGTCTGTGCTCTTTCTCCAAACCTTTTCCAAACATTTTCTATCGGATTCAGATCCGGACTCTGCTCTGGCCAGTACATTACTCTTATTTCTTCTTCCTCGAGGTAACTTATCACTTTTTTAGCTTTATGGCAAAGGGCGTTATCTTGCATAAAAATGCTTGGCTGATTAGGTGAAAGGCGTAAGCTTTCAATGACATGTTGTTGAAGGAGCTGCTTATAAGTCTCCGCATTAATCCTACCATAGATTCGAACTAGAGGGCCAACTCCTTCCGAGGATATCATACCCCACACCATTACACTTCCCCCTCCGAATTTAAGTGTCTTTTTAACACATTTGGAGGATAATCGTTCACCTGCTTTACGCCGTACATGCTTCTTTCCATCAGATCCAAACAAATTGAACTTGGATTCATCGCTGAAGTGAACCTTAGCCCATTGTTCATCAGTCCAGACGACATGCTCATGGGCAAACTTCAAACGGCTATTTTTGTTCTTCTTGGAGATCAAGGGTTTAGATACTGGCACCCTGGCATGCAATCCGGCAGCTGCTAACCATCGAGAAACAGTTTTTCTAGATATATTTTTCCCGGTCTGTTCATTAAAATCTCGAGAAATTGATGTTCCGGATTTGAATCGGTCACTAAGAGCTTGCCTTACCATAATCCTATCTTCTCTTTGAGACGTTTTAGGGGGTCTGTTGGTTTTAGGGGATACTTCTAATGTATTTTTATTCTTATATTGAGCTATCACACGATGAACAACACTTTTTGATCTTCGAACGATATTAGAAATTGTTGAAATTGATTTCTTTTCTTTGTAATTGTCTAAAATGAATTTTTTTCTTGGAGAGACAGAGTTTTGCGAGTTGGTGACGCCATTTTTCTTTGTTGTGCTTATCAGCAGATCCAATATTAAAAATTAGCTATTTTTATGTAAAGTTTAGTCTCTTAAAAATAACTTTTCTATTTCGTTCCTTAACTTTTGCCCAGGATAAATCCACAGATATAATTTTAAACTAAAATATTTCTCAATATTGAGTCGTAATTTTTTTTTGTACTAGTTTATGCACATTGGTTCTATTTGTTTATTCTGAGTATTTCAGAAAAATCCATGCACTAATTTTTGAAATATACATGAATAATTGTAAATTTTTTTCTGTTCAAAAAGACAAAGCTTCTTTATATATATATATATATATATATATATATATATATATATATATATATATATATATA
Source organism: Euprymna scolopes (assembly GCF_053919585.1). Classification (NCBI taxonomy): domain Eukaryota; kingdom Metazoa; phylum Mollusca; class Cephalopoda; order Sepiida; family Sepiolidae; genus Euprymna; species Euprymna scolopes. Next base: position 8,621,947 of record NC_136491.1, on the reverse strand, counting down.
TATATATAAAGAAGCTCTGTCTTTGTTTGTGAGTCCTCTATAGACTTTGAAAAGGCTATGCTAATTTTTATGAAATTTCACAGAAATGTACTTTATATAGCTGGTGTTGGTTTCGTATCGGAATATTTTCGATAAGTACCGATAATTGAATAAAATCCGATGAAAAAGGAATAGGAGATTTTGACCAAAGTTAATATTTTATACAGCCTAACATCACAAGTGACTTAAGAAGTTTTATTACCGCACAAGCAAAAAGGCCTGACATATAAAATCAATAGTAGGTTCTTTAATATGGTGGGCCCGTTAGAAAGGAATGTTTCTGTTTAAAGCATAATTGAAACCTGATACTTGACGTTTTCAGTTTAAACTTATATTCAAGTCATTATATATATAAAATAATTTTATAAAAATCAACAGTAGGTTCTCTACAGTGCAATGTAAATTACAATATATTGTGAACTGTCATTGTTGCGAGGAGGCAGCTAAAGTTTCCTCTCGGTGAGTTGCGATGTATCCCCAAATAGAGTAGACAATCAATTGATTTGATTGAAATATGGGTATGTGAAACATTTGTTGATTATCATTCAATCCCGAGCAACGTCTGGCCTTCCTGCTAGTGTACATCTTTGTTTCTGTGTGTCTTTCTGTGTGTCTGTCTGTCTGTGTACATTTCCCTACACAATAACTCTGTCAATTATAAGTCTACAGACTCGAAATTTGATATACAGGGTACTGAGATTTCGGGAAATCTATGTGATCAGTTTTCTCCCAGAAATTTCGCTGTTAAGGGGTAAAAGTTCAACGATCTGACCTTTGAGAACTCTACTAAACTCCTCCGACAATTTTGGGTCCAAACACTCAAAATTTTAGATATAGGTTCCTTGGACATAGATCTAACTTAATAACTTGATTTGAACCCAAAACAATAAATTTTAAGGGGTAATAATAGGGGTCAAAGTTTTTAAAAATTTACCTTTTTATTTTGTTTTTTGTTTTTTTGCTCAGTATACACCTCCAACCACCCGGGCAACGGAAAGATGGCATTTATAAAACGAACGAACTTTTTGGTCAACTCAAAATCTTCAGGTATTTTTTACTATTTTTTCTACGTTATGTTTCTTTTCTTTCTGAGATCAATCAACAATCCGACCGCTCTCCGTGTAATGTTAAATAAGAATGCAAAAATAATACAACTTTTACAAAATATCAACGAAAAAAAACTGTTAAAATAATCACAATTCATTTGTGTGTGTGTGTGTGTGTGTGTGTGTGTGTGTGTGTGTGTGTGTGTGTGTGTGTGTGTGTTTCTTTAAGAGAAATACAAGCATCTTTGTGCGCCAACAATCTCAACTTTTTTTCCGAAAACTTTCGTCGATTCAGTAAAATTTAATTTCAGCAAGTGTTCTTCAACATCCTAATGAAATTTCTCTGATTTTATTACTCGTTTTTATTCTGCTTTTCGTTCAAACTTGCTTTTTAGCTTCGGTTGTTTATTTTATTTTGTTGTTGTTGTTGTTGTTGTTGTTGTTGTTGTTGTTGTTTTTCTTTTCGCTTTGGTTTGGCCGAATTATCTCCCTTTGCAGTTCTGTATCGATTTCAAATTTTTTACGACTCCATTTTTATTTTATTTTTTTTTATATAGTCTTTCTCTTTATTCTGTCAGGGCTTTCTTATGTGTTAATTTCAAGTATTTTTTGTCCTATTTAAATTCAATCGTATAACTAGATTTTCATTTGACAGTTTTCGCTTCAAAAGCGAACGGACAATCATTTAAACGTTTACAAAATTGGTAAATTAGCAAATAAACGCGGAGTTTCTTCGAGAAGGCGCGCCTCGATATAAAAGCGATCTAGAAACAGGAAACGGTTTTAGTCAAGAGATGATGACAGATATATACTTTATAGTCATCATCATATAGTATGAATCCGAAAATTTTGTTGTTTGCATTGGTTTCCCTGATAATTTTTCTGGTAAGAATTCTTTCTAGAAAGACATTGGCTACTTATGGGAGGGACGACGTGAAGGTTGGTGAAAGTGATTTTTGTGGAACGAACTGGATTCGAACTTCGGACACCCAGGTTGTCACGCTGTGTCGTTAACCACTTAGTCAACGTCATTTTACACTAATACTTTATATTAAACTAGCGGCATGTTGTACGAGTGGTGCTCTAGGGAAAAAAATGCAACACACATGAAACTCCTGTTTCCACCTAAGATTTAATGAGGTACTTGTACAGTGAAGTACCCATATAAAAAACAAAGAAATTCTTATCTGTGACGTACGTAAGTTATCAAAATCGAAAATAATGTAATATATTCGTGTAGTATAACATTCATAAAAACAAACCCGGTGCTTCTCCGCTATAGCACTCTGATGTAAAAACACACTCTTACCTGTGACAAATCGAAAATTTAGTACAACAGAAAATTATGTAAATAATTTTAAATATGTGTTGTACATTACCCGCTCTAGGTAAGGAAATTATTTTCCACATACGTGCTGTAAATTCCCTGTCCTAGGGAAGGTACAATTATTCCATATATATGTTTGTGATACCCGTCCTAGGGTAGGTAAAATATTATTTTGCTCAAGGTGCCAAACGGCTTCCTCGAATCGGTATACGATTCTATACTAATATACCTACTTTCTTGCGCGATGTGACGAGTGTGTTTCTATAATAATAGACTGGTAATAACTGCTGCTTGCTCGCTCTAACCAACGCTATAAAAACGCTACTATGATGAATTTACGTTCTTTTTCTTTTCTCAGTGAGTAGGTCGCGAAACCAATTAAGCATGCGTGATAATTGAGAGGGAAAAAACAATAAAACAGTATAGAATGGATTTAGAACAACGAATTTTAGGGTACGTTTTATTATGTATATTGTAAGAACGTTACGGTAACAAAGATTATGAATATATATTATTCCTTATTTGCAATTCATTTTTGAGATGAGCATTATATATATTAATTTATTTTTATTTCGGACTATTATTCTCAACGTCGTGAAAAACAACAACAAATAAAGATGAAAACAACAACTAATAAAGATGAGAATAATAGTCAGAAATAAAAATAAATTAAAAATTATGAATGTTTTAATATTATTTTCAGTCTGAAAATAGAATTAAAGAAAATATTTTCATCAATTATTTAAATTCACTCTTTTGTATTATTTAAAGTCACTCTTTTGTATTGCTGTGCGCTTAGCACAGCAATACAAAAGAGTGACTTTAAATAATTTTTACCGTATTCTTTCTAAGATGGGTTTTGGTTGGGGAGGGGATGAAGATTTATTATTCAGGGAAATTTATTCACTCCCACTTCCGTTTTGAAATAAATAAAAATGAGAAAACTAGAGAGCGAATAAAATTTTACAAATCAGTTAATTCGAACGAAACTATTTATTTTAAAATTATATAAGTAATAAGTTTTGAAAACAAAATTCTATATTTTATTTATGAAACAATGCCGGTCAATGGAATAAGGGAAAATCCCACTTTACTTTATATATTAAATGTATGCAATAATTTTTAATACTGAATTTCTGCATTACGCGTAGTCAAATGTATTTTTTATTTATTTATTAATAATTTTAGGTAGCGTGACTCCAGCTTCTCGTCTCATCACTTCCGATCTCGGAGAAGTAAAAAAAATGTAATCTATTAAATAAAACGGTAGATGTATGTGTGTCTGTGTGTCTGTGTGTGTAAATATTTAACCGATGAACTGTTAAACTACTGGCCACATAACACTAAAATTAACAAGAAATAGTAATCATACACCAAGGATGGTTTATAACGAGTAAAATCTTTGTTTGGATGAATGAACAACGCGACAGTTATGGTGTTTTTCGGGTTAGTCGGGGATATTTATGTCGAAGGGTACAGGATGCAATATTGGGATGATGGGGGAGGGTTGGAGCTTGTTTTATATTGCGGGAACTATTATATTGGATACTCTGTTTAGGGCCTTGCTTTAGAAGGAGAAACTAGTGTTAGATACACCGTGGCAAAAGTATTCCATGCATGAGTAAATAGTGACCTTTTTTTACATAGACATCACCACTTATCAAGGCCCAAAGACCACTCGAGTATAAGGGTTAAGAGTGTACAGTAGTAAATTTAACAATATAGTAATTGTTAGTAATGGAAAATCGGTAAATTTGTTAACTTAAGTGGAACGGCTAATCACGAACTTGTTTACGTTGGACTTGAAGATAATCAGATTGTAGTCAGCTGGAAAGCAGGAAAACGGAAGACAGTTACACAGGTGTGCAGGTCTAAGAAAGAAGCTTTTTTCATGGAATCTACGTTTGACTTTAGCTAGATATAGAATATTGTAACGTGTGAGTTGTTTTCTGTCACGGTAGAGGTGTAACAGAGATGAGAATATCAGCAGCAGTCGAAGGATGGGTGTCAAGCCATTGTATTAGCAGCAGTAGCCGAACAAAACGCACATATGCAAATTAGGAAGTGTGCGAAAGCTGCTGTTGTGAAAAATAGAAAAAAAAATAAAGGACACCACGTATTCGGGAGAAAAAGTCGACGCCGAAGGAGACGGACGTGTAAAATGAAGGGAAAACAAAGTGTGCGGTCGAAAAAAGATGGACGTATCAGAAATGGCTCTCTACAGCCGGCGTGTAGTGAAGCAGAAGCGAGAGATTTTTTAAATGGTGTCGAGGCGGGATAATAATTTTTTAAACGAGACGGTAATAAATGCTTTTGCAAAAAAAGAAAAAATGCCGACCCGGATTTTTATTTCTTTCTTTTGAGTTTTTTTTTTTTTAATTACCAAAGTAAAGTCTAACGTTACATAGCGTTACACCCACTTAACCACGTTAAACCCACTTTCTTTGCAACAGTTTTGGCAATGTCTTCAATGTATTCTGAACTTCTTAGCTTTTATTGTTCTCTCTGTCTTTCTGTTACATGATAAGGGCTGTCCCCTTTTCATGTAAGTATAAAAATAGAGAGATTAGTTAAAATGAAAATAAAATGAGAGAAAGCAGAAATCGAACCTTGGATATAAGTTTTAAAGAACAATAGGTTTAAATGGAATGTCCAGTAAATTGTTAATTTTGATGAAATAAATAATAAATAAACTATTCAATTGTTAGAAAGAATCTGGATAATAAAATATGGGTTAAATAAATTAGATATGTAGGTTGAATTCCTTTGTAAAAACATCAAAGAAAAAATAGATTATTGGGAAATCATTATGTCGGAAAAACGTGCAAAGTCGCGCATGTTGAAACACGTGAATTTTGCTCACGTGGCCGGGATGCATGGATTTCTCAATATAGGAAGTGAGAGTTAGTTAGTTAGGGAGACAGTTAGTGAGAAACTCAGAGAGGGTCTGGGAATTCGAACGTCTAGGAAGCGAGACGATCACTTTGAAACTAAAATGTGAATCTTTGAATTCTTGATGATGGAAACCACGGCCAGTCGTGAAGAAATAAACCCATTATGTGTTTTGATAAAACGTCGTCTTGTCTTATGATTTTACAAAAAGGTAAATTGAATTGTATTATATGTCTGTGTTATAAAATGTCGTGACATACACATCTCATATCCACAATGTGAATCTACATCTCATATCTACACTAAGACTGTCTGAACACTATCTTCTCACTCTAAGAGCTTCACATAGCAACACATCTATTAACCTACGAATAAACATATTCTTAATATATAAGAATCGTAATAACATGAACAATCTCTCATAACATGAACAATCTCTCTAAGTCTCTTACAACAACATCTCTCTCTCTCTCTCTCTCTCTCTCTCTCTCTCTCTCTCTCTCTCTCTCTCTAAGATGCAACATCACTTGTAATAAGACAAACTCTCACTAAGACTCGTATCTTTACTAATAAGAACTCACGTAACATACGCGCACAAGTGGTACCTTCGTCTAATAATAATAACAATATAACATATAAATAATTTGGTGCCGTGACCACTTTTTTCTTGCAAATTCCAGATTTATTGTTCTGATTAGTAGTTTATTATTGCGACAATACAAACCTTTTCCGTATCATTACGACGACAATTCAAAAAGAAAGGCCTCCTTCTTAAACATTGTGATAAACACTAATAAATCCCCTCCTTCTCAGAGATGTCCGAAATCCAATTCACCATCTGCTTTTAATTCATCTTTTGTAAAAACAGTTGTTCTCTATCCATGCAAATAAGTTGCCAAAACATGCAAAGTGGTTCCAACTATAAATATCTGCTATTATGAACACAATTATTTTTTTATTAAACAAAACAAAACACAGTTGTCCTACACGCGAAACTTCTAACATGTTTTGAAGCTCGTGTGTTTTCTCTCCACTACTACATTTTTAGAATGTTCTATGGTGAGAGTTTTGTTTCAGTCGAGAAAAGAGTTGTCGATTAAAAAAAGTGATAGTTTCAGGAACCAGTCCTGGGATATCATTGTAATTGTTTGGAGGTGACTGTAGTTAAGTGGTTAACGATACGGACTGAAAATCTGGGTGGGAAAAGTTCGAGTCCTGTGTGTTGCACAGAAACACTTTCAATAAAGATGCCAACCTCTACGCCTATCGTACGTGTAACGTTACACGCTTACATTCGCGTTAGCATGTAGACGCCTAGGACCCAACACGTTGTAGTAGGGTACGTCGCAAGGAACATAGGACATATGATAACTCGACTACGTTTTTGTAAAATGACATTTATTTCCGGTAGAGGGGGCCCACCTTCTTTGCAACAGTTTTGGCAATGTCTTCAAGTATTTGTTCCAGTTCATGTTGTCTTAAAGTCCCCTTTTGAATTTCTTTGCTTTTTAGATTTGAGATTTTCTGCTCGTATGTCCGGTAGAAAGATTTGCAATTATATTTATTTAGTTTTGTTTTTGTTTGACTTCTCTTATTTAGAATTCTAGTTCTTTTCTGACATGCTAGAGTGAGAAGCGTGACTGAACATTTCAGTGATGAAGTTTTTCATTTCATTAATTTTATCCAAGAAAAAAGGCCTTAAATTCGTTGCTCTCATTTTTCATCATCAGCAAAACATGAATCATGTTAGAAATTGCACCGTTTACACACTGTCCCTTCTTCCCCTCCACCTACTTCCGGGTTCATGTTAAAAGAAAGAAGTGACCTTTGAAGCGATTATTAGCGTCTTTTTATGACTATGCGGTGTAAAAAATAACAATAGTTTTGCTGTCGACTTTTAGCAAACAATACATTAATCTCATATAAACCTATTTGCTGATTTTACTGTACTGTTATGGACTTTCGTCGTTATGAAAGATGGACTATTCGGTAGCCACTAACAGCACTGGATTGCATATATAAGAAAAGCATTTGCCCACTGTTGTGTGTATATGTTCACAAATATCTTTATGTGAGAAGAAATTCTTACAATAAATAAAGTTGATGTCGTCAGAATGAATTTCTTCATATTAAATTTCAACCATCAAAATAGTATTTCTTATTTCATTATACACACACACACACATATGTATATATATATATATATATATATATATATATATATATGTAGATTGTAGTTTGCTTGAAGCATTGTTGAAGAAAATTATAAGGTAAAATTAAAAGCCAAGAACAATGCGAGATTTTTTTTATATATAGAGTAAAATTAAATGAAAACAAAAGGAATAAATTTCTTTTTTTTGTTGTTTGTTTTTTCTTTTTCACACAAATTTTAACTCTAAACAACAGAATTTTTTTTTTCTGTTGTATTCAATGGTGTTATAAATCTCAATATATTTCAGACCTATTAGTCCTTTGTCTTCTCTTGAAAAAGGACTAATAGGTCTGAAATATATTGAGATTTATAACACCATTGAATACAACAGAAAAAAAAATTTACTGTTGTTTAGAGTTAAAATTTGTGTGAAAAAGAAAAAACGAACAAAAAAAAAAGAAATTTATTTTTTTGTTTTCATTTAATTTTACTCTATATATAAAAAAAAATCTCGCATTGTTCTTGGCTTTTAATTTTACCTTATAATATATATATATATATATATATATATATATATATATATATATATATATATATATATATATATATATATTACACTAAGGAAGATGACGGTACAGTCGAAAATATGTAAATATGTTCATGAAAAAAACATTTTTTTTAATTTTTTTTTTTCATAACAACATTTTTCTGCACGTCATCAATCGAAAATGAATAAAGAAAAGTTATAAATTTTTATACTTTTCGTCTTCAATTTTATACATTTTTATATATATATATAATAGATGAGCACTTATCAAGACTCGGGGGCTATTCTAGGATAAAGGTTTATGAGACCGTCGGTTGGACATTGAGTGCCATCGACCAAAGATTGGAAAGGAGAGACTAATGTAAGGTAATTCGCAACTGTATTCTAAACGTCGCCCACCCTGAAAATAAAACCATTTCACCTCCACAAGTGTTTCACTTTAAACTGATTTTTTAGTACTTAGTGCAGATTCCAGAGTTTACCAAGATGCATCTAAGGAAAGTCGGAGCTTACATCGGCCGAAACGTTGTGATAATAACAACGTGAGAATAGTAATCAAAATAATCCAAAATAATCCAAATTATCAACCCTCATCTAAAACAAAATCAGAAAACTATAAACTTCAGTCAAGATGTGCCCTGTCCATTAAGCTACACAAGTGTGTTGGAACGTTTTGTCGTGTGTAGGGAGCGTGATTCTAGATCTTAATTGCACACAGTTTTATTTGTGGGCATATCTCAAATATAAATCATACCAAAACAACCCCATGTTATTTCAGAACATGTCAAATTACGTGAGGATCTAATGCACGTAATCTACTAGGTTGACAAGAAAGTTATTGCGATTTTTAACTTATAAATTCAAATAAAGATATTTCGGCTCAAAAAATATTATTGATCGAAATAATCATCAGAATCAATACACTTTTTCCGACGCAAAACAAGTGTATTTATGCTAGCAATGTAAAAAAAATCTTGCGTTCTGGTGGTGATGAGGTCACTGAGGGCGTTTTTCATATCGCTTAGGTTTACCACGAAGAGAGTTGTCGAGATTCTTGAAAATGGTACTCGGTAGGCGAGAGGTCGGGAAAGTATGGCGGGTGAGGCGGAGTTTCGTAGCCAAATTCGTTCAAGTTCTAGCAACGTTCTGTTGGGCATTGGAGGAGAATTGACCCTTTTCTGTTGACCAATGCTGGGTGCTGTTGTCGAAGTTTCTGATGCAGTTCATCCATTTGTTGGCAGTACTTTTCCGCCGTAATAGTTTTGCTTGCATTCAAAAAACTGTAATGGATGAAACCAAATAGTCAGCATGACCTTCTTTAGGTGCAACTCTCGCTATTCCTGCTGCAGCATTTTGCATATTTTTCTATAAACTATATAACGAAAATTAGGGCCCTGGGCGACGCCAGATAGCACTGCTAGTCGACAATAATAAGTGTAGCTTATCTTAATTTACTGCAGCGTTATGGATCTAAAAATATCTGATAAAATCACATAAAAGAACATCAATAAACTGATATTTTATTTGTTTTATTAACAGGAAATTTTCACAGTGAAATATACAGAGTTCGCCAAAAGTAGGTGAACATGTTAGGGTTAGGGTTACGGTTATAGTTATAATAAATAATTGCATTAAAATAACTGATGCATAAACCTATTAAAGATGCTGTCCACCTACTTTTGGCTCATCCTGTATATTCTTGCGTATGGAAATTTGGAGAATCTTCGGAATTGAATGCTTATTTCTTTTGGACATTTTACTTTATTCGCTTACGGCATATTTTCATCATTTTGTGTCTATTGTTCCCATCCCTCCTCCAAACCTTTTTCATCCCTAATGAAGAGACAAGTTAAATTTATTAGAGCATGTATGTTTAAATGTTTCTTATATCTATGTTTGGACACTAGTGATTATTTTGCAGGATTTAAAAAAAAGCAAAAGGAAAAAGATATTGTTTATTTTGCTGATTTCTCTTGTTCCGCCCTCCTTTAGCACCTTGGGTATTCTAAGATTACTTTAAGGAGACTGAACCATGTTGTGTAAGAAAAACATTTTATATCCATATAGTAGACTACTCGTGACTCGTTGGGTCAGTATATGTTCTGGCTAGCTATGGAATTGCAAAAGTATGCACACTTGCGCGTATAACAATGGCCACCACTTTTAACGGTGCTTGATATCCAAAAACTACTTAAATGCGGAAAATTTAAATGCCATTCAAGTAAAGCAACTGGCCCTGACGGCATTCCTATCATAGTGCTCAAAATGCTTCAACCAGAACTAGCTCCAACACTTACAAAGCTGTGTAACCATTATCTTAAGATGAATTGCTTTCAACACCCTGGAAAACTTCATCAGTATGTTCCGTATTTAAAAATTTAGGCGATCCATCATCTCCCTCTCAATACAGACATATCAGTTTCCTGTGCGTCATGAGTAAGTTGCTGGAATCTGTGTTAAATAGTAAAGTAGCCAACCACTTCAGCAAAAATAATCACCTCGGTTACATGCAATATGGTTTCCGTTCTGCTAGATCTGCAGCAGATGTGCTAACAGTTATATCTCATAGGGTTAGCGAATCTCTCGACGGAGGCTTCCTTTCTAGGACAATTGCTCTTGCCATATCAAAAGCCTTTGATAGGGTATGGCATAAAGGTCTACTCCACAACATCTCAAGCTACGATATAGTTGGAAATGTATTAATAATTAAATCATTTCTCTCTGATAGGTTCATAAGAGTAGTGGCAGATAGTCAGAAATCAGAAGCTCACAGTATTAATGCTGGAGTCCCTCAGGGGTTCATTCTGAGCCTAATTCTCTTCTTTATTTACATCAATGATCTTCCACATCACATCCTCAGATCATTCATAAACACATATGCTGAAGACACTACCATACATGGCAACACTTCAAACGTAAACGACCAAGTTCTCTCTGATTCTCTCTCCTCTGATCTTGATAATGTAGTGCAATGAGGAAAGAGGTGGCTGGTTACTTTTAATGCATCTAAAACCAAGCTTCTATCTTGACATCATCAACGCTCTGATATCCATCTGGCATCAATGAAATGAATGGTTCTCGTCTTGGGAAGACTCCATGTTTTGACAAGCTTCTAGGTCTGACCTTTACTTCTGATCTGAGTTGGAATACATACATCAAATCCGTTGCCAAGGCTTCTGGAGAAATAATGGAATTGTTCTACCCCTCCAGTAGATATCTCATAGCTGATGCAATTCTCTACCAGTATAAGAGCCAAGTACGTCCAAGGCTTGAGTACTGTTGCTATATCTAGAAGCATCTTATCCTGCCTTGACAGAGTTCAAAACAGACTTCGTAGCTTAGTGAGGAATACTTTTTTCTCTTCCCTGCAACCTCTTTCCCACAGAAGAAACGTTGCGAGCTTGTCTCTGCTTTATCATTATTTTTATGACAAGTGCTCGTCTTAGCTTCAATCTATAGTCCCCCCCTGGCCTAACTTTTACGAAAAACACTCATCTATCTGTAACCACTATCAATAATTGCCCCTACTCTTTATCTGCGCCTAAACCTAAACATAGATTACATGAACAAAGCCTCTTTGTTATGACTGCACGCCTGTGGAACTCTGTTCCATTTTCCTCATTTCCAATTGACTACAATATGATAGTAAACAAGTTCTTGACGAGCCGTTCCCTTAAGTAATCCAATTTACCAAATGTCAACTACTAACGATTACTAGTACATTTTCCCATTGACTACTGTACACTCAGTAACCCTTATCCTCGAATGGCTTCCTGTCTTTCATAAGTGGTGGATCCTTTGTAAAAAATATATATATTGACGGCGTGAGATGCTAAGAAAGCAACCCTTGTCATGGACGTGCATCAGAAACAGAGATGTGTCATTAAATTTCTAACCAATGTGCATTGGAGATGGTAATGCCTGTATGGAAAAATACATTCTGGAGCATAAAATGTCGTTTGTTTTAATGGTACTACTCCCGTCTTCGTATTCTTCCAACTTTTTGAGTTTAATAAAATAGGAGGCTTTACTTTTGGAATAACGCTAGTATATCATCGTTTGCTCATGTATGGAGTATCGTTGCCACACCGGTGCTAGCTTTTTAACGGAATGTAACAAATATTTTTAACCTATGTGTATTTATTTATTTATTTTTTTGGACTCTTATCCTCATCTTCATAGTTGTTGTTGCTTCATATTTAGTTTAATTCTTTTCAATTTGTTCATCATTTTCCTTAAGCTTGGGATGGAGCATCCTAACGGATGCCAGAAACTCACCCGCTATTTCATATATTCCAACCGAGAGATCTTCTTTTGAGATTCTAACCGTCTCTTTAAATGAAATTGTTTAAATCTCTCTTGCATTGGTTAACAGGGTGTATTTGTCAGGTAGGTTTTAAAATTCTTTTTCATGAGTCCATTTGTTTCGATAATTATTGTAATGATAGAGATCTTCCTAAGATTCCAATTTCTTTCCATGTCGTACAGAATACCTTCGTATTTCGTTATCTTTTGCCTGTTAGCTTTGTTTAACTCAACATCATTGGGGACACTAACTTTTCCTTCTTGCCCCATAGCATTATGCCAGGTTTAATAGCTCCTTTTTCTAAGTACGTAGCATAGATGTAGTGGATGGTGAATGACTTATTCCCAACTGTTCTTGCTGGTAAACATGTTCCCAGGATTTGCTGCTGCATTCGATATTCAACGTTGTACAGTTGGGATATTTTTTTTACATGGTGGTCACCACTTATCAAGGCCCGGAAGCCACTCATGGATAAAGGTTATTGTAAGTACAGTACGTTAGTGTGGATATTTTAGAGTGTCTACTTAAGGGGGCGGTTCATCAGGAATTTGTTTACCTTGGACTTGAAGACATCCAAGTTGTAGTCAGGAGGGAAGCAGGCAGACGGAACAGAGTTCCACAGGCATGCAGTTCTAAGAAAGAAGCTTTGTTCATGGAATCTATGTTTTGATTTAGGCATAGATAAAGAATGGGGAAAGTTTTTGACAGTGGACTCAGCTAGACGGGTGGTTTTGTAAAAGATTGGCGAGGGGGGACCAGAGATTGGAGTTCAGACGAGCACCTGCCATGGAAATAACGATAAAATAAAGATAAGCTTGCAACGTCTCTTCTGTGGGAGAGAGGTTGCAGGGAAGAGAAAAGGGCATCCTCCACTAAGCCACGAAGTCTATTTTGTACTCTGTCAAGGCAGGATAGGCTGTTTTTAGCAGCTCCTGCCCAGATTTACACACTCGATTGTGCCGCATCGTATAGAAGCCGTCCCCTATCAGAACCTTACAGAACCTTGTCATTGCTGAGATCACTCATTTTCTTAAAAGAATTCATCATCAAGTCTTGATCCTGGCAAACCATGATAATCCTATCCTGATCAAGGCTGAGCTGTTATCTTTTTATCCCGGCTATATGTAGAGTCCTGGGTGAATTCACACAGAAAATACTTGACACGCTGTTGGTTTGCCCATTTTTTCATTTTTTTTTTTTTTGCAATGGAAATTCTTGGTTTAGTTTTGGCGATTCTTTTGGACTATTTTCGTAGCATACTTGTTTTCTGATTGTTTCATTCGTAAGACAGTTTTGACTGTAATGTTTGGCCAGTTTCATGATGAAGGTTGTTTCGTAATGTTTATGTACTATTTTTCATGTAATGGGAAAAAGTGTGAGTATCAAATTCATTACAAAGTTATAATACAGGGTGCGTCTTGTGATTGAGAACATCACTTATATTACCAATTCATTCCTGTGTATTAACTTTTACAGTTTTTTACGATCAATCATGGGAGATAATAAACTAACACAGGAAATGAAAAGACATGCTGTAATAGTTGCAATAATGGCAGAACAAATTGATGTGCAAATTATAAATCTCTTAAAGTTGCCCGATCCTTTGTTTTTAAAATTCGCAAAGAGTTAGAAGATGATGATGATGGCCAAATTTCAGCTCTTGCTAAACGTAAAAAGCACCAGCAACGCTCTGACAGTATTAGAACACACGAGTTTATTCAACAAGTTTTGAATATCATTGACGAGATCCCGCAGAAGTCAATGAGGTCAATTGCAAAAGATTTCGATGACTCCGAAGACACAATTCGGAGGACTGTCCATGATAATCTTCGATGTAATGAAGAGAGGCCAGTTTATGTCTGAAACCACCAAAGGAAATCGTTTAGTGAGATTCAAGAGACTTTTAAACAAACTGAAACATTCTGCTGAATAAAACATACTTTGATTATTTAATGCTGTTGTTTGTATGTTTTTATCCTTAAAATGTAATAAATGTTCTCAAACACGAAGCACACCCTGTATTTTAATTTTCAAATTGGAAGTTGTGCCCAGATTATGCCTTGTAAAACCACCTTATTTTCCAAATAAATTGAAAATTCGGAAATATATACATATATATACACACACACAAACACACACACATTATATATATATATATATATATATATATTAATATATATATATATATACTAGACTTTTATGCCTGTAAAAATGGGCAAAAGTTATAGTGAGTGCTTTTTGCCAAATTGATGGTTTAATATGATTAAATTTGTGTTAATTTTTGCATTAAATGCTTATCCGTGTTGATTCCATTAATCACTAACTGTGCATCAAACGAATGCCATAATATTTAGTTTGCTACACCTTATAAGAACAAATGTTGATAAAAAATTCAGCCAGATCGAGCCAGTAATTTCTGAGAAAAATAGGAACGGACAGGCAGACTGAGAGAGATATAATATAGTATAATTTATAAAATTTACCGTCTGTGTGTCTATGTCCATTTTTCGAATCAATAAAGAATATAATAATGAATAAAGAATTGACACTATAATAAGCAATAGGAAATCTACATGAATTAAAATATATTATGGCGTATTTTATTACCGGTGTGTGTGTGTGTGTGTGTGTGTGTGTGTGTGTGTGTGTGTGTGTGTGTGTGTGTGTGTGTGTGTGTGTGTGTGTGTGTGTGTGTGTTTTTGTGTGTGCATGTGTGTTTGTGCGTGTGAGTGTACGTGTGTATGTCTGTGTGTGTGCATATGTGTGTGTCTGTGTGTTTGTGCGTGTTTGTGTTGTGTACGTTTGTGTTTGTGTGTGTGCGTGCATGTGTGTGTGTTTGTTTATGTGTGTGCATGTGTGTGTTTGTGTGTGTGTATTTGTGTGCGTGTGTGTCTATTGTGTGTGTGTGTGTGTGTGTGTGTGTGTGTGTGTGTGTGTGTGTGTGTGTGTGTGTGTGTGTGTGTGTGTGTAAATACTTGTTTGTTTGATAGAAATCAATATATTAACAGATTTTTAGAAAAAAATCAATCAGGGTTAAATTTTATACGAAGGGCGATCCAAAAGTAATGCCTCCTATATTTTTATTCCCTCTGAATGGATCAGAGGGAATTGCGAATGGCCTTGTTATGATGACTGAACTAATGCATTCATGACCTGAAAGTTTCATCTCTATGTTGCAGATATTGACGATTTGAAGCAACCCCTCTGTCGAGGGCGTGGGTAAGAAAGAGACAGACATCATTGAATTCCTGGTAAAAGGACATTGACAATCGTGGTGTTTAACTAGAAAAATAAATTCTAGAGTACAGAAAGTCGCTCGTTTTAATGGCACCACTCCCGCTTCCGTAGCTTTTCAACTTTCTGAGTTAATAAATACGAGGCTTTAATTTTGGAACAAATTGTCATATATGCAGAAGAAGATATTAAAATAATATTTCAAACAAAATTCTAAAATTAGTTTATGAAAATCAGGATAAGCAAAATAATATGCTGGTAGGGATAAAACACAAGGTTGAAGCAAGATATTTCGGTCGATGGATTCGACCATATTCATTTGGCAATTTGGTCTTTTGTAAACAAAACTAAAAATTTTCATACGATGTAGGAAAAGGACACCTTTTTCTCTATGCTATGTTTTACTTCCTGCAGTGAGCTATGCTGACCTTTCTTCCTTGTTTATATAGATTGCCTCTGGTGGCCGCTTCCACAAATATGCCACAACTTTCAGAACTTGGTGATATTGACATTTCTCAAAGTTCTGGGGAAATCTTTAATAAATTCAAGTAATTCACTTAACGGACAACTGACCATTCGAGTCTCGTTTTTTTTTTTTCTAATTATATATGCATGATGTCTGTCCATCGGTTTCGATGAATACCACAAAACATCACTGATGATGCTGGCACTTGCGCGTGAAATTTTCGTGGCAAGAGTTGCGCAATAATCAACAACATCTCTCCTGAGTCGGCACTGTTAAATACGTGGCAAGTAGACATTTCAGAACATGTACTAGCTGCTATTCTCAAACGGTCACCCGTCTGGTACTGGCCGAGCTGATAATTGCTTAACTTCTGTGATCTGACGAGAACCGGTATGACAACGTGGTTATGCCGTATATATCTACATAACTTAACATCTCTATATATTGTTAGGTATGGGTATCTACATATCTATAATGTGTGTGAGGACACTTGACCTATATACTCAACGAATTGTTTTATCTACAAGAAATTTGATATATATGGTATTCAGACATGTGGGAAGCTTTTTAATCGATTTTAAATCCGGAAAAAAGGGCTGCTATGAGTTCAAATTGAAAAACTAATACTTTGGGGGTCATCAGATTTTATCTGTTTCACGACTGCGCATGCGTGAATCGTTCAAATTCTTATATTAAGAAAAAGTAGGTTTGAAAACACTTTTTAAAGACGTGGCAAGCTGGTCTAATAGTTATCGTACTTTCCTCACTGTCTTTAGGTTTTGGTTTCGATCTCAGCTCGAGTATTTTTTACTTATAAGAAGTGAACCGTTTAGGAAAATCATAATACTCGCATGCACGTGTCTTAGTTTCTTTCCGTTTTTTTACTGCGTTTTTTTTTTTTTTTTTTTTTTTTAGGAATTTAACGTTAGGTTTAATATCTACGGTATTTCTTTTTATAATGAATAAGAAATCTGTATTAATTAAAATATAATGTTCATGCGTATATTACGACCGGGCAACGCCTAGCTGCCTGCTAGTATGTTTATATATGTGCATTTGTATGATTCACTCTGGTCATAATTAACTGATATTTCAATTTAGTTTTATGCAATGAATGCAAAAATTTACATATCTCCGATCTTTGTGAAATGTTAACACCTTTTTGAGAACTTCGACTAAAGCAAAACGAACCAAAAGAGAGAATACATATATACATACACATATGCATAAGCAGGGAGACCCGACGTTGCCCGGGATTGAATGAGGATTAACTAACATCTCATCCCTCTTATTTTATTGTCATTGAAACCGGCGAAATCGCCCATTTTTGCAATCAAAATAATTAATTCCCTGCTCTTGCTCGGGCCCCACTGTGGTGGGCCGGAAACAAACTTCACATGCTTCCCTGCAGTGACTTATTCAACACTACATTGTAGTTTACATTGCATTGTATAGCACCTGTTGTTGATTTTATAAAATTATTTTTATATAAATGGCTTGAACTAAAGTTTAAATGAAACAGTCAACTATCATCATTAAATTGGGCTATAAATAGAAACAGTAATTTCGAACGCGCCCCTATCATATCAAAGAACCTAATATTGATTTTATATTCTTCACATTTCTGCGGTAATAAAACTTCTCAAATGTACTTGTAATGTTAAGCTGTATAAGGTGTTAACTTTAATCAAAATAGCCTCTTCAATCTTTCATTTTTCTATTATCGATACTTATCGTAGGCATTCCGATACAAAGCTTTTCTAAGAACACTGCCAGGCACATAAAGTGCAGTTGTGTGAAATTTCAAATCAAAATCGACCCAGCCATTTAAGACTCCATATAGAATGAACTCACACACAAATTTTATTTTTATATAATAGTAGAAATACATACATATATATACATACATATATGCATGCATACATATATGTATTTACATGCATATATACATACATATATACACATACATGTATGCATGCATACATATATGTATTTACATGCATATATACATACATATATAAACATACATATATGCATGCATACATATATGTATTTACATGCATATATACATACATATATACACATACATGTAAACATGTACATATACACATATATAAATATACTCAGATTATAAAGAAACTTCATCGATTTGTGATTGCATGGAAGAGTATTAAATGCTGTAAAAAATGTCTGACTTATATCAAATGGTTCGATATTTGGTTCCACCAACGTGATGCGATTGGTCAATACCTGCACTGGACAATCTGCAATGTTATCTGCAGAAAATCCAAGCAATTGCTAGAAAGATTCAGAATCGATTAACCATTTAATGAGACTTGGATCGACATACAGCCAGACAGAACAATCAAAGCTAAACACCAGAACATAATGATTAAATAACATGGCAGAAAGTGTTTGTGCAGGCATTATAACCGATAACTCGAAGAATGGACTATCTACGGAAATGGCCCAAAAGAGTCGCCAAAAATACATCCAGAACTTCCATTGCAAAAAAAAAAAAACGGGAAGAATGAATGAACCAACGGCATGTAAAGTATTTTCTGGATAAATTCACCCAAGACGTTACAGATAAGGAAGGCTCTATAGACAGGCTAAAAATGGGACGGCCTCACTATTATCAGAAATATAATGGCTGCTTAAGATCAAGGCTTTATGATCAATCTATTTAAAGAAATGAATTGTTCTCAGCAATGACACAGAGATGTAGAGAGTCTGAACCACCTGTCATCTAGTAATACCGGTGTCCTCTCGGCGTAAAACCACCAGAATAACCTGAAAAGCAGTAAAACCTTAAGCCCTTATCATTTCGATCCCTAAGTGCTGGAAAGACTTCTACTCTAATAGTTTCTTCTTTCGAACTGCTAGACTTTGGAACTTCCTCCCTCTTTCCTGCTTCCCCAACAGTACTGACATGCAGAAATTTGAGTGTCATATAAACTAACATCTAGTTGCTCAACTCCCTATTTAGACTGTCCTTATAGGGATGGTGCCTTTTTCGTATTAGTTGCAATGTACCTTGTTTGGAGTGAATTTGAGTATCAAAAAAACTGAAGATGACTAAGAATCAAAGTTTGTAAGGTTCTGCTGTAGGGCGGCTACTATACAACGCGATATAATGTATTATGTAAATATCTCCACTGGACCATCTGTGAAAGTTTAATATTTTATGCAACAGAACATATACGAGAAAGAACAGTTGGAAATAAGTCGTATACCAATTACTATGACTATGTTTAGAAAACGGAGCTATTAAACCTGGCATAGTGATATGAGGTTAGAAGGAGAAAGAAGCAACCTTATTAGAAGTTAGTATTCTCAGTGGTGCTGGGTTAAACAGAGTTGAGAGAGGAGAAGATAATAATATCTTCTGTACGGCATGAAAAGAAATTGGAATCTTAGGAAGATTTCCACCATTCCAGTAATTATAGGGGCAACGTGACTCATGAAAACTAATTTCAAAAACTACCTGGCATGCCCCATCCAAATGAGAACAAAATAGCAAGAACAAGTGATGTAAAATTTAGAAATATAAATTTAAAATATTCAGCATATAAACAAATTAATAATTCTACAGATGCATTACGTTTAATTAACTTAAGGTCATAAATTAATTGAGTTAAATGAAATAAACTTGTGTCATTTTAACTTCTGCTTTCTGTCGGTGTATATTGCGGAGAAATCCTTTTTAATTAAAACTTTTTTTTAAAGTATATTTACTTCTTTTTCGGAATGATTTCATTTTAATGAAATATGTTATAATCAAAATATATTTCTTTGGTTATTACTTTTAAATGCTTCTTTTTGTTTTTCAGTTTTATATAATAAATTATATTTACATAAAATAATATTTACATAAAAAAATAATATTCAAATGTTTGCTAAATATCTTAAGATACAAATATATGTTTTAGTCTTTATTTGAAATGTTTTTACAGAATGGCTTTATATAATAAAACGATATATTTTAAAAGTTTATGTAAGAAATATTCTTTATTTTTAATTGCTTTTTAAATAACTTCTAATAAAATATATTTTTTGTGTCTTTACATTTTTTGTAAATATCTAATAATAAAAATATATTCTTATGTAAAGTTTTCAAATTAGCGTGGTCCTGGATATGACCTTAGACTATATCCAGTGGTGAGGCCCTAGCTTGCGAGCTTTGGGGAGTGTGGAGTCACCCTTTAATTGCCATTGCTCTCAGGTCCACTCTGACCCGGAATGGTAAGTACCTATTAGGGTTCCAACTATGGATTAAATAGAAATCGACTTGAAAACAACAAATATATTCTATTAAAAAGATTTCTTCAAAATCTTTGGATTCGGCATTAAATAACCTGAAAAGGGTTGATATGCCCAAAACAAAAACAATCAACCATCAAATTAGCGTTAAATAAATATTAACTAGAAGGGACTTCCCCTCCATATACACCGGCATGACTTCTGCTAAACGAAAAGTGAACGTCCAATCGCACGTTTATTTAATTTAACTGCTTATTGATACTATACCACCTTTTAAAGATATAAAAAAAAAATTATTACAAGCATATCTAACCCTACGAATAGTGTTGTCTATATATATAAATAACAGAAGAGTGAGAGTGAAATTAAATATCAGGTGCTCATTTCTGATATTTTCTCTTTGTGCTATATAACCAGTGGGTTAGTGTAAGTTACAGAGTAAGATATTAGTAGATACGAACTATTTCATTCGAGAGACCATACATTACGATCATGTAATCCCTACAGCTACCTACATTGAAAATGCTGCTGTGAAACCTGATATAGTTCCATATGGAATAAGTCAGAGAGAGAGTTGCAACCTTGGTTGAAGTGAGTGCCCCTAAAGATGGAGGTCTGAACAGAGCTGAAAGGGAGAAACAGACCAAATATCAAGGTCTCATGTATAATATGCAAAGAAACTGGAATCTTAGAGAGATATCAATCATACCAGTTATTATAGGTGCCACAAGGCTTATGAAGAAGAACCTGAAGTTCTACCTAACTAATATTCCTGGTGAACCAAGTGCAAAAGAGATCCAGACAATTGCAATTAAGGGAACAGCAAAAATACTAAAAAGAGCTCTCGGTTGGTTTCAATAAAAAGCAAAGCAATGTTAGCAGCTGGTTTTGCTGCCCCATACCCAGCGTTAAAATCTTCAAAAAGGGAGAAAATAAAAAAGGGCAAAATAACGCTAACGTGATGAACATAATATATCTCTACAAAGCCACTATTCACTAATCCATAGAATATTGTTAAAGCATAGTTTTTCTCTATTGAACAGGATAAAAAAGGCTCTAATCTAATAGGTGCCGCACTGTCAACTAAGCTCCAACTCCTTCCCCATCGCCGCAACATAGCTTCCCTGTGACTGTTTTACAATTATGTCAATAGAATTTGCTCCGACAAACTAGTAATACCGGTGTCCTCTCGGCGTAAAACCACCAGAATAACCTGAAAAGCAGTAAAACCTTAAGCCCTTATCATTTCGATCCCTAAGTGCTGGAAAGACTTCTACTCTAATAGTTTCTTCTTTCGAACTGCTAGACTTTGGAACTTCCTCCCTCTTTCCTGCTTCCCCAACAGTACTGACATGCAGAAATTTGAGTGTCATATAAACTAACATCTAGTTGCTCAATTCCCTATTTAGACTGTCCTTATAGGGATAATGCCTTTTTCATATTAGTTGCAATGTACCTTGTTTGGAGTGAATTTGAGTATCAAAAAAGTGAAGATGACTAAGAATCAAAGTTTAATTCGTGGGAACGGAAGTTAATATTGGGGGAATCGAAAGTGATGTCATTACTAGAACAAGGGAGTTCTGGTGAAAAGCAAAAGTATAATTATATCTGATTCTCTCGCTTTCTTTTTTTCTTTCCCTCTCTCTTTCTCTCTATCTCTCACAGACACAAACTTTCTCCGAAGAGACAAACCATTGCTACCTTTCAATAAATAAGCGTTTTGTTTCGTTTCCTCAAAGAAGACAAAATCTTCACCAAGTTTTATTCCAGATGTTTGAAACGTCCACCAGCATTAAAACGATATTAATATGGTTTCTACTAGACACCGAAATAACTAGGAAAATGCCGCAAAAGGAAGTATGGAATCAATAAGATGAAGGACTAAACTAACGCGTATCCTATGATGTTACATTTGAAAGAAATGATTATGTAAAAAAATAATGATGATGATGATAATGATATTAATAATAATGATAACAATAATTACAATAATAACAAAAAAATAATAATAACAATGACAAAAACAACAATAATAATAACAATAATAGCAACAATAAAAACAATGACAATGATAATAATGATAACACTAATAATAACAACAATAATAACAATAATAAAAACAAAACTAATACGAAAAATACTAATAATAGTTAAGCAATAATAACAATGGTAGTAATTATAATAATGATAATGATAACAAAAATGATAACAATAACAACAATAATAATAATAATAATAAAAATGACAACAAAATTAATTAATATTATAACAATAATAATAACATTAATTACAATAATAATAATAATTACAATAATAATATTAATAACAATAATAATAGCAATAATAATAGTAATAATAATTATTATAATAACAGTAAAAATAACAACAGTAATAATAACAATAATAATAATGACAATAATAATAAAAATAATTATTAGAAAACATCATGCAATTTAAATGAAAGCGCTCATCCTTAAGGAAACGGTGAAGGTGAACAAGCTGCTCCAATGCATCCCAATTATAGATTTTAACAATTTATGCAGGTGATAAGCCAGTAAGTAAGAGCAGAAAAAGGCTGGGAAAGAAAATGGACTGACAAAACCTGGACGGAAAGTGAGGCTTGAACACAAGATCAACAAACTAAAAAAAGAATAAAACAAAAAGAAAACGACTAGAAGAGGATGGAAAAATAGAACTGTGATTAGCAGAGGTGGGGCTTAACAAGAAACATGAAGAATTAAAGAAAAAAATAGCAGCAAAGGAAAGGAGATTAATACGATACAAATGTGAACAGTGCAAATAAAACAAGACCTTTGAAAACAATGAAAGCCAGTCTTATCAAAATATGAACGGAGGAAAAACAGAAACAAAACACTACTGGAACCAGATATGGGAAGAAGGCAAGAATCATAATAGAAATGCAGAAAAGCTGAAAGGCATGAATGAAGAGTCACAGGAAATCGAAGAATTAAATCTGCAATGAAACCCCCTCCAGGCCACCCTACGAAAAATGGCAAACTGGAAAGCACCGGGTCGTGATGTAGTACATGCATATTGGTTTTAAAAAATTCACAATTTTACATGAAAGACTAATTCAAAACTTTTTTAAAAAATGTATCAAAGAAGCACATCTTCCAGAGTGGATAACCAAAAACAGAACTACACTGGTGCAAAAAAGTCGCAGCAAAAAAGAACAATCCCTAGAAAATACAGGCCAACAACATGTTTACCTACAATGTGGAAAATACTAACAGCACAACTGAGGGAACAAATTTTCCATTCAGTTCATAATCGGGGACTACTCTCCAAAAAGGAAAAAGAGGAACACATCACCTATTATACTTAAACTAAAAGGTCACGAAGGAAGTAAAAAGTAGAAAAAAGAAACTTGGCCATAGTATGGGTTGACTACAAGGTCTATGACAAGATTCAATAAGTATGAATAATATAATGCCTTAGAATGTACAAAATGCCAGTCAGGATTATCAATTTAATAGAAAATGCAATGAGAACATGGAAGCTTGAACTGACAACTAATGGACAATACATAACAAATTAAAATACAAAGAGGCATCTTCTAAGGTGATTCCCTATCACCACTACTGCTCATCATAGCCAGTATGCCCTTTAATAATATACTAAGAAAATGCAAAGCCAGATAGAAGTACACTAATGTAGATAAAAGAATGAACCATCTAATGTATATGGATGGCCTAACACTGTTTGAAAAAACTAAAGAGGAACTAGAAATGCCAATAACTACAACCAGAATCTACAACCAAAATATTTGAATGGAATTTGGTTTTAAAAAGTACGCACTGCTGATCATGAGAAGGGGAAAATTGGAGGCAACAGAAGTCATGGAACTACCCAACCAAACGGAGATGAGGACACTAGGTGAACATGATAGCTATAAATATTTAGGAAGTTTTTGAAGCAGACATCATCAAAGCAACAGACATGAAAGAGAAACACATGGGCAGTGTCACTAGTATGTTACACCGGACCGTTCATAAGGTGGATCAAAAAAGAACTGAGGCATCGCGATCAGAAGACCAGGAAACTCATGAGTATGCACAATGCACTACACCTAAAGGATGATGTTGACCAGCTCTATGTGAAAAGGAAAGACGGATGAAGAGGACTGGTTTGTATAGAAGCGTGTGTAAAAGACACGAAAAATAATGAGAAAAGTAAATTATGTAGAACACTGAAAGAATAATGACACTGAAACATTGAAAAAACGAACACGATGGAGAACAGAGAGACAAGGAATAAGAAGAGTAAAGAAAAAAGGGAAGCTACGATTCATAAACATGACAAACGACGACACTAACGAAAACACATGGGCATGGCTACAAAAAAGAAACCTAAACAGAGAAAGTGAATCCTTAATAACGATCTCACAATATAACGCAGTTAGAACCAACCATAACCACGCAAGGATCGACAAGATACAAGAAAACAATTGATGTAGACTCTGTGGAGAAAGAGACGGAGCAATAAACCACATAATTAAGCCAACAACTGATAAATGTTTCAGACACAAACCGATTGCAGTACAGAAAAATGAAAGTCAGAAAATTATATGGGATATAGATATACAAGCAGATAAACTCATGAAAACTGAAGTTGTTTAACTGTAAATTAATCCCCGTTCAACTTACACCCACCCAAAAAGGTAATAGTATCAACATTGACTAATCCCAGACGAAATAGTCGAGAAGGGTCGAGGAGGATTGAAAGATCAAGGAGAGAAAGCATTGACCAGACCTCCATAGGATGGGTGCGAAGAGAACTGGGACACTGGGGAGGTTTCTTGACACTCAAATGCCAGTGATTATCAACGGTCATTGCGAACGGCTGTTGCGATAATTCAAATTCATTTGCAAAAGCTATCAAAAGAGGTGGAGAGTATTGGATATCTGGAAAGAGTTGATGTTAATCAAACTCCAGGGATCCCAATAGGTTCTTGTTAGTGAGTAATCTCTAATGATGACCTGTGTAAGAACTCCTAGTGAGTAGTAATAATAAGTCCATTTACGGAGTTAATACATATCGTCAGGTACATGATTTCGGTTTGTAAATAAATAGGTTTGCAACTTCGTTATGAACATATACTATTATAACTGTTGGGTGTGCGTCTTATTCTTCGTACATTTCTTTCTATGCCATTTAACTCTCTCTCTCTCTCTCTCTCTCTCTCTCTTTCTCTCTCTCTTTATTTCTTTATTTCTCTCTCTCCTTCTCTCTATGCCTTTGAACTCTCTCTCTTTCTCTTTCTCTCTCTCTCTCTCTCTCTCTCTCTCTCTGTTCCTTTATTTTTTCCATCTCTCTTTAATTCATTGCTGCAAGCTTCAACCTTGCCGCTGTCACAGGATGTTGTCTCAGTCATTGACGCTGTCCACTGGGGGTGTCAAGTTCCTTGGCTGTTTGCTCCGGTGTATAGGAGCGGCGCGGTTGGATGATCGACGATGTCGGTGGTGTTCTTTCAGCTAAGACGCTCGTTTCTCCCATCTAGGTGGACACTCGTTGGATGGCCATTTTTTACACAGCGATTGCCGTGCAGTATGCATCGACAACGCACGATTAATGGCATTTCATACAGAATCAGTTGTCATGGTGACAAGCAAAGCAACTGGAAAAGAATAAGAATACTTTTATGTTTATCTATCAACGTATTTGCATTATCTATCTCCCCACTTCTCTCTATTTCTCCCCTCTCTCTCTCTCTCTCTCTCTCTCTCCCATATGAAACACGTGAAAATTCAGTATGTTATTACTATAAATCTTATGAGATGATTGACCAATGTTTTATGATTTTAGGTTCAAATGAACAGCTAGGGCAGTAAGTGGAATGCACTCTACTAAAGCCTGATTGTCATAGAAACGTATGGATTGCTTTAGACTGCTTTTATCTTGCATGAATTGAGAATCAGTTTTTGAGTGACAAAAGATTCAAGGAAATCAGGAAGTCCATGAGGAATGAGGCGAGGTGTGGGAGGAGTAAGGAAGTCAGAACACCAGAGCTGATCGTCCAAATAAAGAATTTCATGGATAAAGACTATCCTGAGAAAATAAGTGCACAGTTTGGTGTCAGTGTACACATAATTATTCGGGTAACTGAAGATGCGGAAGATTTTCGCGAACGTGCCAGTTCACAACTCCATCCTTGTCACAGACTATTTGACCAAGATGGGCATCAAGACAATCCAGACTTCTGGTTATTCCCTAAACTCAAGGAAAACCTTCGAGGCTATCGTTATGAGAAAATTGAGAGGATGTTACGAGGGTCATTGACACACTTATACAAGAGGACTTCCATAGGGTTTTCCAGATATTATTGGAACAAGTGCATTGCAGCCGGAGGAGATAACTTCGAAGGAGACTATAGTTTCATGTGTGTACTATCAATAAAAGTGCCTATACGAAAGAAGTCTAGAAACTTATGGAAGGCATATCGTGTATATATATATATATATATATATATATATATATATATATATATATATATATATATATTAAGCTACACTAAATATTCCGCGTTTCATCCACTCTTGGACTCTTCAGGCATATGCGCATAAGCCTGAAGAGTCCTAGAGTGGATGAAACGCGGAATATTCAGTGTAGCTTAATCGCCATATACATTTATAACTTACTAACTAGCTCTACCTACGTATTAAA
Source organism: Euprymna scolopes (assembly GCF_053919585.1). NCBI lineage: Eukaryota > Metazoa > Mollusca > Cephalopoda > Sepiida > Sepiolidae > Euprymna > Euprymna scolopes. Next base: position 8,594,991 of record NC_136491.1, on the reverse strand, counting down.
GTAAATACTTAAAGTTTACGCATAAATCTATACTTTCGTATATTAATTTTATGTGAGTAAATTAAGTAGTTATATATATATATATATATATATATATATATATATATAAAATATATGTGGCGATTAAGCTACACTGAATATTTTATAACTTACTAACTAGCTCTACCTGCGTATTGAGCACTTTTGAAGTAAATACTTAAAGTTTACGCGTATATTAATTTTATGTGAGTAAATGAAGTAGTTATATATATATATACATATATATATATACATATATATATATATATATATATATATATATCAAGCAACTAATGGCGGAAGTTTGCTAATGAAGTGCCGTTGTAAATTTCAGTCCAATACAATATAAAAACTAATATGCCCAAGGAGTTTTTCAATATTATTGAAAATTCTTTCAAATTCCCACATAAATATAGCACTCTATTCAATACGAACATCATCCTGGACACACTATATATTACCTAAAAACTAACCCTAAATAGTCCTTCATTTATTCCCTTCTTTCATTGTTTTTAATTTATCTTGAAATAGTATACTTGCCCTTAAGTAGATTTATTACCCCAATTGCTTACTTCTTAATAATCTCCGCACCTACCAATGAAACTATCATGTTAAATTTTCCCTCTATAATTATATTTAAAACGAATCGATATATTATTATAACTGCAACGTACTAATCAAGACCTCCTCAAATATTCTAAATCAATAACAGAGAATCTCAGGTGCATAACCACTTCAAACCCACTAGATTGTTAATACTGTCAATAGGCAGGTTATCATAACTAGCATATTTGAATTTATTTATAGTATTAATATTATTGTTATTGTTAGTATCACTTTGCTACAGTCACTACAATTATTATGAATAATAGAGCTTACTCTATGGACACTAACACACGCTATATTATAAGGAATGATAATTTTACTGTAATCATTATTAAATCAACTTCAGCATTAAAATAGTCATCCCGATTTATCAAAAATAAAAGTGATGTAATGGAATAACCTAACATCCCTTCATAGATGAAATGAACTATATATATATATATTGACCTTCTCACGTGACTGACAGAGAAGGAAAAAAGACCAGAAGAAAATAAGAAAAAGAGACAGGAAGAGAATAAGAAAAGTAACTATTATTATTATTCCCTTGTTGTATTCTTATTTAAAGTAAGGATATAACAAATGGCGACAGGATTCGAATTCACAAATAGAAAACTTTAAGTTAAAAACATATTGGAAAACGAAGAGGAAAAATACTGCACGGAAAAAATTCAACTACTGAAAAAAAAAGCTAAGAAACGCACAAAAAATAAAGTTATATATTTTTTAATTCAGTCTGTTACGCTCCTACTAAAAAAAAACAGAAATCGACATTTTACGAATCCTTGAAAAGAACAACTTTTGAAAGTTGTCCATTTCAAATTTCTTTTGTTTCAAAAAAATTAAGGCGGAAAAGAACGCTTGCATGCTGTTGGTTCAGTATCAATTTCGTGTGTGGTAACAAAACCTTTTCTGCAAACGAATGTTTTTAGTAGTAAAAAAAACCTATTCGGTGAATTTATTTAATGTTTTGTGCAGGTACTGTTAACCTGTGTAAAAAAATTCTTCAACATTAAACAATTAGCCGAGTTTACAAAAACGATAGAATTAGCACTGGCAGCTCAACAAAGCCAGATGGGATTTTTACAAAAAGAATAGTTAAAACAAAATGAAGTATTAAAAACAATATTAATGAAACAAGAAAAAAAAGGATTGTCGGTTCACTCCGGAATGAATTGCAAATTCGCTAACAGAATTTTTATATGAACCAACTAATGGCTTAACGTTTCCAGCATATTATCGTAGATACAAAAATATTTTTCCAAACGATGTCTGGCCTGGTCGGGTGAAGAAAAAATATTTTACTGTTGCAAAAACTGGGTTCCCATGAAAATACCAAGTATACCGTTTTTATTCTCCCAAGGAAACCCGAAGATATTTCTTTTAAAGAGACGATAGAAATTTTATCGATCATTTTCGGGGAACGGGATAGCTTATTTCATACTCGTTATAGGTGTTTAAATATTTTGAAACAAGATGAAGACTTTATCGCCTATGCTGGAAGAGTAAATGCCCAATGCGAGTTATTTAAGTTGAAAGACCTGTTTAAATGCTTGATATTTGTGCAAGGGTTAACATTCTCGAAGAATAAAGAGATTCGTTCTAGGATATTATCCATTATGAACCCAGACATAGAAATAGCATTGCAGAAAGTTACTGAGGAATGCCAGAAACTTAAATTTAAAACAGGATAATACTAGTATCGAAGAGAAAAATGTTGACAAAATACAAAGGGTAAAGCAAGGTGACCACTATGTAAAAAAAATACTGTAAGACGTGTGGAGGAAAGAATCACTTCACAAAAGAGTGCTACTTCAAAAGCAAAATATGCTATAAGTGTGGGCGTAAAGGACACAAGTCAACAGTGTGCAAAAACGAGAAATACTGTAAGCCTGAAATAAAGACCACTGATTCTAAAAAAGAGTCCATATACGGTAAAAAAGGAAATATATTGAAGTTAGATTGAATGGCCGGAAAGTAAACTGTCTTTTGGATACTGGAAGTGACATATGCTTTATTGATGAAGCAACATGGAAGAAAATTGGTTCTCCAAAGCTGCAAAACACAAAGAAAATTGCCAGAGGAATGTCTGAAAATAGATCAAAATTTAAGGGTGAATTTTATACTAATGTGACCCTGGGTGAAAAGACGTTAAAAACTAAAATGTATGTGATACCTGGAAAAAATTCTAATCTATTCGGTATAGAATTGATGATACTTTATGGGAGAAACCAATAAACTCATTTTGCAAAAGAGTAAATGTGACAGGATCTGAAAGTCCCAAACTGCCAGGAACATTTGTTGGGGATTTGAAGAAGGATTTTTAAAATGTATTTTCTGAAGGTCTGGGTTGCTGCACTAAGACGGAAGTGAAATTTGAACTGAAAGGTGAAGCGAAACCGGTGTGTAAACCCAAAAGGAAGGTTCCGTATTCGGCATTATTAACAATCGAGAAAGAATTAAATAAACTCGAAGAAATCGGAGTAATAAAGAAGTGGATTACTCTGAATGGGCATCACCTACAGTTTATGTGAAAAAGAAAAAAAAATCAGTGTATGTGGAGATTTTTCGACGGGACTGAATGATTCCTTAAAGGATCATAACTATCCACTCCCTACCCCTGAGGAAATATTTTCTAAGTTAAATAGAGGAAAAATTTTCACAAAAATTGACTTGGCAGAAGCATATTTGCAGGTCAAAGTCCACGAAGATTGTTCTAAATGCCTGACAATGAATACTCATAAAGGATTATTTTCCCTAAAAGGAATGCCGTTTGGGTTGAAAGTAGCACCAAATTTATTCCAACAAATTATGGATGCCATGTTAGCAGGCTTGGATTTTGCAATGGCTTATTTAAACGACATTTTGAGAAGAAGCAAAACGTTGAAGAACATAAAAACCATATTCGGAAGATATTCGAGAAAATAGAAGACTACGGATTTAAAGTGGCTCTCGAAAAATGTAATTTAGGTATGGACAAGATTGAATATTTGGGACAAATAATTGATTGGAAAGGTAGAAGACGTAACCCAAATTAGAACTGCACGCCTGTGGAACTCTGTTCCGTCTGCCTGCTTCCCACCTGACTACAATCTGGATGTCTTCAAGTCCAACGTAAAAAAATTCCTGATGAACCGCCTCCTTAAGTAGACAGTTTTATTAAATCTCCACATTAACGTACTGTACTTGCAATAACCCTTATCCCTGGGTGGCTTCTGGGTCTTGATAAGTGGTGACCACCTTATAAAAAAGGGACAGAAGCAATTAGAGACATGCCTAGACCAGACAATGAAATGAAATTACAATCATTCTTGGGTCTAGCAAACTACTATAATTCTTATATCCCAAATATGCACGAACTAAGAGCACCATTAAATGAATTATTGAAGAAGAATCAAAAATGGCTCTGGAAAAAGAATGTGAGGAAGCATTACAAAAAATTAAAAGATGTTTGTTATCGGATCTAACGTTAGTACATTACGATCCGGAAAAGGATTTAATTGTAGCGGTAGATGCGAGCGAATACGGTTTAGGTGCGGTGCTTCTACACAGAATGGAAGATGTATCAAACCAATTTCTCGCGCCTCAAGGGTTTTATTGCCCACTGAAAGAAAGTACAGGCAGATCGAAAAAGAGGGTCTGGCGATTCTGTATGCCGTGAAAAAGTTTCATAGATTCATTCATGGAAGATCTTTCGTCTTGGAAGCGGGCCATAAACCATCACTATCGATTTTTGGTTCGAAAAAAGGGATTCCTACTCATACGGCAAATAGATTGCAGAGATGGGGTATTATTTTGCTCAGTTACGATTTCAAAATGAAACACCTAGTATCTAGTAAAATTGCACATGCAGATGGTTTGTCGAGATTGATCCCCAGTAAAATTGAATTTGAAGAAACTGTTATAGCAGCACTAAAAGAAGAAAATGAACTAACAGATATATTAATAAATACTGTTAGGGAACTTCTTATTACACTTGAGGAAATAAAGAAAACAACAAAAACAGATAAATATATTAATAAGATAAAAAAAAAACAAGTGGGACAAGATGAAAAGAATAGAAAAGGATTAAAAGTGTTTCCATTTTCTATGTGTGATGAAACTTTGATGTATGCAGACAGAGTGGTAATACCGCAAATATTATAAAAGAAAATCCAACAGGAATTCCACATGGGACATCCTGGAATCTCCAGAATGAAGGCCCAAATGAGAGGATTCACATACTGGCTTGGAATGGATCAGGACATTGAGAAAATGGTGAAATTATGTAAAGATTGCATACTAGCCGCAAGATCTCCCCCCATACGGACGCAACCTTGGCCTAAAACAGATGTACCCTGGACACGTATCCATATCGATTACGCAGGACCTCTGAAGGGATATTATTACCTAGTAATCATAGATGGTATGTCAAAATGGCCAGAAATTTTTAAATACAAACACCCTACAGCGGTAAACACAATAAAAGCGCTGGACGAGGTATTTAGTCGGTTCAGAGTTCCGAAAAAAATTGTGAGTGATAATGGCACTATGTTCACAAGTCAAGAATCCAAGCACTACTGTGAGGCTGTTGTGGGGAATCACCCTCCAAATGGACTGTTCTATCCATTATATAAACCATAGACCTTTTGACCCCAGGTGTGGATTAAACACCAGAGCGACCCTCGCCTGCTCAGTGACGTTTACTACTCTTTTCAATTGTAACCTTTTTACGTTATAGTTCCAGTAATACATTGTTTAAACTCTATTCCATTGTCCTGTTTTCTTTTTGGCTTATTGCAAGCCATAACACTGACAAGGATCATACTAAAATCGAAACCAGTAACGACATTGAAAAAAAAATAATCGCGTTGAAATATTATTCTAAAAATACTAACAACGTCGGACTCAAATGTTATCAAGCCTAAGGAAGTGTCTAACATAAACTTGCAACTGAAAGGTTTACGGTAACTAAAAATAAAACGCAGATCATTACGGTAAAAAATAGTTGAAAAGAAAAAAGTTCGTCACGATTTTCAAAGATAGCGCTGTACTTTTGCAAAAAGCAAAAGGTTCGTCGCGTTTAGAAAAGTAAATTTTTATATTTTTGGAAAAAGAATTCGTCACTTTTGGTTTTCGCTGCCAAAATCGGCCCTTATTTTTTTTTTCTCTGGAGAAAAATATACTGATTTTTTTTTTCTTTAGACAATTAACGTTTTATATATTTATGTTTTTCTGTTCGTATAATTGTCTGGAGGAAGAAATAAGAAAGAATAAAACGGTTTTGTAAAATTCAGCGAACGGTTTGAAATTGCTAATGCTGACAAAGCAAAATAGACGAATTGAAAGTAGCGTTGGAACATTTGACCAAGTTGCTTATCGATGTCGCAAAACGTCAGTCACAATCCGAAAAACACTGAACTGAACGTCAAATACGATTCGAGGAACAGCAAAAGGAATTGCAAAAACAGTTAGCGGAATGTCAAATATGAACCGAGGAACAGCAAAAGGAAGTTCAAAAACAGTTAACCGAACGTCAATTGAGAACAGAGGAATTGCTTACAGAACTTGTTAAGAATAATGCGAATGCGGAAAGCAATTCAGCATTTTCTCAGAATACAATATGGATCGAGATAGATAATTTTAAATACGAGGAAGGGGAAAAATCATTCGCAGCGTATTTTCGGCGTTATGAAGATTTTTTTTAATATTGACTGCAGCAACTGGTCTGATCAAAAGAAAACCATACTTCTACTACGAAAATTGGAAACGGCTGAGCATGATAAATTCGTGGATTACATCATGCCTCGGAAAACAGCAGATTTATCATTCAATGAGAATGTAAATCTGTTAACAGAACTTTTCTCGTCGAAAACGTCTCTTTTCATTAAGCGTTGGGGATGTTTGAATGTGGTAAAAGACGATAATGACGATTTTGCCACCTACGCAGCTTTAGTGAACAAACACTGTGATGACTTTAAGTTGTCTGAACTAACAGCAGACAATTTTAAATGTCTTGTGTTTGCGCAAGGGTTAACCTTGGGAAAAGATGCGGAAATCACAAAAATTAGAAAATGAACCGAACTTAACACTTCAAAAATTGACTGAGGATTGTCAAAAAGTAGAAATTATTTTTTTAAAAAAAGATGCAAGAAATATCGAAGCAGGCATCGCGAATATAAAAAAAAGTAACTAAGAAAAAACCGTCGAAATGGCACACAGACACAAACCACCAAAACTCAGAAAAACTAAAAGCACCGAGCGCTTGTTTCAGATGTGGTGGAATACATTGGGTAAGGGATTGCCCATTTTTAACAAAAAGATGCCATTTATGCAATAAGATCGGTCATAAAAGTTCGCACTGTAGGAAAACTCAGAATAACTAAGATTGTATGTGCTAACAGATAGTGAGGACCTGTTCGGTTCTGACAGCATGGAGGAGTTTCGTCTCTGGGATCTTCCTATATTCACGTTCTGCAAGTAAATAAAAACCTGCCCAGCAGAAACGGAGAAACTTATAACTCGTTTTAAAAAAGAATTCACAAACGTATTTACTCATGGCCTGGAGATATGTACAAAAATGGCCGCAGATTTTAAGTTGAAACCTGGCACAAAACCGGTGTTTAAAAAGAAACGTAATGTCCCGTTCGCTTCCCTGAACAAAATATATCAGGAACTAGACAGATTAGAAAGCATCGGTATACCGGCTAAAATTGAATATAGTGAGTGGGCTGCTCCGGCAGTTTACGTACAGAAAAGGTCCAAGAAAATTCGCGTTTGCGCCGACTTCGCGACCGGACTCAACGGGTTCTTAGAAGATTTTCACAATCCATTACCTAGTCCAGAAGAAGTGTTCACGAAATTAAATGGCGGCAAGTTTTTTTTTTCTAAGATCGACCTAAGCGACGCTTACTTACAGATTCCGATAAACGACAAAAGCGCTAACATCCTCTGTATTAACACTCATCGGGGTTTGTACAGATACGAAAGACTCGTGTTTGGTATCAAGGTGGCATCCGCAATATTTCAGCAAGTAATGGATACTATGCTGTCCGGCTTGGACACCGCAATCGCATATCTTGATGACATTATCATAGCGAGCAAAAGCAGGGAGGAACATGAAAAACATATCAGACAAGTATTCAGTCGAATACAAGATTATGAATTTAAGATCAAAGCAGATAAATGCGAGTTCTTTTTATAAACAATAAAATACATGGGTCAAATAATCGATAAAGATGGCAAACACCCAGACCGAGATAGGGCAACCGCTATTAAAGAAATGTCGGCACCAGTAAACATAACTCAATTGCAGAGTTTTTTAGGTTTGGCAAATTATTACCGGAGGTTCGTCCTAAATATGCACAAATTGCACGCATCACTTAATGAATTGCTGAAAAAGGATAAGGCTTGGGAGTGGACAGAAGATTGCCAGACATCATTCCAAGAAATAAAAAGAATCCTGACTTCACAGAAGATTGCCAGACATCATTCCAAGAAATAAAAAGAATCATGACTTCAAAACTATTCCTAGCGCATTTCAATCCGCAGTTGGACATAATAGTATCAAGCGACGCTGGTCAATATGGCGTCGGGGCGTGCATGCTACATCGAATGCCGGATGGCTCGAAACAGCCTATTGCTTTCGCATCACAGACTCTCTTGCCAGCGGAAAAGAATTATTCTGAGATCGAGAAAGAGGCTCTAGGAATTATATTTGCAGTTTCAAAATTCCACCATATAGGATAACACCAAATACAAATACAAATGCTAAATTATCCTCAGCTGAAATTATTTGCCAGAAGGTACGTTCGGTGTTCGACCGGTTAATCCCAAGAGAAAAGATTTTTTTTTAAAGTATCAAGGATAATGTAAGGTACAAGATTTAAAATGACGGGGATCCAGTTTTCATCCAAAATTATCGGGCATGGAAGAGTTTTTGGGAAGAAGGCATAATCTCAAGAAGAATTGGGAAATTGGTTTATAAAAAGGCAGACTTTTTCCACAAAAAACATATTAACCAACTGAGACCCTGATACATAGAAACAGTCAGAAACCAAGAGTTACCAATGGAAGTGCTATATGACACTTTCCATATACAACCTCGAAACAAGGAAGTACCAGTAACTCAGAAATCCAGTCACTCTCCAAAAGTAAAAAATCGGCAAACATAAATGGTGAGGAGAAGTGAAAGGAAAAGGAAAAAGACCGAATTTTTTGGACAAAGTTTAAAAAAGAAAAAATGGTAGACGCCAAATTCTATGGAAGAATTTAGCTTGGGAGGAAGGTGATGTAATGGAATAACCTAATATCCCTTCACAGATGAAATGAACTATGAATATATTGGCCCTCTCACGTGACTGAGGCAGAAGAAAAAAAGACAGGAAGAGAGTAAGAAAATATGTCGAGTAACTCTTATGTCACATGTATTCCCTTGTAAATAAACCCCTTTGTCTTTCACCCATAACCCCGTGTTTTTGCTGTATTTTTATTTAAAGTAAGGATATAACAAAAAGCCATTACATGAGTTTCACATTTTAGCAAAAAATTCAAAATTATCCTCAAAGTCTTGAAATAACTCTGGCATTATTAGTTTATATACCGCCTAGTGACAATTCAGAAACTGCTATGCTTTGCTAATCCATCTTCAACATTAACCTTTCATTTTCAAAATCTAGTCTTAGTAAATAATTTCAACCACTACCTTAGTATCATATTTCATTAGATTTGGTTAGGTTTATCAAATTGAGTGTCAAAATGTCTTTTTCTGTGTAACAGTTCTTAATGTCTACATCTGACATCCCTATATACTCTTGTAATTACCACGGAAAAAATTCTTCGACCATATAGCTTAGTCTTTTCCTTTCACCCACCCTCTTTCTCTTTGACCTAAATTGTCTCCGTTGACCTCCTCCTCCTCCTCCTCCTCCTCCGACAACACACTTTGACCTATGCTGCTGACCCAGTTGCTGAAGGTGGAGAAGCTGTTTCGATCAGTAATCCGATGACAGTTGAGAGGCAAACATCTTCATTATAATTTAAAATTTTCGCACTGCATCCGAATTTCTTCGACTGACGGATTTTTATCATCTCGGAACGTTTTTTTTTATATATTCACAACAATTACACAGGATTTAATCTCATACAATACTTCATAACTGAATTTAAAACTCCGAAAACCCCTGCATTCCACTTTTGCTTCGAGACATTTACAGAGGATTACTTTACAGTCTGGACTTACACAATGCGGTTTGATTTCTTTTTTCTTATTTTCCTCTCTCTCTCTCTCTCTCTCTCTCTCTCTCTCTCTCTCTCTCTCCCTCCCTCTCTCTCCCTCCCTCTCTCTCTCTCTCTCTTTATCCCTTTTGACAAACCTTATGCAAGCATTAATTTAATAACATTACTCTACATAAACTGTATTTTACACTGAATTTTATGAAATGTTAAAACCAGCAAATCATTAGCTTCGCTATTTTTATGATCTGCTAACTACTTTCTTTCGTCTGATGAAAAGAACCTTATATTCTTTAAAAATCCGAGGAATAAGGATAGTTCAGCACCTTTCTTTATTGGATGTATTCTGTTGAAAAATAAATTGTTGCATGTAAATTTTCGGTTTACAGTCTCTGTTTATGTTATGCTTAGGACATATATATATATATATATATATATATATATATATATATAGTCATCCACATACAGTACTGTTTCGCTGTTCCACAGCTCATCAGTGCGGCTAGACATGTAACCACCTCAAGCCAGGATTGAAACCCGACTGTCTGTATGGCAGTCAAGGCTCCTAACCATTACGCTATTGGCGGCCGCTGAACGAGTAGTGAATTTAACGATGTTTTGACATCGTCCGAAATACCGCCGCTCGATTTGTTTACATATATATATATATATATATATATATATATATATATATATATATATATATATATATATATATATATATATATATATATATATGTAGGTTTTGTAAAAATATACGCTTTTTTATTTATTTATTTATTTTTTTTTTTTGTGTATACCAATCCTTTTTTTTTTTTAATTAGAAGTTCAATTTTGTTAAATATAACAGAACATACACTAACAAACAACAATTTTGTTTATATTCCAAAGTCCAACGTTTTGTTCATCTTGGAAATCATTTTTTCAAATATTAAAAAATTCGGCGCACTTTACAGACATGCTTCGTTCACGGGGATCTATAACTATTTGTATGTCAACATTGAATATTTCCTTCCGTGGACTCGTCAGAAAAAAAAAAGAAGTTTTTTATAACTTTCAAATATATATTCATGGTGTTTTGTTTGGTTGTTTTGTTTACGGAATACCAACCCTTTCGGGTTATTTAATATCAAGTTTAATTATGTTTTTTTTTTTGGTTTTTATTATTCAAGTTTTTTATGCCTCCAAATATTTATTCATGATGTTTGGTTTGGTTGTTTTGTTTTACGGCATATTAACCCCTTTCGAGTTATTTAATACTAAATCTGGTAATTTTGAAAAAAAGGTTTTATGCTTAAAGTTCCTTATATTTTAAAATATTTATTTATGATGTTTAGTTTAGTTGTTTTGTATGACATATCAACCCGTTTTGGCTTATTTAATGCCTAATTTTTTCATTTATTTTATAGTTTAGGGTTTTTATATCTTCACATATTTGTTAATGGTGTTTCGTTTGATAGTTTTGTAGGTCAAATTTGTTGTTTCGTTTGTCGCTTTGCATAACATAATAGGATTTTGTAAAATGAAATAAAAAAAAGGCAACAACACCAGTGTTCATTACATCATTATGCATTTTCTCTTCAGGAAAATCCTTGCAGAGAAAATGCATAATGATGTAATGTGAAAAATTCAGAATACAACAGAGAAAACTTACGTTCTGTGAGCGACGATCTTTGCTTTCTGGGGCAAAGCTATCATATCAATATTATTGGACCAATTTAAAATTGTATACACTTTCTTTTTAGTTATAAGTTACAAACGTATATTTATATATATATATATATATATATATATATATATATATATATATATATATATATATATATATATATATTTATCAGTGGTGAAAAAACCGCACTAGAGTGCTCAATGTGTAGCCAGAGCAGTATATAGGAAATTTATTACTGTGAGTCCAGAATGAGTTTGCATATTGTTTCAGCTAGGGGGGAATCCTTAAAAGAAGAGGAAATATCCGACTAGCTTCGTCAGAATTCATAGATGGACTGAGTTATAATACCAAATAAGAATGGAAAAATGGTAGCAGATGAAGGGGAGTTAGATAAGAAGCATTAACACATAATTAATATTTAATAATAACCCTCCCTCTTATTATATACACTCCTACTACTTTAAATTCCAACGTCCTTAATCTATTTTAAATTAATAATTATTGTATACTGTACGGTAATTGGGATCAATACTTCGAGAGACATTTTCAAATTACATGCGTACGAAATTAAGTGTATTTCTTTCGAATTCTATTGGCAGCCATCTTGTTTCTCGGGAAACGCTATCATATTAATACTGTATTGACTTAAATTAACTAAGATTAGTAAAAGTTGTATATAAAAATATATATATATATGTATATTTTAAACTAATACTTATTGTATATTGTATGCCACTTAAGGTTAGACCTGAGAGAGACATTTCACCTTTATATGATTACGAAACTTCTCATAAATACATCAAGGGCATTGCTCTCATGTTGTTATATACAATCCAAGGGAAATAATCATGCTTAAAAAACTTGCGTTCATTAGTCTCCTTTAATTAAGTGATTGCTTACGTTGAGTTGAATTGTTCATATGTATGTATATACATATCAGGAGTGGAGCTGGGACTAGTGCCACTCGTGCCCGGCCGACCAATAACTCGGTCAATATTATTCAAAATGGATTAAAAATAGATCGTTTGGCCAGAGAAATGTAGCCGAGAAGCGAGAAATTATCAAAGTTGGGCGCCCAACTCCTTTATTGGTGAATAAGGTTAGAACTTGTTCGTTCCAATCCAAATGGTTTAATGACATTAACTGGTTATGTGTGAGGAAATCTGAGGAAAAACTCTATTATTGGCCTTGCTTGCTTTTCACGCCTAAATCAGGACAATCATGGACTGATACTGGCAAGGTACGTTAGTCAATCTGTGCTTTACAATGGAGAGTCATGCAATAGCAACTATGATGACTTACTTTGGGTCCACAGATCATGGGTTAGGAACTGAGGTTGACAGAGGGCAGTGGGGAGCACGAGTGGCAATAATAGGCTAGAGTCGCCACTGATACATATATATATATATAGAGAGAGAGAGAGTCAGACAGAGAGAGGGAGATACAGAGAGACAGAAAGATGTACGGGCATAGTTTGCAAAGCCTGCACATGTTTGTATAGATATATATTAATATAAATAGTTTTATTTATTGTTGATCATAATTATATAAACCTGGTGGATATTCTCTGTATTTTTATCCTATGAATACATTTTTAACTTGGACTATGTTATAAACATGAACCACAAAAACGTTCGCCATAATTTTAGTTGTGTTATCCCTAGTTTCGTATTATGTTATAAACATTGAACGAAAACCTTATCCTTAGTTTCGTATTTTGTCACCATTTGAATGTTTTTTCTTACTATATTCATTTTAGAAACGTTTAGAAGTGTTACGTGTGTGAACCACAATGCCTCAATTTTTTTACATCTGTTTTAAATGAGATTTTTTACATACAAACATTGAGTGAATTCTAAAACAAAATTAACGAATTTTAAGAACACTCGCCTTTTTAACAAAAGTTTGACTCCATTAAATGGTTATGACTTTAGCGGCGTGTTCTCTTTTTATTTATTTATTTTTAATTCAATTTTCACCCCAAACAAGCACAGTTCCACTTTGAAGTAAGGGGCTACTTCCTGGACATAAGTTGCAGGGATATTATGAAGGGAGATGAGCAGCAAGATGTCTGTTCACATTACACTTGAACTTCTGTATGTCAGTACAGTTGAGAAAGCAGAATCCCGGAAGACAGTTCCAAAGTCTAGCAGTTCTGGAGAAGAAACTATTGGGGTAGAAGGCTATCTTACACCTAGGGTTCTCTACTGTATAGGGGTGGGATTTAGCTGCTTGTCGGGTTTGTCATGGGTATTTATGTCGATGGAGTATAAGTGCTTGTAGTTCGTCAGAGCATCCACCATTAAAATACTTGTAGAACAGGCAGAGAGATGCAACATTTCGTCGATGAGACAGATACTGAAGCCTAGATGACAGTTCGGAACCTATTAGGTTGGCGACTCTCTTTTGAACCCTGTCCAGGAGTGAGAGACAAGTAGCAGATGCACCAGCCCAAATGTGACAACAATACTCCATATGTGGGCGAATGGTGGCCTTATAGAGGTACAGGATATTTTCAGGCGTAAGTAGCTTTCTAGCAAGGTAGAAAGAGCCCACCTTCTTCGCAGCAGCCTTGGCAATGCTCTCAGTGTATCTATTCCAATTCATGTTCCCTGTGAACGTTAGGCCGATGAGTTTGAATGAAGTACTTCTACAGATTTGGGGTCTTCATCTAGTGTTTCTGCCATTTTCTTAAATATGTGTTTATTTGTTTTCCCCTCGTGCCTATTGTAGAGATTTGTGTCATCAGCAAATATAGCCATCTCAAAGACAATTTTAAATTGATTAATTGATTCGATATGCTTAGTATTAAGTATCGCTTTCTTTTTTCGTATAAATTCTAGAGTTTCCGTAATTTCAGTTTTTCACATTAATTTTAGAATCTGTTCATTTAACTTGCGATGAGCGTTTATAATCATTATATCACATATGATACTGTTCGGTATGGAATACCAGATAATAACGAAAATTTTGAGTTATAAGACCATAACATACGATCTTGATCATCCTTCGGGGTTCGTAGCGCAGTGAGTAGAAGCGCGGAGTCTCGACCGTTCCGAGTGAGCATTGTCTGAATATAGCGGTTTCAATCCTACCCAAAGCAAGCCAGAGGATTAGTCGGCCAAAACGTGGTGAGACAACAACAACTATGGAAGACAGTAATTACTGGGGATACAGTTACGAGACTCAGCATTCCTATCCCGTTGCGGTTAATTACCTAAAGAAGGCCAAAGGATGAGTTGGCCGAAATGGTGAAGCAACAAATATGGGGATAACAATCTGCAAATAAATAAACCGTTAAAAAATTGAATTCATTTTCATGTGTAAATTCGTCTTTAATCTCCTACTTTAATATTATCGAAATGGTGTCATTCTGTTATCTGATTTACTCTTAAACTAATTAACCGATCACTATGAATTTTGAAAGACCACTTATTGTTTTAAGGGGTCATATTATGACCGATACTTAATTTCATGCAAAGGAGTTGGAAGTCTTTCGTGAAAAACTATACACCTTCGATTTTTGTGAAACTTTAACAATGAGTATTAAATATAACTTGGGAGGTGACTGGTCAAGTGGTTAACAACGCAAACTGAAGACCTGGATGCTCCAAGTTCGAATCCAGTTCCTTCTACGAAGATCACTTTCACCTAAAATGTTGGTAACCTTAACAAGGATCCTTTTCGTAAGTACCCGATGTCTTTTTAGAAATAATTCTGACTAGAATAATATCGGTGAAACCAATGACAATAATAGAATGTTAATAACTTAAATTTTATTTTCTGTAGAGTATTTTATAGTTTTTATATGAAATATATCAACAACAATTCATTTTAAAATTCAAATATTTCAGATTTGCATTGAATTCGATTCATGATCATGTAACAACAATTAAGTAAGATTCCATCCAGGTTCTACCAGATTAGGCTTTCTGAAGATATCCAAATACTAATGATTACTACGATACTACCCCATTGATGACTGTACACGCAATAACCCTTATCCCCGAGTGGCTTCCGGGCCTTGATAAGTGGTGACCTACATGTAAAAAAATAAAATAAATAAATATTTTTTTCAAAATTACCGGATTCTGTATTAAATAACTCGAAAAGGGTGTATATGCTGTAAAATAAAACAAGACTAAACATCAGAACCATAAATATTTGAAGATATAAAGAACACGAACCATGAAATATTTTTCAAAAATTATTAAATTTGATATTAAATAACCCGAAAGGGTTGGTATTCCGTGAACAAAACAACCAAACAAAACACCATGAATATATATTTGAAAGTTATAAAGAACTTGAAGCATAAAAACTTCGGAATTGGCATTAATTAATCCGAAAAAGGGTTCATATGTCGTAAAACAACCCAGGAAAACAACCAAATATTCAATAGATACTTTGATGTTTGTATCACTTTAATCAAACTTTAATTTAATTTCCACTACTAACGGTTACTACGATATTGTCCCATTGACTACTGTACACTTTTTAACCCTTATCCTCGAGTGGTCTCTAAGCCTTCATAAGTGGTGACTCCTACGTTAAAAAAAATCATCGCTTAACTGATTAATTGCAATCTAAATATCGGATACATTTTAATAACAATAATTATTAAAAACACAAAGAAGAAGAAACCTGAAAATAGAGCGAAACCTTTCTTGTCATGTTTAGGTTAAATATTGAAAAGAAATGGTTCGGCCTTTTTTTTTTTCTATTTTTTTAAGCTTAATTGCATTGTAGTTTTCTAGATTAAACAATACTTTATTTTGTTAGATTCTTTTCGTTAGTATGCAGAGCGGTGATAACTGATTCTAAAACAAAATGGCGTCTTTTCATTAAATTAAAATATTTCGACCTTGGAATAAAGGGATATGTAAATTCTAATTTTGCCTCAGCGGTTTTCTTTAAAACGCTGCATGGATGGATAAATTTGTAATTTAGATTGATACTCCCCTCTTTCAATTTTTTATATGTATGTATGTATATATATATATATATATATATATATATATATATATATATATGTGTGTGTGTGTGTGTGTGTGTGTGTGTGTGTGTGTGTGTGTGTGTGTGTGTGTGTGTGTGTGTGTGTGTGCAAAATCCGATCCCGCATTTTGCTAATTCCTACCCTCTGATGAGAAGGAAAGTATTTCTTCGAAACTCCGCGAATTAAGGACTATCCACTTATCAAGTGTTTCCTTTTCAGATTAAATATGTTTTAACTCATTTCAAAGTGTTTTTAACATGTTTTATTAACTGTTTGCTCTTATATATATATATATATATATATATATATATATATATATATATATATATATATATATATATGTTTTTATTATTATTTTATAATACTAAAATTGTTGGTTACATATGTGCATGCATGCTTCAGTGGAATCTTAATTCAAGGAGACCACCTCATAAGGCAAAACAAAATGGAGCGATGTTGAAAAGAGAGTCAAGATTACAATCGTTTTTTATATGATATTCGGATATGGTTTCAGCTTTGGAAGAAAGTATACTTTGTGAGGTGCATACTCTTTGAACGTTAACAAGCGCCAAGTTAAAATAATACCAATACCCCCACTGCTACAGCTTGACCACATGATATCGGATCGTACTTCCCCTCTCTTCCTTAAACTCCCCACTCCTATACCATTCCTTTCACACACCTGTCTCCAAAACGCGGATTCCATGAACAAAGCTTCTTTCTTAGAACTGCACGCCTGTGGAACTCTGTTCCATCTGCCTGCTTCCCACCGGACTACAACTGAGATGTCTTCAAGTCCAATGTTAACAAATTCCTAATGAACCGCCCCCTTAAGTAAACACTTCATCAAATCTCCACACTAACGTAATGTACTTGCAATAACCCTTATTCCTGAGTGGCTTCCGGGCCTTGATAAGTGGTGATCACTGTGTAAAAAAAAATCCCTACTGTTCATATTCACAAAGCGGGAGCCATACCTGAATATCATATTAAAAAAAACAATTTAATCTTGACTCTCTTTTAAATACCGCTCCTTTTTTTTTTGTCTGATGAAGTGCTATCCTTTAATAAGGATTCCACTGAAACATGTATGCACATATGTAGCCAATAATGTTTGTATAATAAACAGACTATTTATATAGAAAGATATAGACAGATAGATATAGATTTCGTTAAAATATACGCTATTTTTATTTTTTTTCACTCTTTGTGTATACCAATTCTTTTTAAATTAAAAGCTCAATGTTTGTTAACATATACCAACGAACAACAATTGTACCCTATTCCAAAGTTCAACGTTTTATTCGTGTTGCCAATCATTTTTTTTTTTTTTTCAAAAATACAATATACTTCCAGAAATTTTACAGATCTGTTTCGTTCACGGGGAACAATCAATATTTGTATGTCAACATTGAATATTACTTACGTAGACTCGTCAGAAAAAAACAAAAAATCCTTAAAGAGAAATAATGGTGTAATGTGGAAAATCCAGGTAAAAGCGGAGAAAACTTACGTCGTCTTTTGTTTCTTCCCCGCCCTATTTTCTTCTTCCACTTGGATTCTCTTTTCCCCTTTTTATTGATTTTTCTTTTTACCCCCATTCACAGTTTCAATATTTTACGTCTAAAATTCTATTTACTTTTTTTAATTCTTAAAACCCTAACATCTCAACAGCATATTTGTTTTTCTATAATCCCCTTTAAAATATTTTACACTTGCAGGCTGCCCTGTATTGCCCGGTCGTAAAATACGCTTAAATATGATATTTTAATTAATGCAGATTTCGTATTTATTATTATACTTGCTTGGGTGCAAGGCGTTGCCCGGGTGTTTGGAGGTGTGTGTTGAGCAAGAAAAAAGTGATAGTAGGCAGACAAGCTCGAACCAGTACCGTGGAGGAAAAGACCGTGAAATAAACATGACGTCTTTGCCGTTGCGTCCATCGCCAAACCGGAAGTGGCGAAGGTTTAAATTAAGGCTAGTCAATGGAAAAGAGGGGATGACTTTCGAAAATATCGACGAAAAAAGCGACCCCTCCTTGTAGAAAAGTGCTCATTTGAGAGGAATGAATGTTTTTAGTCAATATTTCGATATTTGTCGTCCGAAGGGTTGAACTATAAGATGGTGAACTCTCTTCCGGTTGCCTGCTTTTCCAGCTGACTAAGATCAAAGTGTAGTATCTGTTCTTCAGATGCTGCACTTCATTTTCTTGTTCTCTTTCGGTGGAGGAGAAATCCTTCACGACTGAGACAATTTTTATTTTTGTACCTTTTCTCCACGTTAAAAAACGACCCTGGTGTCTAACTCTGTCCCGTGGGTAGGCATAGTAAATAGGTACAATATGATTGTCTTCAAGTCCAACGTAAACAAGTTCTTAGTGAACCGTTATCCCCTAAGTAATCTAATTAACAAAATTACCACTACTTATGTTTACTTCGTCATAATTACATTGACTAATGTATACCCATTAACCCTTATACTCGAGTGGCCTCCGAGCCTTGATAAGTTGTGATTCATGTGTAAAAAAATATCCAATTGCAATGAAGAGATGATCGCAGAAAAAATGGCGCATAGACAATCAGAGATTTCAAACATATACAGCAAATAAAAACAACCAAACTCACTTAAAATGAGTAAATGATCTTCAAAACACGATGCTACATATTAGGGACCCTGTTTGAATAGCGATTAAGTCAGATTTATTGATGATAAAAGGTCAGATTCCTTGGTGATAATCAAATTCTTTGATGATAACGTGTGCTGTAGTAGTACAGTCTACAAGAAGATTTTTGCCAAATTTACACGTGAATAGAAAAGTATGTTCTTCATCAAAGTTCTCAACGTTTTTGATGGAGTCCACTTTTGAGCTTTTATATCGGCATTGGAAACTTTTGTGATTGGGTCGTCCACAATTATAGCAGATAATTTTATTCCGGTTGTTGGGAAAATTATTTCGGAGGAAACCATGGCGGTGAGATACGTAATTTGGTTGTGTCGGGTTTTGAGAAGAATTTTTGAACTTCATGATGTTGCTAGAGCAATTATTATCCACGAGCATCCGATTCGTCTCTTCGCAACTACACAATGCTACTTTGAATCCGCTGAAAGTTATGGGTATTTCTTTTTGTGTTATAACAGTTGTAAATGGTTTAAAGTCGGCTGTAAGTCGCTTAAGTGTCAATGGGATTAATAGGCTTTCGCTTATAATCTCGCCTGAAAGTTTTAATGTATTTGCTATTTTGCTTTTTTGTTAGTTTGTTTGTTTTTTGTTTTTTTTTGCTCTTATAGTCTGTAATAGTCTCGTCTTCCATACGTTTTAGAGACGCTAGTTCTGTATATAAAGATATAATTTTGGGTTTTACTTTTGATAAATAATGTTCTCTTAAAATGTCCAACGCTTTACGTCCCTCATCCAGGGCATCTCTTATAATCTGTCGTCTAAGCATTGAATTGGTTCTGCAAAAACAGTTGCGGTCATCATTTCGATAAATCCAGGGTCGGTAGGATTCTTTGGTAGAGATTGAATAACTTTGTGTAGATTTTATATTCTTAAATACCCCAGAAATTTCACCTGCCACAATTTGAATTTAGATTCCAATCTGTCAAAACAAAGTCGATGGCTGTGCGCATAATCTGTTAAGTGTTGAGCCATTATGTTGAACAAATCGGCGAAGAATCAATGCAGTCACGATCTCGACTGTTGAGTAATTCTCTAGAACAAAGATAGCGGCATTAGATCGGCAAACAACCAATGTAGTTTGGATCAGCAGTGGTTCAGTCTTGTCAAGATGGAGAATGATAGCGAACTGACTTGAATCCAACATTGGTTGATTATACTAATACGTAGTTATAAATAAGATCGTCCAATTTTTGTGGTCATAACATCATTATAAATCAAAAACATGTTAACAGTGACCACGTGCACTTGTATTAGCACATTTATATTCACCCGTCGTCGTGTTAATATATTTATACTTTGCATATGAAATGTTAATATTGTGCCGAATCTTTCGACTTTGTTACTTGCCGCCGTAATCCAATGTCATTAAATCACATGCACTAATATTAACACCCTGGAAGAGACAGAACGAGGTATAACCTCTCACAACATAGAACCCTGATATAGTGGATGATCCTGACACCCCCTAAAAATGGATTACTCAACCTATAACAGACAATAGAAAGCGGTAACCAGACGGGGAGTAAGTTAGTCTTGATACTACGGTATTCAAGAGGCGTTCCAGTGTCAATATCTATTTCTTACATTGTACCGTTCTAAACTTGTTATGACTTACTCTATGTGTTAAGTCTCATTATTTTATACTGATTATTAGTGATGGGACGATTCCAATATTTTCCGCGATTCCGATACAATTGCCGATTCCGCTTCCGATCCCGATTCTTTATAAATCTCTAATTATTTAACTGTAAGATTGTTATATCCCCTGATTTTCATAAAAACACACGTTAAATGTGCAGATATTTTCCTAGACGTCAAAATTACACCTGTGGTGGATGATCTATCGATTTTAGCTTTACCGGTATTTTAAAAACCATGAATATTTACTAATGTATCAATATTACCGGAAATGGAAGATTTAACTTTAAACAAAATCAAATAAAAAAAGACAATTAAAAGAATCGATTTTAGCTTTACCGGTATTTTAAAAACCATGAATATTTACTAATGTATCAATATTACCGGAAATGGAAGATTTAACTTTAAACAAAATCAAATAAAAAAAGACAATTAAAAGAATCGATTTGGCATTGGAAAATATTCACCAATTTTTCTCATTCTGATACCGATTCCAAATGTTCTGATTTTTACGATTCCCAATTCCGATTAATCGTCCCAACACGATTCATTATATTCCCTTAGGAATATATTAAGCCATGATTTTTTTATTACATTTTCACCCCAATTTTTTTTTTTTAATTACATTTTCACCCCAAACAAAGCACAGTGCCATTTTGATGCAGGGAGCTATTATCAGGGACATAAGTTGTAGGGGTACTATGTATGGAGTTAGGCAGCAAGATGTTTGTTTACATTACACTTGAACTTCTGCATGTCAGTACAGTTGGAGAAGCACGAACCTGGAAGGAAATTCCAAAGTCTAGCAGGTCTGGGGAAGAATCTATTAGTGTAGAAGGCTTCTTACATCTAGGGATCTCTACTGTGTGCGAGTGGAACTTTGCTGCTTGTCGGGTTTGTTGGGGTACTTTTGTCGAGGGGATACAAAGGCTTGTAGTTCGTCAGAGCATCCATCATTAAAATACTTGTAAAACAGGCAGAGGGATGCAACATTTCATCGATGGGACAGAGGCTGAAGCTTAGATGACAGTTTAGGACCTATTAGGTTGGCGACTCTCTTTTGGACCTTGTCCAAGAGTGAGAGACTAGTAGCAGATGCACCAGCCAAATGTGACAGCAGTACTCCATACATGGGCGAATGATGGCCTTGTAGAGGTATAGGATACTCTAAATGACCCTACCCTTTAATCACCCCCCATACCCTCCTGAATAGATTAGCATCTCAGTATCACAAACTCCATTCGCCCGGGGCAAGTGAACAAAATCCTAGGTGGTGCTTCGTACTTATTATAGGTCTTTAAAATAATATTTTCAACTCTGTGTACTGTTCTAGAATTTCTGGCTACAAATGGGCTTGTGGCCCAACGGATAAATAAATAACTAATGCTTAAATCTCGATGAAATTTAAAGTTTAATTCTCATAACAAACAAACAAAAAATTTAATTACGTAATGCTATCCGATTATGGCTGACAGAACAAGACAATCTACAACCGAGAATAAAATAAAGGGTACGCATCTCTGCGTTGGAATAAGGATTGGAGACATCATTAGTAGCATTATACAGGAGTGCTTCAAAAAGTAAAGCTTCCTATTTTATTCCGCCTGAATGGATCAGAGTGGATTGCAAATTGAATTTTTATGATTACTGAACTTATACATTCATAGCATGAAAGTTTCATATCTTTGTTGAAGATATTGACGGTGTGAGACGCTAAGAAAGCAACGCCTGTCATGGACGTGCGTCAGAGGCAGGGATTTCTGGTAAAAGTGCATTTAGAATGGCTGTGACTATGTAAAAAAAATACATTCTCGTTTAAATGGCATCACTCCCGCCTTAGTAACTCTTTAACATTTTGGATAAAAAAAAATGAGGAGGCTTTTCGTTTGGACCCTCGTATATTGATTTTAATCTTTGTATGGAGATAACTTTTGTATGGGGACATAAAAATGGTGCAAAACTGTCGTGTTCGGAGAACTAATTCTTTCTAGTTCTTAAATGTAGGTATTTACGTTAGAGTTATATTTTATCATCAATAAGAGATTTGTTTCAAAAAGTTTTAATTTTTGAGAAAAGAATACAAACGTTTATTGGGTTTAGTTTTTGAAATATTTATTTATTTACTGATAGCGCCATCATTACTTACCGACTTCTAAACGTTCAAATATAATGATATCTTTACTGTGACTTTTTTTTTGCGGGCGCAGGTAGTCATCGATATTATCATAATTGTCACCGTCATTCTCTCTCTCTCTCTCTCTCTCTCTCTCTCTCTCTCTCTCTCTCTCTCTCTCTCTCTCTCTCTCTCTCTCTCTCTCCTACAATTAAACCTTTGCTAATAGCAAGATATTCGATCTGGGTGTCTCTTCCCTGGCATGTGAAAGGGCTGTTCGTTTGGCCCGTTGCCCAGCAACGAAGCCTCTTACATGAACGTCTGTATTGGCCTTGCCATTTGTATGGCCGCTTCATATCAATTCAGATAACGGAAAAAGGAAAGGACAAATCACAGAAAGAGCGTAACTAGAGATAGATAGATTAATAGATAGATAGATAGATAGATAGATAGATAGATAGATAGATAGATAGATAGATAGATAGAGGAAGCAAGAATACACACACACACACACATATATATATATATATATATATATATACATGACTACTTCATTTAATCACATAAATTAATAAACGAAAGTATAGATTTATACGTAAACTTTAAGTATTTACTTCAACAGTGCTCAATACGTAGGTAGAGCTAGGTAGTAAGTTATAAAATATATATGGCGATTAAGCTACACAAAATTATCCGGGTTTCATCCACGCTAGGATTCATCAGACTTATTCGAGGATTTTTTGGTTGTCTCGCGTTTTTATATACGCACCTTATATTGAGTTTTTTATTAGCCAATCAGTTTTCTAGTTTCTACCGCACCCTTCCTAATGAGCCAATGAGCAGGCACTTACAGGCCCAGCTGACCTCCGGTTCACCCGTTCCTTTGTGTGTGCTATTTTAGTAGGGAGCGTCCTGACCTATTTTAAACCTAGCTTAAGTGTTTTGGGTTTTTTTTCATGTTAGTTTATATATATATATATATATATATGTGTGTGTGTGTGTGTGTGTGTGTGTGTGTGTGTGTGTGTGTGTATCTGTCTATATATATATACATATATGATAATTTTTGTATATGTATATTTATTTTATTTGTTTATTTTCTATTGTTATTGTTAGTTTTACTCTATCCTAGAGTAAAGTTTATCATATGAACACAGTTGTTCGTTATTTCTCTCATACAGTTTAATAGATGTTGGGGTTCTTTAAAGTATAGGATCGCAAATTTTTCATGAAGGCATAATCTACATGGATCATCTAAGTCTCTACATGTGTTTGCTTGTCTTACTATTTTCCATTCGACTACCGGCGAATGTTCGCTTTCTTTGAGATCCCAGTATTTGTTTGATAGAGTTGTTTTCATTCGGTGTTTTTTTATTTTTGAATATACTTTTGTGATCATAATATCGGGTTTTGAAATCTAAGGAAGTTATAACTACGTAGTATTTCTTGTTATTCGGGTTTTCCTTCGCAAATATTGTGGCCTGGTAAATTATGCTTTTGGTTAGACATTTTTTTTAAAACGGGCAAAGTGTGCGGTGTATGCAGTTGCATTTATCTGGTTCGTTATTAGTATTTTTGTTTTTTTATTTCTAGTATAGTCGTCGTTGCCCGGAGTTTGTTTATTATTATTATTATTATTATTATTATTATTATTATTATTATTATTATTATTATTATTATTATTATTATTATTATTTCTACTAGTTACATATGTGTCCTTTGCGTTAGTTTTATTTTTGTCATGGTGTTTTTATTGTTTATTTTTTTGTTCTTTTCATTACTTTTATTTAATATTTTGTTATTGTGCGCTTTAATTATCATCTGTAAATTTTCGCAGCAGCTGTAGGATAACTTTAGCTTATTTTTATTTAAAATTTTGTGTAAGAGATTGCTTGCGGGAAGTGCTTTTCGATAAGATCTAAAAATTTCTTTCCAACTTTTGTTTTTGACATTTGATTGTATGGCACCGTATACCAGATTATATTTCTTTTTCTTCTATTTTTAATTTTATTATAGTTATTGGTGGTTTTTTGCTTATATTTGATATCAACATTTTGTATCCACTATTTTTCAAGACTGTTTTATAGATATTGACTGACCTGTTAAATACATTTTCATCGCTTGAGTTGTTGCTGAGTCTACTTACGATCGAGTTAGGAATGTGTTTTATAATTGATGGTGGGTGGTTGGACTTAGGTATACTGGATTAACGTTATCTTTTAAGTAGGGTTCATATGTGTTTTTATCTAAATTTAACGTTACGTCGAGGAAGTTTGTTATTTTATGTTAGCTAGTACGTCTACTTTTATGCCTAATTTGTTCATTTCCTTGTGTATGAATCTCTTAAGATTATCTCCTTTGACTTTGTTGGGGTCTTTTTTTATAGCTAGTCCATCGTCTCTATATAGGCCGATATCCGTAGTATCAAATATGCTTATGAGGGTATATAGACTGAATAATCCCACATGATCTGATGCCTCTGCAGAATCCAGGGGACCCATCGCTAAATCACATGAATTTGTCATTTTAGTTTTTATCCATTGGTTATTGTTATTTACTAGAACTGATTTTGTACTTTTTTTTATAATGTGGATTTCTTCCGAGGATATATGAGTGTATGCCTCCACAAATTCTGGGACAATGTTGAAAAGTTCTTCGGATATCGAAGGATATAAATCTATGATGTCTCACTGTATAAACGCACATTTATTTTTGTTTTCTATATTAGTGGAAATTGAAAAGAAACGCAAAAAAACGGCAAAAAAATGGTTTCTTATGTTCTTAATACTTGTGGATACCTTAGATTGAAAGTGGTGTATACATGCGTGTTTACTTTTATTATGGGATTTCTTTGAGATCGCATTTTTTACATAGGCATCACCACTTATCAATGCCAAGAGGCCACTCGAGGATAAGGATTAAATAGTGTACAGATGTCAATTGGACAATATAGGATTTAAAGACTTGAAGACAACCGTATTGTAGTAAGCTGGAAAGCAGGAAAACGGAAGACAATTCCACAGGCGTGCAGAAAAAAGAAAGAAGCTTTGTTCATGGAATCTACGTTTAGTTTTAGGCACAGATAAAGAGTGGGGGGAATTATTGATAGTGCTTTCCACTAGACGAGTGTTTCTTGTGAAAGTTTGGCGAGGGACTTATTTGTATAGTTCACAAAGCCGGCGAAAGGAAGAGAGTTCCACAGGCGTGCAGTTCTAAGAAAGAAGCTTTGTTCATGGAATCTACGTTTAGGTTTAGGCACAGATGAAGAGTGGGGGAATTACTGATAGTGTTTCCAGCTAAACGAGTATTTCTTGTGAAAGTTTAACGAGGGGGGGCTTGATTTGAGCTAAGTTGAGTACTTGCCATGAAAATAACGATAAAGCAGATGGAAGAAAGAGAAAAAGGCATCTCCTACGAAATCTATTTTGAACTTTATCAAGGAAGGATAAGTCCTTTCTAGCAGCTCCTGCCCAGATGTGGCAACAGTACTCCATCTTTGGACTACCTGGCTCTTATATAGATAGAGAATTGCATCAGTAGCGAGATATCTACTGGATCGTTAGAAGGATCCCGCCATTTTTCCAACAGCGTTGGCAACGGATTTGATGTATGTGTTCCATTTCAGATCAGGAGTAAAGGTCAAGCTCAGAAGCTTGTCAAAACATGGAGCCACCCCAAGAGGAGAGCCATTCATTTCAATTGATGTCAGACGGGGATAAGAACGTTGATGTTATAAAGATAAAAGCTTAGTTTTAGATGCATTAAAAGTAACAAGCCACCTCTTTCCCCATTGTACTACGTGCTCAAGATCAGAGGAGAGAGAATCGGAGAGAACTTGGTCGTTTACGGTCTTATATTTCCTACCATAGTTAGTAGTGTCATCAGCATAAATGTCTACAAATGATGTAAGGATTTGATTTGAAAGACTATTAATGTAGATCAGGAAGAGAGTTGGGTCCAGGATGGACCCCTGAGGGACTCCAGCATTTATACTGTGATCTTCTGATTTCTGCCCATCGACTACTATTCTTATGAACCTATCAGAGAGAAATGATTTAATAATTGAGAAGACATTTCCAGCTATACCATAGTTGGAGATCTTGCGAAGTAAACCTTTATGCCATACCATACAAAAGGCCTTTGATATGTCAAGAGCAATTGCCCTAGAAAGGTAGCCTCCGTCGAGAGATTCGCTAATCCTATGCGATATAACTGTGAGCACATCTGCTGTAGATCTAGCAGAACATAAACCGTATTGAGTGTCACTAAGAAGGTTATTTTTGCTGAGATGGTTGATAACTTCTTTATTTAACACAGATTCCAGCAACTTACTCATGACGCACAGGAAACTTATTGGCCTATACTGAGAGGGAGATGACCGATCAGCTAAATTCTTAAATACAGGGCATACTGATGAGATTTTCCAGGGTGATGGGAAGCAATTCTCCTTAAGGCAACGTTTTATAAGTATGAGCGCTAGTTCTGGTTGAAGTTTTTTTAGTACTATAATTGGAATATCAGGGCCACTTGCTTTAATGGAATCAAAGTAACATCACGTACAGATATTTGTATATCACATAGCGTGTTTTCTGATACAGGAGGAAATATTTGGGGTTGGCAGCCTTTGTCCCAAAGGGTAGAATTAGCTGCAAATTTCTTGGCAAAGAGTTTGTCTTTGTTTGATGCAGATGAGATTACCTCAGATCCATTGATGATAGTTGGGATAGAACACACGCTTCAGTTCAGGATTTTGTTTGCTATTTGTCAGAACTGGTGGGAACCAAGCCGTTGCTCGGCTACTTTGGACTTGACGGACTGAGCATACAACTCTCTTGCGTTCTTTATTACTTTTTTACAGTGGTTGCTGGCAGTCCTGAAAGAGGCTTTAGTCTCAGTACATCTATTACGTTTGAAGCAATGGAAAAGGTGATTTCTGTGCGCAATGGCAGCATCACATTCTGGAGAGAACCACGGTTAGCTGTTAGGTTTTTGCTGGAACTTTTTCGAGGGTATGAAACTGTCTATACCTACAATTAACCATTCTGTCAGGTCTGATACTATAGAGGACATATCCTTTTTAAACATGGAACGCAGATGTAGATCTGATATAAATGTACGGAAGCTACCCCAGTCAGCCATAGAGTATCGATATACTGTACGATGGAGAGGTACGTCTGAGTACTTATTACATTTAGTTTTTACTTTGACTGATACAACCGAGTGGTCGGAAGATCCAGTGGAGACAGAACGGAAGCGGAACATAGTTCAGGGCAAGTTGTGAGAAAAAGGTCTAGGAGACTCGCATACTGACCGTCAGTGTTGGGAACACGGGTGGGTTTGTTAACAATCTGAGTGAGTTCATAAGCAATAAGAAATCGTAACAGAACCTCCCTTCATCATCGGTCTTGTTTGAGTGGGCTAACCATTCCACATTGTGAATATTGAAGTCTTCACATACGTGAATGTTAGCTGTTTGAATGTTTGCAAATATCGTATAATAAAAATCGTAGCTGATTTTAAATTTGTATGAAATCGTAGCCGATTTTAAATTTGTATAAAAGTGTTTTTGTATAAAAGTAAAAGTTTTGTAAATAATAAATCGCTGAAAAAATAAGATATTTTTTAAAAAGAATAAAACAACAAAGTAATATGGAAGACGCATGCGCAGACAGAAACACGTATGTCCGAATGTCCAAATAAATAAAAACGGAAATAAACTGCAAATAAGAAATATAAATATGTAACATATATATATATATATATATATATATATATATATATGGTGTAGTATCTGTTGCGCATCAGATAGACACCTTCTGAACCTCCAATGCTCATATCATTTGGAGCGAACCTGCGACGACTGGCAGCAGAGGAGGCAGTAGCTTCTGGCCGAAAATAATCTCAGTGAGGTAAACAGTCGCCCTATCGTGTCCGCTACTACGCCTTTTCTTTCAGGATGAGGTTCCATAGCCTTTTAAGGAACACTGAAAGGCAGCAGTAGGATTTGAAGTCCGAGTTCCTATCTCTTACCTTTTGCTTTGATAAGACCCACAAGGCAGTGGTGTTTTATTTTGGGGTTTGTTACTCTCGTCTTCGCCCAACCAAGGGCACCCACAAGACAGTGGGATAGGGGTTAATAGTGTGCGAGGATGTCCACACATCGGTGGACCATAACGCACTACCTCTGGGGTGCCTTACTACTCCGAGATCTCCTACAAGTTTAACCTGGGGCCGCCAGTTACCGTGTGTGGCCAACGTAGAGGCACTGTAGGGGTCTTAATGATGGAGAGGCTATTACTGGCAGGGAAGACTTATGCATAGCTGCTCCCTTTTCACCACGAGGTAAGCTAGCGGTGTTAGCTGGAAGCGAGAAGGCATGCAAGCATGAACTTAACACTAACTTATACCTAACACACTAGACGCATCACATACCCCCTGTCGGATTAAGAATCCAAACGCACACACAAACTGCGCAAGCAAGTTTGGAGCCAAGGTGGAAAGTCCTGTGGTGATGGAGTGAGACTATGCCAACACTGAGGGATAAAGCACTGAGGCCCCAACTAGTCATCGTCAAGACTGGCAGACTGTATGATAATGATGATGATATATATATATATATATATATATATATATATATACATACATACGTATATATATATATATATATATATATATATATATATATATATATATATATATAATTATTTTGCACCAGAGAAGTGGCATTGTACATTAACAACAGAAGTTGTGCATAGTGGCGCCATATTTCAATGCTAGTAATCGCTCATTAATGAATAAAGTTTGGAAGATTAGGTTTCTAGATTATTAGAATGTTCAGAGCTCAGCCAATCAGAAAGTGTGAAAAAAATTTTGAATATGAAATTTACCAAACGAAGGTCGAACGCAGGCATTACAAATATGCGTGCTATGGGTTAATATTTTAATTTTTAGAATTGCAGCAAACATGTCTTCACAGCTCTGTCATTAACGGCAGAGGTAAAAAGTAAATTGCAAGCTGAATGTTTCGGTTTCGATTCTCAGTGGTTACGCACGGGTCATTTTTTTATCTTTCAAATCATTATTATATATTGGCTCCAATATAATATAATAATAAACACGAAATCTGCATCAATCAAAATATATTTGAGCGTCTTTTACGACCGGGCAATGCCGGGAAACTTTGCTAATATATATATATATATATATATATATATATATATATATATATATATATATATATATTAGGTTGACAAGAAGGTTCTTGCGTAATTGAAAATTTTGGTTTCAAATAAGTTTTTGTCATTAATACCTTTACTCTATAAATCATTTTAAAGAGAGTATTTCGCTCAATTTAATCGTTTAAATTACAATCTTTTCAATACGTTGAATACAAGATGGAAAAAAACAAATTCGCACAATTTTCTTATTTACATTCAAGCTAGGCTGAAAAGTTGCTGAAATAGCTCGCCATATCAACGAAGCGTTTTGTCCAGGAACGCACAGCACAATGGTGGTTTAAGAAATTTTGTTCCGATGACGAGCGTAATGATTGGCTATCGGTTATTGACAGCGATCATCAGAACATTAGTCGAAGCCAATCCACGCACAACTCTTCGAGAACTTGCTTCTGAATTAGATGTAACGTATACGACGATTTCTAACCATTTGAGAGAGATTGGAAAGAAAAAAAAACTTAATAAATGGATGCCTC
This sequence comes from Euprymna scolopes, assembly GCF_053919585.1. Classification (NCBI taxonomy): domain Eukaryota; kingdom Metazoa; phylum Mollusca; class Cephalopoda; order Sepiida; family Sepiolidae; genus Euprymna; species Euprymna scolopes. The sequence continues at coordinate 8,564,350 of NC_136491.1, read as the reverse complement.
ACGAGTTGAATGACAGCCAAAAACATGCCGTTATGAAGTGTCATCTCTTCTTTTACACAACAAGAACGGCCTTTTCCTCGACTAGGTTGTGATTGCGATGAAAGTGGGTTCTTTACGACAACTGGCGACGCTCAATTCAGTAGTTAGATGCCGACGAAGTTCCACAACACTTCCCGAAGCCAAAGTTTCACCAAAATGGGGTACGATTATGAATATCTCCAGTATCAAATAATCCTTATACTCGGTGAAATTTAATTTATGTATAAAAATCAAAGAGGGGAGATATAATATATGAGAAATATTTAGAATCAAATTTCCCCTTGCTGTTATTTTCAGATCATTTCAAACCATAGCAGGGAAGAGAAAAGGCCATCATCTACTAGGTTTCCTATCATCAGTTGACCAGTTAATTGTGTTATCGTATATATCTTTCTTTTAGTCTCTTGATCTTATTGGATTTCATGACAAGAATTCATCTAGTCTGTAGGAGTACCCAACTTCGTATTGTTGCTATAAACATGTCTTTGAGAAGGTGCAGCATTCCTCGTACAAGCCAATGTGACGTACCCATGACTAGATCGTATTTGGGTGTCGAATAATACTGTAAAAGAGCGCGTATGGGTGGGTGTGAGAGAATCAGCAGAAGCCGAGGGATGGCTAGCAAAGATATTAGCAGCGGTAGCCGTTAAAGCACGTATGTAAATTAGCAAGTACGTGCGAGCTTACAAGAAAATGAGAGAAAAATACACCACGTGGTTGGTAAAGAAGCAAGTTCCTACCGGGTAAGATGGACGTGTGAGTCGATAGCGTGTGTGTTATTTTGTGTGTCATGCTTACAACTTTTGCTTCCAACTGACTGTCGTTTAATTGTTACTAGTCTGGGTGTCCGGCGTTGTCCGTGTGTTTGGAGGTGTGTGTTTAGAAAAAAGTAGTAGTAGGCAGGCAGGCTCGAATCCGTACCTCAAATGAGGAAAAGAACGTGAAAACAAAAAAAAACGTGACGTCTTTGCCGTTACGTCCATTACCAAACCGGAAGTGGCGTAGGTTTAAATTAATCAGTTAGTCAATCGAAAAGCGGGGATGACTTTCGAAAATATTTGCGAAAAAAGCGACCCCTCCCTGTAGAAAAGTGCCAAATTTAGGGTTAAGGAATTTATGTTGTTAACCAATTTTTCCATATTTGTCATCCGAAGGGTTGAGCTTCAAAATGATACCGATCTCGTGAAAATCCGTTACCTTTATCGAAAGTTTTAGGCGTACATACAAACATACATGGGGCCGTGTGAAGTGGCAAGGAGACAGAGACTTTAAAAAGCATACGTGTGTGTGTGTGAAAAGATTTTAAAAATATAATGAAATGCGTCGTTTTGAAAAAGGCACCAATAAATGCATTTGATTTGCAATTACAAAAAGAAATTCGGATTTTCATTTTTTTTTTTTTTTTTTTTTTTTCCCTTGTTTGTTCCTGCGGCGAAACACTACGTCATTTGAAATATTTAGTCAAGGTTTACGTGGAGGAGGAAATATCCTCATTCTAGGTTGTCTTGACAAATCCCTTGTACAGAGTTATTTTAGACGCTCGAAAATAATGTCTAGTAGGTATTCAAGTTCCCTCTCTCCCTCTCTGTCTCTCTCTCTCTCTCTCTATATATATATATATATATATATATATATATATATATATATATATCTCTTTCTATATATATATATATATATATATATATATATATATATATATATATATATATATATATATATAAAATATTATTTGTTTACGTCCCCCCAAAAATATGGGCGATTTTCTAAGAAAAATGATATTTAAGGTAATTAACCGTATTATCGTTTAAAAATCAACAAGAAATCTACATAAGTTTAAAAACAAAAATAAACAGTAAAATTATCTAGGACTTCGTAGCGTAACGGTCTGGGGTTCGATTTCTTGATAGCGACAGTCAAGCCACGATAAGGAGAGGTAGGACCTTGAAGTTTGTCCGTAGAGTACGGTTTTAAAAAATAATTTTAAAAAAATGAATAAAAATATTAATTGTTTACGTCCAAATAAAATATGGGCGATTATCTAAGCAAAAAGATTTTCAAGGTGAAGACGCTACTTAACCGTATTATCGTTTAAAATAAATCAACAAGAAATATGTGTGTGTGTGTGTGTGTGTGTGTGTGTGTGTACGTGTGTGTGTATTGGTGTGTACGTATGTGTGTAATAGAGCAGTGTATGTGTATGAGAAGTAAATAGATCGCTGTCTGTCGACTTATCTTCTGTCCAATCAAGACCCTGCAATACAATTCCATCACCTTCGTTGATCCCCCCACCCACCCACCCGGCCCCACTTGGGAGCTTCTGACATCACGGCCCTCACGTTTTGATACTTGAAACTGCATGCACACATCCAAACCTGATGTGATACTGAGAAGCAACTTAGACACGGCAACAGAAAATTGCTCCTCCCTTTCTCCCTCTCTCTCCTCTCTCTCTCTTTCTCTCTCTCTCTTTCTCTTTCTCTCTTACTTTCTCTCTCTTTCTCTCTTTCTCCTTCATCCTTCTTATTTTTATTCCCCAACTCTCTCTCTCTCTCTCTCTCTCCCCCCTCACTTCTCTCCCCCCTTTCTCTCTGTCACACGTTTTCTCTCTGATGAAGCAATTTAGACAGGGTAACAAAAAATATCTCTTTCCCTTTCTATTTATCTCTTTCTTTCTTTCTCTTTCTCTCTCTCTCTCTCTCTCTCTCTCTCTCTCTCTCTAGCCATCTATCTACCTCTATCTCACTGTCTAATATATATATATATATATATATATATATATATATATATATATATATATATATAAGGGAGGGAGAGAAATCTATATCTATATATCTATAAAAGTGAAAGTGTCTGTGTGTTTGTGTGTTTACCTTTCCCTACGCAATAACTCTGTCAATTCTAAGTCTAAAGACTCGAAATTTGATATACAGTGTACTGAGATTTGGGGAAAATCGATGTGATCGGTTTTCAGCCAGAAATTTTGCGATTAGGGGTCAAAGTTCAACAATTTGACCTTTGAGAACTCTACCAAACTCCTCCGACAATGTTTTAGTCTAAACACTTGAAATTTTAGATATAGGTTCTCTGGACATGGATCTAACTTTATAACTTGATTTGAGCCCCACACAATAAATGTTAAAGGGTCATAATAGGGGTGAAAGTTTTAAAAAATTGCCGCTTTTTTTTTTTTCTTTTTTTTTTTTTGGCTCAACATATACCTCCAAAAACCCGGGCAACGCTGGGCTGAAATGCTAGTGTACATATAAAGCGAATCACTTTATATGCATATTTCTCTCTCCCTTTTTTCTCTCACACAAACTCTTTATACTTTTTACTGTAATCCCTCGCAATCTCTTCTTACACTGTGTATGTTCCTTTCCCCTTCCTCTTCTCTCTCTTCTCATCTCTTTCTCTTTCCCTCTCTATATCTCTCTCTTTCTCTTTCTCACTCGTTATAGTTATCACTACTTTCCCTATCATCTCCTCTCTCTCTCTCTCTCTCTCTCTCTCTCTCTCTCTCTCTCTCTCTCTCTCTCTCTCTCTCTCTCTCTCTCTCTCTCTCTCTGACAACATACGATGTTTGAGCATATCATTTTGCTTGGGTGGCAATCAACAATGTATAAACTTGGCAGGTTGCAGTCACTTGTTATCAACTCTGATCTGGGCTCCTCAAGAAACATCGCCACTGCCACCGCCACCGCCGCTGCTGCTGCTGCTAATTTCTTTCGCTTTTTTAAATGACCGAAATGAGTGACAAATGTTTTTTGCTTTCAAAACCCCTTCTTCGTCGTCTTCTTTTTTCCTTTATATTTGGCCTTTTTTTCTTCCTTCTTTTTCTTTCATATATATTTTCCTCCTTATTCCTCTTCCTCTTCTTTTATTTCTTCTTTTCTACTTCCTCCCTTTCTTTGTTTTAACTACCTCTTCTTTTTCTCTGTTTTCGTCGTCTTCTTTTTCTTCTCCTCTTTTTTATTTTTTCATCTTCATCTCTTTCTCCATCTTCGTCGTCCTCTTTCTAGTTTCTGTCTTTCTTGTGTTTTCTCCTTTTAATTTCTCTTCTACTTCGTCTTCTCTCGTTCTCTCCTTCTTCATTCCTTTATTTCTTTTTACGACCTGACCCCTTCCCCTCTCTCTCTCTCTCCATGTCTTCCTCTTCTTTTCCTCGTCTGCTTCGTCGTCTTCTTTCTATTTTCTATCTCTCTTATGTTTTCTCCTTCTAATTCCTCTTCTACTTCTTCTCTCTTTTATTCTCTTCTTCGTCCCTTTTTTCCGATCTGCCCCTCCCACTTTTTCTCCATAACTCTCCACTCATTTTCTTCTTTATTTTCTTTAACTTTATATCCCATTACTTTCGTTTTCTTACTCCAAACACCAAACATTTCCAGCTACGGTATAACTGGAAATGTTTTCTCAATCATTAAATCAGTTCTCTCTGATAGGTTCATAAGAAATCAGAGGCCCTCAGTATTAATGCTGGAGTCTCTCAGGGTCCATCCTGGGCCCAACTCTCTTCCTGATCTACATCAATGATCTCCCAAAACACATACTTAAATCATTCGTTGACATCTGTGCTGATGACACGACCATCTATGGCAACACATCAAAGGCCGTAAATGACAAAGTTCTCTCTGATTCTCTCTCCTCTGATCTTGGGCGCGTGGTACAGTGGGGGAAAGGTGGCTGGTTACTTTTAATATATCTAAAACCAAGCTCCTATCTTTACATCAACGCTCTGATTCCCATCTGGCATCAATTGAAATAGATGGCTCTCGTCTGGGGGAGGCTCCATGTTTTGATAAGCTTCTGGGTTTGACTTTACTCCTAACCTGAAATGGAACACGTACATCAAGTCTGTTACCAAGGTCACTAGAAAAATGGTAGCATCCTTCTATCGCTCCATAAGATATATCACTGCTGATGCAATTCTCTATCTATATAAAAGCCAAGTCGGTCCAAGGATGGAGTACTGCTGCCACATCTAGGCAGGAGCTGCTAAAAAACAGCCTACTCTGCCTTGACAGAGTACAAAATAGACTTCGTGGTTTCTTTTCTCTTCCATGCAATCTCTCTCCCACAGAAGAGACGTTGCGTGCCTGTCTTTGTTTTATCGTTATTTCCATGGCAAGTGTTCGTCTGGTCCCACCTCGCCAATCTCTGGTCCCACCTCGCCAATCTTTCACGGAAAACACCCGTCTAGCTGAAACCACTGTCAATAATTTTCCCCATTTTTATCTGTGCCTAAATCAAAACGTAGATTCCATGAACAAAGCGTCTTTCTTAGAAGTGCCCGCCTGTGGTTCTCTATTCCGTTCGCCTGTTTCCCACCTGACTACAACTTGGATGTCTTCAAGTCCAACATAAACAAATTTCTGATAAACCGCCCCCTTAAGTAAGACACTTTATCAAATCTCCATTACTAACGATTACTAAGGTACGGTATTATCCCATTGATTACTGTACACGCAATAACCCTTATCCCCGAGTGGCTTCCGAGCCTTGATAAGTGGTGACTACCATGTAAAAATATATATATATATATATATATATTTATCTCTCTGTCTTTATATATATGACTGTCGTTCCAATTTACCCAATTCTTAAAATTTTTCTTTCATTAACACTTATCTGTCCTTCCTACATTCCTTCTTTCCCTGTTCTTCTGTTTTCTTCTTCTTTCCCTTCTTTCTTTCTTTCTTTCTTCTTTTCCTTTCCTCTTGTTTCAATTTTCACACATCATAATCCTCCTCCACACACATCATCATCTCATATTTTGCCTTCCCTAAACAGCTTTCCTCTTTCACACAACTTGATATTAAGAACCCACACAAGTGAAAAACTCGAAGGAGATATTCGATAAAAGGTAACGTTGCCGGGCAACCATTTTTTTTTTTATTTTGTTGTTATTTATTTTCAGAGCCGATGCCCATCTAACTTTGTAATTAGCCGACAGCTCATGTTTTCATTTTATGACATCTACAATATCGATTGGATCATATAATTAACACTTACGGTTTTTCTTTTTATTCAAAGTTTGAAAAAAAAATCTGCTTAAGAAATCTCTCAAGTTCAAGTTGCATGTTGAGTTGTTTGGAATGTCGAGTGTTTAGTGGAAGCAGCAGCCGATATTGTTTAAAACTATCGACTTCTGATTCGACAATATCTCAATGAGCAGGGTTTTTTTTCAGCCAATCACAGGGGCAGAAATATTTACTTCCGAACGTGACAATATTTTGTTCGTAATATAAAAACTCTATGCATCAGTTCTTCCCCCTCTCTCTCTCTCTCTCTCTCTCTCTCTCTCTCTCTCTCTCTCTCTCTCTCTCTTTCATTTTTTATTCCAGTTTTTTACGAGTCCAAGCACGTGAGTCTGAAAAACAATATACAACATAGATTTTTTTTATTACTAAGTGTTTCATAACTATCTTTCATTCATAAAAAGCTAAAATTTAAAACCTTAAAAAACTTAGGCTTCGTTTTGTTTATTTGTTTGTTTCTAAGTTTTGCAGACTATGCGAAAATTCCAACTATTCCTGGAAGTATTCTTCGCGCTGACTATTAATTCGCTAATATATGTATTAATATATTAATCTCAACTAAATAAAATAGCTCAATACAAACAGAATATGGAGTAGAGCTTGTCGCAAGGAAAATACTGCAAATTAAAATTTAAAAGTAAATTCCTTGTTCGACAGAATACTCTAGAAAAAAATTTTCAAAAAATTTTTATTCTGCGAGGTTTCAAAGATTGCTATTCTTAACTTCAGAAGATATCTTTTAAAAAATTAGCAAATTATTATGATAGACAGGCTAAAATTTGCTGTTTATAGCATTAAATGAAGCAGCACTTTATGATGGTTGGTCATAAAATGTAAAAAAAAAATATTCATGTTAGTTAGAAGGTCCAGAGTTTATGAGGACTCACTCAATGGTAAATCCACAAAACGAACGGATTTTTTTTCAACAAATAGAAGTTCAAATTCAGCGGAACGTGCAAGTCAGTTGTAGAGTGGAAAACAATCCGATTGGAAAAGTCATTACAGAGCGAGAAATAATGCGATTTTAAAAGAAATTCAATGTAGCTTAAAAGAATATAAAATTCTTCATGCAGTTGCCGAGAAAAACAAAAAATCGTAAGGTTGAAATTCAGTCACTTAAATGTAATCCACTTATCTACTTCCATCGTTTGTCAGGCGTGAAATGGTAAGAATATACGGTATATTTGAAAATAAGGTCAATTCAAGTTAGGATCGTAAATGTGAAGGTGTTAGCCAAGCAGCGAAAGTCGTTTAGACAGCAAGGTTATACAATCCTAATATTAATAAGGAAAAAACTAAACTTTATAAAAGTGGAAAACATAGCAATATTACTAATCATAAGAATATCAATAATGGTGACGATAATAATAATAATAATAATAATAATAATAATAATAATAATAATAATAAAACTTAATAATCATAATGATAATGATAATAATAATAATAATAATAATAATAATGATAATAATAATAATAATAATAATAAAACTTAATAATCATAATGATAATGATAATAATAATAATAATAAAACTTAATAATCATAATGATAATGATAATGATAATAATAATGAAATAAAACTTAATAATAATAATGATAATAATAATGATAGTAATAGTAGTAATAATAATAATAATAATAATAATAATAATAATAATAATAATAATAATAATAATAATAATAATAATAATAATAATAATAATAATAATGAGGTAAATATTGTAATAAAAATTAAAGTGAAATAATGAAAATGAACTATGGAGATGATGTTGGTACTTATGTTATAAATTAAAATTAAATTTTTGGAGCACCATTGTAATTGATAAACTTAAAGAAAAAATAACAATAGTACTATTAAATAAGAAACAGTATCATTGCTGCCAATCGAAGCAAGGGTTATAAAGTTTCTATCAGCAATAATGAGAAGTAGAAAAGGTTATTTTTTTTTTCAGAACAGTAACTAAAATTAATAAAATGTAATAAATTTAGTAATAATAATAATTATAAGCATTACCAAAGATAATACGGATAAAAATACCTCAGCTGTAATAATAATTTGTTAATTTTTTTTCCTACGAAGAAAAGACTAGCATTCTTTGAAACTCCGCGGAATTAGGATTTTTTGATAATTGGTTTTGGAGTATTCTGTCGAACCATAAATTTACGTGTAAATTTTTATTTCCAGTCTTGATTTCTTTTCCTTATATATATATATATATATATATATATATATATATATATATATATATATATATATATATATATCATTGTTTTAACAAAAAACCAAGACATCGAGGGATGGACTTATAGCAACAAAAAGTGTATTTCATCGTTAGTTACAATTGTTTCAAGACTGTTCAGACAAATTCGAGCATTATATCGTTTTAAAATTTGCACAGGAACAGCCTTTCGTCAGACTTAATGAAAAAAAAAACACTTTAAAAATGAAACATAATGAAAACCATTTCCCCTATAAGGAAAGGAAGACAAGCGAAAATATACCTATATCTCATCTTAGCAAAGTATTTTAAAAACTTCATATATATATATATATATATATATATATATATATACATTTGTCTTTACACAAACAGTAGTTTGTTGCTACACAGTCATGAGCAGGTTTCGGTCTACTAGTGTTTACAAACTAGAGAGCTCATCGGGCAACAACCTTTATTTTCGAAAGCCGAATTCTAAAGGTTTTAAAATTCCGTTTTCAAAAATAAGGGTTATTGCCTGATGAAGTTTCTAGTTAGTAAATACTAGTAGACCGAAACATGCTCATGACTGTGTAGCAACAAACTACTGCTTGTGTAAAGACAAATGTAACTTGCTCTACTTCTGTATTGAGCACTCTCGTATGCACCTCGTTATATTTCACTGGTTACCCTACCTTTGGAAAATAGCAACCTCAAATTATATATATATATATATATATATATATATATATATATATATAGAGAGAGAGAGAGAGAGAGAGAGAGAGAGAGAGAGAGAGAGAGATTTATAAATATATATATATATATATACATTTTGTTTTTCTTTATGTTTGTTGTTGTCGCCCTTGTTATTTCTCAACGCACCATTCCATTTGGTAAAAGTCTATTCTCACGAACCAAGAGCGAGGAATCGATTCGATGTCGGGCACATGCGAGGAATCGGCACGTGCTCATATAACATTTTAGCTTAATTTATGTGTGTGTGTGTAACGGTAAAGATCAATCGTTTTTTGTTTGTTTATTTTTGTATTTTAGTTTAGTTTCGTATATGCAAACATGTATAATAGTTTAAAATATATTGATGTTATTTTCATAAGTATGTATACACAACTTAGAATTAATAAATTTACTAATTATTAAATAGAACATTTTGGTAGAAGATTACTAAATTAATGTAGATAGTTAGTAAGAATACTTGGGTTTAGTGACTTTGTTTGATAAAATTCAAAATACCGTAATGGAAACATATTAAAGGTATATGCAGCTTCTCTTCCAATTTTCGGGTTTTAATTACGTCAAATCGCACTTCATTTCCTTTTGACGGATTGATTGTTGCTATTTCTTCTGACAAGTTAAGACCATAATAGCTTCACTGATGATATAATAATTAAGTGATTGATTTTGCGCTACTAAACAGATACTGTCAATAATTGTAAACGTCAATTGAATTGAAGGAATAAATTATAAGATGGTCAACATTATTAGTTTTAGAATATAGTTTTTTGTCATTTATTCTCTCTCTCTCTCTCTCTCTCTCTCTATCTATCTATCTATATATATATATATATATATATATATATATATATATATATATATATATATATATATATATATTAGTGACCCCTAAACAGGGTAATATTGTCATGGAGCGTTATGTGCTATTGTTCTATGACGTTTGATTTGTGAAGGTGCTAGCTTGGTAGCAAAATTGTTTATTCACCTTACATTTAAATTTCTGCGTATTGGTACTGTTAGGTAAGCGGAAAAAGAATTCCATAAGCAAAAGAATTCCCAAAGAAAGAAGTTGTCAGTATAGAAAATATGTTAGTATCTGAGGAGTATATTTACATCGTTCAACCATTCTGTTCAAAAGCGATAAACCAATTTGATTCAGTGTTTTTATTAGTCTGCCATTTTATAGACTATGGATTTTATAACCAAATGCTAAGATAGTACAAACCAGTGATGATGCCAATTTCACGTCACATAAGAAAGAAGTATAAAGAAGAAAAATGACGAAGATGATTTAATTTAATTCAATTTATTTGGCAAAAAAAAAATCAAACAAACTTGCTTCAATCGCTTTTTAAGGAAAGGCCGATGGAAATTTACGCAGAATAGAATACAGAAGCCCATTACTTGTCCAAATTCACCTTGAATTGTTGCGTTGTTGATACACTTATTCCCTACCTTGGGAGTCTATTCCTAAGTCCACGAATCCTCATCGATAAAGCTGACCTCATCCGGTTCAATCAAAATCAGCAATCAAGTAGTTTCATAGTTCTCGTGTATATCTCTTTCTGATGCAGAACTGAATAATAAGTCCAAAGTATAGCATGATGTCCATCGAGGAGTCAGTTGGCAAAAATGAAATCACTACGTAATCATCGGCATTCAAAGAAGAAAAGGTGAAGCTTCTTGGGCCGGCTTTTGTAGAGCATATCCTATAGACCTTACACCATTAGTCTAGCCAGTCTTTGAGCTCTCTCGATATGTTGGATATCACGTATTAAGTACAGAGCAGATGGCTGGACACTATACCCTAACAGTGGTCTGATAAGAGAGAGACAAAAGAATGAGAAATATTTAAGGAATGCGTTTGCAGAAAGAACTCTACGAGAAATAGAATACTCCTTGCTTTTTTTAGCATTCTAAATGCAATGTTTAGATGGCTTGGAGGACGAGTCGACCAAAAAGGCAAAATCTTGAGCAGCAGATGATGATGATGATGATGATGATGATGACGACGACGACGACGACGACGACGACGACGACGACATCGGTTTACTTTTGTATTACGCAGAATTTCTGACATGACCCACGATAGAAACGAGAACCTGCAGTTTAAATCCCGTTTGTTGTCCCGTGAGTCTTGCTCGGCAACGCCCGAGAGACGACGAAAACCGCCGAGTTAAACAGAGCGAACAGAAGTCAATACAAAAACGAAAAGAAATAAATAAACACCCTACCGTAATAAATTCATAAAATTTACTGGAGTTTTTTATTGTCAACTGTGTTTTTGTTTTTTGTTTTTGTTTTATTATAATTTTTTGTTTTGTTTTGTTTTGTTTTTGTTTTTTTTTTTTGTTTTTTTGTTTTTTGTTTTTGTTTTTTTTTTTTTGTAATAAAAGTTTTGTTTCTTTGAATTTTAAGAGAAAAGGTGTATTTTTGTATTTTAAACAATTTTTGAATTTCTTCCAAAAAAAAATTTTTTTTTTTTTGTAAGCAGCCGACGGCGGCATTTTCTTTTTTTTTTTTTAATTCCGTTTCTGCAAAAATTTGTTTTTGAAAATACGTTTTTTTTTTCGTTGTTTTTTTTTTTGTTTGTTTATATTTTTTGTGAGAGGTTAGGGTTACACTTTTGAGAGGAGGCAACTTGTGATTTCTTGGAGATAGTAGTTTCCGCCGGTTAAAGGAAAGCAACGTGGAATTGTTCACTTTTTTTTTCCTTCTCACAAAAATAAAAACTTATTTGAGGCGCAATGAAACTCTTTCCTTTCCTTCCCCTCCCCCAATTTAGTGTCGTCTGCTCGTTCGCGTCTCTTTTGGCCACTTGGTTTCTAAGTGAATAAGCTCATTCGGCATTTTCCGGGCCGGGTTTTGCCGAGTGAGGCTCACGGAAAAAACGTGATTTAAAAAACATAAGTACCTAGAAATGATATGCACTTGTATTTGCTAGTAGTAAACGAAAACCGTTTCACAAAAGAAACCCCAAAACCTCTTTTGTAGGAACAACAAAAGTATTTATTAAAATGGAAGAAAGTTTGGCAATGTCCAAGTGCAGAAAATGAAAACCAGAAAATCATTTGGTTCCCAGCAAGTCTATCAGCAGTTATCTTCAGGCGAAGATCGTCAGTGTTTGAGTTTTGGCAAGCAGAGCAGATGGAAAGGATATCTTTCCCTGTTGCTTCCAGGATTCTCTCTGCTGACCGATCGTGATTCTTAAAGGGATTGGTGTGGTTATTCAGGGGCAAATAAAAGCAATGGATGCTTCAAGGTATATGTTTACTGTGTAAGCAAATCGCCCAGCAGGGACATTTATCCGCAAGAGAAAATAAGTCTTTATGACTGCTACAACACCAGCACAAAAAATCGTTACAGTTCGTCAACAAAACAGCAAGTTACTGTTATGCGTTGCGAGTTGTGTCAATACTTTTACATCCTCATCAATAACGAAATCGATGACAAAACCTGGACATGTGACGCCAGCGAAGAGCCGCAAGCGATCAGAACATCATTGTCTTTTCAAAGCTTTGTTTTCTAACCAATCATTGTCATGGAGTTTTCCCTTGTCTCCCAAATCATTCGAGTCTGAAATGGGGTCTCTCTTTGCATGGTTTTGTTTTCTGTGTCGCTCTAGAGGTTCACCATCCCAAGCTTTACCTTCTCACCCTTTCAGAAGTTTATTGCTAATTCGTTAAAGCGTTCCTGACTGGTAATATCGATGGGGTTGTGCAGGCATTTTTGAAAGCTAGAGTGCTTTTTCTCTATGATACTTGCTTTTTATATCCCACTTTCCCGACCTTGTGTCACATCTTCCTGTCATGGGAAGGAGATAAACAACTCATGGAGACGAGAGGATCGATTGGTTACGTCACGCAGCAATTCTTTAACCGACTAGTTCTGTCCGTGTAACACAATACAGGAAACAATTGTGAGTTGACTTGCCTCTACAAGCATCTATTTATCGTCATTATCCAAGGGAACACGTCAAGCCTGCTTTCGGCCTACAAAGACAGTAGAACATCTGATAACGTTATCGGATATTCCAGATATATCTCTATATATTTTTTTATTTTGCAATCGAAACAGATTCTTTAAATTAGAATAACAATAAAGTAAATATTTCGCTATCTACAGTTAGACAAAATTGTGACAGTTTCCTCAGCCCTACTACTTCCGTTCTAGCTCATGAGAAATTGTAAATGGGTGTTTTGTCTGATAGACCATCATTAGAATATTGCCCAACAGTACTAACGGACTTTCGCTATACAGTTTGGTTTTTAACAGAGACACCACCACCCCTTTTCCGAAATGTATTGTCCTCACTATGGCTGGGGAATTCCATGTACTCCCTGTAATGTAACTCTTCAGAACATCAGAGGAAGACTAACAGGTGTTACACCTTGCTCAAGAATGTCCTAGAACTGTGCAAGTGCGGTTTATGCATACACACTTACCTGAATACATACAGCGCCTAGTATACTCAAATGGTCACCTATATGGTACCGGCCAGGCTACACACTGCTTAACTTCGGTGATGTAATGAGAACAAGTGTGCCAACGCGATTAATAAATTTTTAGATAAACATTTTAGCGTATGTAAAATTGAAATCTAATAATTAAATTGGACAAACACGTTCGTTCGTTCGTTTTTTTTTGTTGTTTGTTTTGTTTTTTTTTTTGTTCTGTTTTTTTGTGAGGTTTGGATTGGGGGGGCTGTTTTTTTAGAGGTCTCTCTTTGTTATGCTAAAGATATTTTATATATTCCTATGCTTCAACTCTTGTATTTGGTGTAGCGAGTATGCCGATGTTGGTGTGCAATAAATCTTCGAGCGGGTGAGGTGTTAGAATATTTTATTGTATTTTAGGCCTTGAAATGGGAGATCAAGCAGAACACTACCGACATCTGAAGCTTTTTTTTTTTTTACTGCAGTAAAGTTTTTAAAAAAAAACGATAGAAACCTGCATGCCATTTGTGTGGAGAGATCAATGTTACAAAACTGGTCTGTTAGAAATGGTTTGCTCAATTCCAAAAAATATTTTTTTTCTATGAGAGATGCTCTTCGCTCTGGTCAGTCAAAATGACTGGCAGTGACCATACGAAAGCCGTACTTGAATAACATTGCCGTTTGACGACCAGACAAATCACGGTCATTTTCATATTTCCAAATCAAACATAGAAAATGAACTGCATTAATATCCACTTAAATTAAACAAACGTTTCTAACTAATTCAGTACTTCAATAATTATTGGTAAAGATCATTTACATTTAAATGTGGAGAAAAAATGCTAAATTCTTGAAGACAAGCACAAAAAAAACACAGGATGCGCATCATTATGGTTCATTTGTTTTGCTTGTGTTCTTTTTGCCATCCATCGGTTGGTCACCTATATGGCCGGGTGTTTCCGTTAAATCGTTGATGTTGGCGAAGAATTCCATCTCCTTTAGACTAGGCTTGTACCTTTTCAGCAACCCGTCATCTGTGTAGAAAAGTCCGGGCATGTACTTTTCGACATCGGTCTGTATGACTTTCTCTGGTTCTTGGTACCTGGAAACACAGGTCAGAAACGTAGAGAGACTAAAAGAAAAAAAAAACACTCAAAAGCAATAAAATCCAATAAAATAAAACGAAGGGTTGTGATAGAAAGCAAAAAGGAGGAGGATAGAGGTAAGAGAGAAGGGGTGTCAAGAAGGGGAAGAAGATGGATTTCAAGACAATGTTAACGTTACATCATGTTACAATATTTTCCTACGCTTCCTACATCTTAATAAAATACTTTTGTTATTAGATAGGAATAAATTGTAGTATCTGTGCTTAAATGGCCAATCATGACCTTGTTGGGATAATTGAGCATTATTGAGTAACGAGGGAGAAATGACAATTCATATTCCCTTATCAGGGGGAGAACAAGCAATCCTTCTAAACTAAGGACCCTTCGTGGCTTGGTGTGGAATGAATCCCTCTCCCACAGAAGAGACGTTGCGTGCCTGTCTTTGTTTTATCGTTGTTTCCGTGGCGGGTGCTCGTCTGGGCTCCAATCTCTGGTCCCCCTCGCCAGCCTTTCACGATAGACACCCATCTAGCTGAAATCACTGTCATTAATTTTCCCCACTCTTTATCTGTGCCTGGATCAAAACGTAGATTCCATGAACAAAGTTTCTTTCTTATTAGTGCACGCCTGTGGAACTCTCTTCCGTTTCCCACCTGGCTATGGCTTGGATGTCTTCAAGTCTAACATAAGTAAATTCCTGATGAGCCGCCCCTTTGGGTAAGACACTTTATCAAATCTCCAATACTAACGATTAGTATGATGCTGTCCCATTGGTTACTGTACACGCAATAATCCTTATCCCTGAGTGGCGTCCGGGCCTTGATAAGTGGTGACCTCCATGTAAAAAAAAATAGGAAAGATAGGGGTTCGAATCTTTAATAAACCTTGCTTGATTATCATAACAGACAATATGCTGAAAATAGTTCAAGCATATTTCCAAACAGAAATATAAAAACAGTTTTCATCTTAGGATAATAACAGCACTTGAGTTCTTAGTTTGCTGTTAATTAATGTTTTCATTGGGATTCATAAATTTTACTGTGTTATTTATTTTTTATGGCAGCTGTGTTTTTTCTGTTTTGTTTTGTTTTGTTTTGTTTGGTTTGTTTTGTTTGTTTGTGTGTTTGTTTGTTTGTTTGTTTGTTTGTTTGTAATAAAGGTTTTGTGTCTTTGAATTAGTGAACAAATATATTTTTTGTTTGTGTATGAAAAGTTATTTTGGTATTTTTTACGACCTGCCCCAGCGTAGTATAAACACTCTCCAAACCTTCTCCTGTTAATAATGGCTTTCGGAATAAACGCCCAAATCTCCCAATGTTAAGAACAGCTTTCGAAATAACCATCCCCAACCTTCCCATGTTAAGAACAGCTTTCGAAGTTGGGGATGTTTATTCCGAAGGACGTTCTTAATATGGAGTGGCTTGAGATGTTTATACTACGCTGGCGCAATGATACTCTGCCCTTACCTTTCTTTTCTTCCAATTTTTACCGTCTGCTCGCTTGCGTCTCTCTTTGCTCTCTCGTTATAATCCGGCGGTTTCCGTCGTTCGCCGGACGTTGCCGAGCGAGATTCATAGGAAAATGGGCTTTACACTGCAGAAGTACCGATTTCTACATATTGTGTCTAACTCTGCCCTTTGTGTGTGGGGGGTAAGTTAATAGTAACACTCTTTCACTTGACTCCCAACCATAACAGTATATATAATATATATATATATATATATATATATATATATATATATATATATATATATATATATATATATACTGTGTGCAAAATCAAGACTTCAAGACAAGCTATTGATGGCAACGAAAAGTGTAT
Organism: Euprymna scolopes; assembly: GCF_053919585.1. Taxonomy (NCBI): domain Eukaryota; kingdom Metazoa; phylum Mollusca; class Cephalopoda; order Sepiida; family Sepiolidae; genus Euprymna; species Euprymna scolopes. Next base: position 8,547,956 of record NC_136491.1, on the reverse strand, counting down.
TTCATTTTATGTTACAATTGTTTCAATGTCCAGTTCGACAATTTCAAGCATTATATCGTTTGAAAATTTTCAAAAACCAGCATTTCTTCAGACTTTATGAATAAACACACTTTTGGCAATGTAGCATTTTTTTAATAGAAAGAAAATGATTATTTAAGAACAGAGTTATGTGAAGTTTCTACGGGGAGCCCTAAGCCATTTAAAAAAGTAATTTTTTTTAATAAATATATCCCATTTGTGGGGTCCTAAATTCCTTTATTTCCCGATGATTGATTTTTTGTAAAAAGAATTTTTTTTTAATTTGGTATCTACATTTATATTATGTTCGTAACAATCTTGTAAGGATATTAAGGTAAGTTTTAGTTTCGTATTAGTGGCAAGTAATGTTTATAGATTATCGTTTTATTGGTACAAGGATATAAGACTATTTCAGGTTTAGAATTTGATTGAATATGAGAATAAAGCAAAATGGGTGTATTAAATATATATAAACATTGTAGCGCATTTCGGGTGACGTGTTCTAATCTATTTTCTGTCTGAAAATTCATAGTTATTCTACTTGAAAATGTTTTTGTGTCAATGCGTGGGATGTTTCTCGCATGTTTTTCCCGTTAGGGATTCCCCCCCCCCTCTTTTTTCTTTCAATTCAAAAAATGCTACATTGCCAAAAGTGTGTTTATTCATAAAGTCTGAAGAAATGCTGGTTTTTGAAAATTTTCAAACGATATAATGCTTGAAATTGTCGAACTGGACATTGAAACAATTGTAACATAAAATGAAATACACTTTTCGTTGCCATCAACACCTTGTCTTCACGTCGCGATTTTGCACACACAGTATATTAATGCTCAATTATGAAATGTGATAATTTTGTAGCTTAATCCTTAAGTCAACCTTTTTTGGCTTAAAACCTATTGGTATATTAAAATTTAATGAATTGCACGAACTCAGTATATTACATATAAGTCTATATATATATATATATATATATATATATATATATATATATATATATATATATATATATATATATATATATATATAGTGCAAAATTTTGTTGAAAATTCAAAGACTCACGTTTTTTATATAACCTTCGTTTATTTCCTGGATTTTTTCTATTACAGCTGTATATATATAGGGTGTCCCAAAAGAAGCTGATGGGTAAAAAGAAATTCATAACTTTCTTAATTTTTTATATTTTTCTTTTATTTTATCAAATCCTTTAGAATAACCTTTCCAAGCTCATCATGAGACGTTACACTACCGAGGAGTGGATATTTATCGTAGTCGTATTTTCGGTTGAATGAGTCAATATCAGAAACTCAAAGACAATTTCGATGAAACTTCAACACAAGAAATTCCCCAACTCCCAATGCAATAAAAGCTATGGTGGCTCGACTTCATGAGCAAGGGTCTGTATGTGACCTCCATAAATCTGGTAGACCCCGTACGGCAAGAAGTGATAAGAATCGTCAGAGATTAGCAGAGAGTGTGGCCAAGGATCCATCCACATCAGTAAGAAGGAGATCAAGTCAAATTGGGGTCTCTCGATCATCTCTTCACAAAATGTTTCATGAAGGGGGGAAATTTCCATATAAAATTCGGGTTTTTATTACTGTACACATAGATTCGAAAAAGTTGTCAAAAAACAAATGTAGAACAAATAAATGTTATCAAAGGCAAGATAAGTTACTTTTCTACCTAACTGGATATATTTTTTGTGTTTTTATTCAGTGTAACATGTTTATTCAACTCGAAAACCATACAGTGTTTACCGATGTATTGGAAAATTCAAAATGGCAGCCGACTCTCTCTCGGAGAGGGTACTTTGGGAAAAGGTATTATAAATAATAAACTAGACAAAATACTGTTAGAAAACAACCGAATATATGTCAACTTATGTCACGATAACATATATTGAGCGAATTTCTAACAGTATTTTGTCTAGTTTATTATTTATAATACCTTTTCCCAAACGTACCCTCTCCGAGAGAGAGTCGGCTGCCATTTTGAATTTTCCAATACATCGGTAAACACTGCATGTTTTTCGAGCTGAATAAACATGTTACACTGAATAAAAACACAAAAAATATATCCAGTTAGGTAGAAAAGTAACTTATATTGCCTTTGATAACATTTATTTGTTCTATATTTGTTTTTTGACAACTTTTTCGAATCTATGTGTACAGTAATACAAACCCTAAAATTCAATAGGTGCAAGAGCTTCAGCCAATGACAATGGACAATTCCCTGCAGAGAGCACAAGAGTATGAACATGAAGATGGTGGACATTTGAGTAACATCATTTTTCATAACTAAAATTAGACCTTGTGAAAAACATACCCTAGATTAAGTTGTGTAAATAAAATTAGAATAAGTAGACTATGATATCTTACTTTATCGCAAAAAAATCACGGAGAGGCTCATCTACCTACATATGGAAATTGGTAAGCATAACTTAAATATTGAAGAAGTTAATCATATATATATATATATGCGCAATGTCCGTCCGACAAGGGCGCGTACATACATATAAAAATATGATCACATAAAAATAATCACATAGAGATAAAAAAAAAAAAAAAAAGTCAGCGACAGATAACATACATTTATACACAAAATACAAGAACACAGGTATACACACATATACATATGTGTCTATATACTTACACAAACACACATATATATATACAGATACAAACATCCATATGTAGTGAATATATATATATATATATATATATATATATATATATAATATGAAATACATAAACATACAGACATATATATGCATATACGGTGCTTGAAAGATAATATACGAACAAACCATAAGGACTCCATTCACCGACAAACTCATCAGGAGGTAATTGTTGTTTTTCAACAGATGCAAAAAGAAGAATTAAATTGTCACGCAAGAGCAAATAATCGGAGACATACGAAAAAAGGGAAGAAAAGGGGAATAGGAATTCATGTGAAACATGTATACAATAATATAAAATGTATAATTGAGATGGAAGGGGTATGAGATGACATATCTCCAAGCAAGTCTAAAAATTTAACAAATTCTTTCTGTCGACAAAATGACCGCTTGCGTGAAAGAATTGAGACAGACTCCAAAATCTTTAAGTGATTTTGATAGTCAGTCCGGTGCAATATTCTGAAACAATCCATTTTATAGGCATTGGCACAAGTTGGATTTTCAATTAAATGTTAGCCAATGGCAGATATCAAAGCAGAAGAAGGTCGAAAACGACGTGGCTTACTTAGTCTAATTTCTGCCGGTATATGTTGGTTGGTGCGTGTCTGCAAGTTCAAGGAGGTACGACCCACATAGCCAGTAGAACACTAGCAATTATATTCATAAATAACATTACTTTATGTGATGTGGGGTAAACCGTCCTTCGTGACCAGTGGGAATGCAAACCAATCGGAAAACCAATCGTAATACGACAAACGGGAAACAATTTGTTAGAGTTAATAATACGTCTACCCAAACACTCATCAGTGGTTATTGCTATACATCTAATGAAATGACTAGCCAATTTTTATGATTCCAGGTTCAAATGAATAGCTACAGCAGGAATTGGAATACACCCTACTATAGCTTGATTGTCACAGTTGGTGAATTTTAAAAATGCCATCTGGATGTGATGACATTAAAAGAACGATATCGAAAAGATTCCGTTTTAAACTTCAAAAAATGCCACAGAAACGTATGGAATGCTTAAGACTGCTTTTAAATCATCCTACATAAATTGTATATCAGCTTTTGAATGACATAAGGGACTCTAGGAAGGCGCGTAGTCTGGAAGGAATAATGAGAAGTGTGGGGAGAATAAGAAAGTCAGAACATCAGAGTTGATTGTCCAAATAAAGACTGTCATGGATAAGAACCGTCGTCTATCAATAGAGACAATATGTGCACAGTTTGATGTCAGTGTGGGAACTGTATACACAATTATTTGCGGGGAACTGAAGATGTGAAAAATGCACGAGTCTACAACTCCGTTTTTGTCACAAACTATTTGGTAAAGATAGGTATCAAGACAGTTCCTGCTCCCTGTGATTTTTGGTTATTCACTAAGCTCATTGAAAACCTTAAAGGCTGTCGTTATGAGACAATTGAGGAGATGAAAGAGGGTGTGATGAGTCATTGACACGCTCACGCAAGAGAACTTTCATCGGGTCTTCCAGAAGTTGTTGGAATAGTACAATAAGTGCATTGCAGCCGGGGGAGATTACTTCGAAGGGGACTAGAGTTTCATGTGTGTACTACCAATAACAGTGCCCATACGAAAAAAAAAGTCTCGTAACTTATTTAAGACACCTCGTATTTCACCTGGTAAATATTGGCATTGAACTAGAATGGACTTACTTTTTCGAAAGCCAGAGGATGCATGGATAGGCAAGAATACAGCAGGGGCACAACGTGAAAAACAAGCAGCACGTGGGATCTTTCCAGAGACTGATCAGGACAATAAGGACGAGCACAATGATCGCTAGGCTGACCACAATATACACGGTCAATTGGGACGAACTCTTCTGAAGATTGACCTCCGTTCTTACAATATCCGATTCAGATATCTGAAAAGAAAAAAATGATGTATTTTTTTTAATCACGGCTGCTCAAGCAAAACAAGAAAAAGTGTAGAAATATCACACGTGACATAACATATCTATTGCTATGCCGAAGATGACTCAATCAACGTTTGTTGCGCTGGAGCTTTTCACTCTATTTTTAATCACTTAATACAAATTCTAAAACGTTCCTCGGTTTTGGGATTGAATTACGTATTACACATTTACACACGTAGACCCAACACGTTGTAGCAGAGTACGTCGCGAGGAACATATGACAAGTAATAATTCGACTCCTTTTTTCTAACAACGGTGTTTCTGTCCTCATTCTACCATTACGCGTGACTTCTCCTTATGGCTGTGATGTCACCTACGTCTCTAACGTGGCCTTCTTCTCTGACGCCTGTCCTCTCGAACGTCATTTCGAACGTTCTCTCGAACATGATCGCCGGCTGTGCACACGCTTTTTTTTATAGTCTTTTTCGTCGTACATGGCTTGACATTTGCATACGTTTTAATTATTTTAATTCTTTTAATCAACCGAAATTTGCAATTAACTCACCAAGTGACACATCGCTTAGTAATACTCCCATCCTCTTTCCCCGTATGGTCTTTGTCTTCCTAGTTCTGTTTGTATACAATCTCTCTCTTTCTCTCTCTGTCTCTCTCTCTCTTACATATGTACACGCACACACACACACTAATGTGTGTTTATTAACAATCGAAGCAATAACGAAGGAAAAGTATAACAATTTATTTTCAATAAATTACAAAAGTAAATTTTGAAAAATGTAACACAAGGTCGAATAAGAGGAGAAAAAAGGAACTGGTCATGGCAAACTATCGAAAACTGCTCTAAGCTATCAAGTTCCTATCACTCAACAAACACCAAAATATCGCATTTACTTTATACATGCAAACAACCTTGTACAATCACCGAAATAAGTCATACAATAAAGAAACCTATTTAAACTCATACCTGATATTATGCAACAGGGTGGATGTAGGTAATGTGAAAACGAGTATTAGCAAAGAAATTCTTCCTCATTGCGACAGATACAGCGATTTGCCAATCGAAAAGGTTGATTCGATAAACGCTTTATCCAAAATGCAATGGAACCTCTAGATTCGAAAGACTCTTCTTTCAAATGTTTCAACTTATAAAACGTGATGTGAAATTTCCTTTTGTTCCAACATACGAAAAGATTTTCAGAATACAAAAATACAAGTAACAGAAAGGTTCTTTTTCAGTAATTCTTCGAAAATCGTTTTTTTTTTAATTAGGTTTTATACGATTTTAATTTCTTTTAGTAATTTTCTGAAAATATTTGTGCTGATTTTGAACTGAAAAATACATTTTTTCTTCGACTTCAATTTATTCAACTTACCCCTTACACCCACCCAATAAATTGAAATTATTTTCAAAATTGAAAAGTAAATTTTTAAACATTAAAATTTTAAACACATTTGAAGAATTTCAATTGAAAAAATATTTTCTTCTTTAATTTTTATCGTAGCCCTTCTGAAATTTTTATAAGTGGTTGGCCAGTTTGTTGTTTTTCCTAAGAAATCACAAATTAACTATAAACAAGTAAATAATCAATTTTACTTTAAATTCTTTTTCTTCCGCTTGATTGCGTTTCCATAGATTTGATTGAGACCATGACCTTACGAGTAATGATTGAAATAACGATTAAAAGAATTACGTCATATCTCTCAGTCGTTTTTATTATTATTATTTATTATTTATTATTATTTTTTATTATTATTATTATTATTATTGTTGTTGTTATTGTTATTGTTATTGTTATTGTTATTGTTGTTGTTGTTATTGTTATTGTTATTGTTATTGTTATTATTATTATTATTATTATTATTATTTTATTATTATTATTTTATTATTATTATTGTTGTTGTTGTTGTTGTTGTTGTTATTATTATTATTATTATTATTATTATTACTATTACTATTATTATTATTATTATTATTATTATTATTATGTTTATGTTTATTATTATTATGTTTATTATTATTATTATTGTTGTTGTTGTTGTTATTGTTATTGTTATTGTTGTTGTTGTTATTGTTGTTATTGTTATTGTTATTGTTGTTATTATTATTATTATTATTATTATTATTATTATTATTATTATTAAATAGAATTTTATACTTGGATTTCCAAGAAAAGTAAAACAAAACAAAAATAGCAAGTAAATGTATTGTGTCAGTTTTTGTTTTGTTTGTTTTTTTTATTTTGTTTTGTGTTTTTTTATTATTACATTTTTACCCCAAACAAGACACATTGCCACTTTGGTGTAGGGGGCTACTATCAGGGGTATCATCTACTGGGTACTATGTGGGGTTTTGGGCAGCAAGATGTCGGTTCACGTTACACTTGAACTTCTGCACGTCAGTGCAGTTGGGGAAGCAGTGACCTGGAATGGAATTTCAAAGTCTAGCGGTTCTGAGGAAGAAACTACAGGAGTAGAAAGATCTTTTACATCTAGGGATCTCTAGTATGTGTGGGTGAGATTTAGCTGCCGGTCAGGTTTGTCGAAGATGTTTATGTCGTGGGGGCACAAGTGATTGCAGTTCGTCAGAGCATTCTCCATTAAAATACTTGTAGAATAGGCAGAGGGATGCAACATTTCGTCGATGGGACAGAGACTGAAGCTTGAATGCCAGTTCAGGGCCTATCAGATTGGCGACTCTCTTTTGAACCTTGTCTAGGAACGAGAGACTAGTAGCAGATGCACCAGCCCAAATATGACAGCAATACTCCATACATGGGCGAATGGTTGCCTTATAGAGGTACAGGATACTTTCGGGTGTTAGTAATTTTCTAGCACGGTAGAAAGAGCCTACCTTCTTTGCAGCGGCCCTGGCAATGCTTTCAATGTAATTGTTCCAACTCATGTTTCCTGTGAAGGTTAGGTAATATATGACTCATTTTATTTTGGTTTTATCCTTACTATAAAATTTAATGACTGTTTCATACAGCTTGGAACGGATTAGGCGATTTATGTGTAAAACGCTTTCCAAAATACGAAAATTTCAAGATACTGTAATATTGTAACCTTTCATGCCAGTTGTTGCGAACAGGAATGACACCAATGTGATATTGTACGTTATGAGGTATTGTATCTTGATACACGATACCGACCGTCACAATAACAAAAATAGCGTATGGAATTAAAAAAAAAGTACAGACAGGACATTAAATTAACTATTTATTGATGTATCTAGCGGTTTCACTGTATGACAGCCAAGCCAGAACTAATTAATTTCGTATCTAGCGGTTTCACTGTATGACAGCCAAGCCAGAACTAATTAATTTCGTATCTAGAGGTTTCACTGTATGACAGCCAAACCAGAAATAATAAATTTCGTATCTAGAGATTTCACTGTATGACAGCCAAACCAGAAATAATAAATTTCGTATCTAGAGGTTTCACTGTATGACAGCCAAGCCAGAAATAATAAATTTCGTATCTAGAGGTTTCACTGTACGACAGCCAAGCCAGAACTAATTAATTTCGTATCAAGCGGTTTCACTGTATGACAGCCAAGCCAGAACTAATTAATTTCGTATCTAGCGGTTTCACTGTATGACAGCCAAGCCAGAACTAATTAATTTCGTATCTAGAGGTTTCACTGTACGACAGCCAAGCCAAAACTAATTAATTTCGTATCTAGAGGTTTCACTATACGACAGCCAAGCCAGAACTAATAAATTTCGTATCTAGGGGTTTCACTGTACGACAGCCAAGCCAGAACTAATTACTTTCGTATCTAGAGGTTTCACTGTACGACAGCCAAGCCAGAACTAATTACTTTCGTATCTAGAGGTATTACTGTACGACAGCCAAGCCAGAACTAATAAATTTCGTATCTTGAGGTTTCACTGTACGACAAAAGATGACAGAGAGAGTCACACACTCTAGGTCCTAAAAAAGGAAAGTATGAAAATTTTTAACGTTTTTCAACAAACACCTTATTAAAAAAAAGTAGAACACCACCACGAGTAGTAAAACGCTTTAACTCGTAGTTGTAGATGGGGAAAAAGAGACAAATGGCAAAGTGGCTAAACCTCGCGTTTAACTACAACTATAACGGGTCGAATGATCTCTTCACCACGCCGACTCCGCAGAGAGGAATTCGTGGACGCTCTCGGAAGCTGTGTCGTACAAGATTTCGTCTGAATCATCGGAATGCTTCTATTTTGGTTCAGGTCGCTGAGATATATATATATATATATATATATATATATATATATGTGTGTGTGTGTGTGTGTGTGTGTGTGTGTGTGTGTGTGTGTGTGTGTGTGTGTGTGTGTGTAACGCATTATATACAAGTATAATTCGAAAATTTTGAAAACCACATAATGTAGTTTTTTTTGTTTGTTTGTTATTTTTTGTTTTGTTTTATTTTTTTTTAAATCTTTTTTCTTTTTTTCGGAAACTTTCGTTATTAAAACAATTTATCCATAAAAGAAAACGATGCCAGCATATGATACTATAATAGCGAAAGGCAAATTCCAAGGCAAATCAATGATTTCTACTTAATTGTCATGTTACAGTAATGAATATATCCAACAATTACGAAAAACGATAAGAAAAAATAATTATTAAATAAAACCTGCTTTGACTAAAAATTAGCGAAAATAAAATGTTTTGCTAAAAACACTGAAAAGTTCCAAAAGGGAGGTATATAGTGTGTAATTATTGCCAATTCTTAATAATTGTGCGTTAATAATCATAAATATTACATAACTTGTTTTTAGCGTAACTGAATTACTTCCCTTGTTAATGTGTCATGTCTTTCTGGCGAGCATTTTTTTACGCTAAAGATCGAAAACTTCAATGATGCAATAATATTTAGTAACTGATGACATGCCAATTAAGTAGATTTCATTGTTTTTAGTTGAAATTGACAAAAAAAGAAGTCAGTAGTTATTTTTTTAAACCGATTTTTTCGTTTTCCAAATTTCGTTATTATAGTGTAATTGCACCTATGAAACTTAGTCTTTCACCGGATGTGTACCTTCTCTCTCCAGGGGAGGCCGACTTCTCAGATTAATACCATCAACAAAATGAAGAATGAATGTATTGTGTAAACAATGAAATTCTCCGAAAAAGAGAAAATATGATTTTAATTATTTAATAAAAAATTTCCAAATTTTCAAATTATATTTTTTTGTTGTTGTTGTTCTCACCTGAAATTCTTGAAGATTTTCTTCTTGAATCTCATTTTCGGCCATGTTGGATTACTCGCTTAAATTCGTTCATTGGTTTAACGGAGGTGGATTTAGTGAAATCTTCACTTCCGGCTGAGAAGACACAAAATGGCGAGCGGCGAAATAGATTTGTTTAAAAGATATGAAAGAAAGTAAAAGGCAAAAACAAATAACGGCTTAAACGATTGATCGAGTAAATAAGGAAATGTAAAATTAATATAATATATATATAAATGTAAAATTAATATAATATATATATAAATGTAAAATTAATATAATATATATATAAATGTAAAATTAATATAATATATATATGAATGTAAAATTAATATAATATATACATATAAATGTAAAATTAATATAATATATACATATAAATGTAAAATTAATATAATATATATATAAATGTAAACTTAATATAATATATATATAAATGTAAAATTAATATAATATATATATATAAATGTAAAATTAATATAATATATATATGAATGTAAAATTAATATAATATATACATATAAATGTAAAATTAATATAATATATATATAAATGTAAAATTAATATAATATATATATAAATGTAAAATTAATATAATATATATATGAATGTAAAATTAATATAATATATACATATAAATGTAAAATTAATATAATATATATATAAATGTAAAATTAATATAATATATACATATAAATGTAAAATTAATATAATATATATATACATAAATGTAAAATTAATATAATATATATAAAGGTAACATTAATATAATATATATATAAATGTAAAATTAATATAATATATATATACATAAATGTAAAATTAATATAATATATATAAATGTAAAATTAATATAATATAGATATATAAATATAAAATTAATATAATATATATATAAATGTAAAATTAATATAATATATATATACATAAATGTAAAATAAATATAATATATATAAATGTAAAATTAATATAATATAGATATATAAATGTAAAATTAATATAATATATATATAAATGTAAAATGAATATAATATATATATACATAAATGTAAAATTAATATAATATATATAAATGTAAAATTAATATAATATAGATATATAAATGTAAAATTAAGATAATATATATAAATGTAAAATTAATATAATATATATATAAATGTAAAATTAATATAATATGTATATAAATGTAAAATTAATATGATATATATATACAAATGTAAAATTAATATAATATATATATAAATGTAAAATTAATATAATATATATATAAATGTAAAATTAATAAAATATATATATAAATGTAAAATTAATATAATATATATATATAAATGTAAAATTAATATAATATATATATGAATGTAAAATTAATATAATATATACATATAAATGTAAAATTAATATAATATATATATAAATATAAAATTAATATAATATATATATAAATGTAAGATTAATATAATATATATATGAATGTAAAATTAATATAATATATACATATAAATGTAAAATTAATATAATATATATATAAATGTAAAATTAATATAATATATACATATAAATGTAAAATTAATATAATATATATATACATAAATGTAAAATTAATATAATATATATAAATGTAAAATTAATATAATATATATATAAATGTAAAATTAATATAATATATATATACATAAATGTAAAATTAATATAATATATATAAATGTAAAATTAATATAATAGAGATATATAAATGTAAAATTAATATAATATATATATAAATGTAAAATTAATATAATATATATATACATAAATGTAAAATTAATATAATATATATAAATGTAAAATAAATATAATATAGATATATAAATGTAAAATTAATATAATATATATATAAATGTAAAATTAATATAATATATATATACATAAATGTAAAATTAATATAATATATATATAAATGTAAAATTAATATAATATATATATGAATGAAAAATTAATATAATATATACATATAAATGTAAAATTAATATAATATATACATATAAATGTAAAATTAATATAATATATATATAAATGTAAAATTAATATAATATATATATAAATGTAAAATTAATATAATATATATATATAAATGTAAAATTAATATAATATATATATGAATGTAAAATTAATATAATATATACATATAAATGTAAAATTAATATAATATATATATAAATGTAAAATTAATATAATATATATATAAATGTAAAATTAATATAATATATATATGAATGTAAAATTAATATAATATATACATATAAATGTAAAATTAATATAATATATATATAAATGTAAAATTAATATAATATATACATATAAATGTAAAATTAATATAATATATATATACATAAATGTAAAATTAATATAATATATATAAATGTAAAATTAATATAATATATATATAAATGTAAAATTAATATAATATATATATACATAAATGTAAAATTAATATAATATATATAAATGTAAAATTAATATAATATAGATATATAAATGTAAAATTAATATAATATATACATATAAATGTAAAATTAATATAATATATATATACATAAATGTAAAATAAATATAATATATATAAATGTAAAATTAATATAATATAGATATATAAATGTAAAATTAATATAATATATATAAATGTAAAATTAATATAATATATATATACATAAATGTAAAATTAATATAATATATATAAATGTAAAATTAATATAATATAGATATATAAATGTAAAATTAATAAAATATATATAAATGTAAAATTAATATAATATATATATAAATGTAAAATTAATATAATATGTATATAAATGTAAAATTAATATGATATATGTATACAAATGTAAAATTAATATAATATATATATAAATGTAAAATTAATATAATATATATATAAATGTAAAATTAATAAAATATATATATAAATGTAAAATTAATATAATATATATATATAAATGTAAAATTAATATAATATATATATGAATGTAAAATTAATATAATATATACATATAAATGTAAAATTAATATAATATATATATAAATGTAAAATTAATATAATATATATATAAATGTAAAATTAATATAATATATATATGAATGTAAAATTAATATAATATATACATATAAATGTAAAATTAATATAATATATATATAAATGTAAAATTAATATAATATATACATATAAATGTAAAATTAATATAATATATATATACATAAATGTAAAATTAATATAATATATATAAATGTAAAATTAATATAATATATATATAAATGTAAAATTAATATAATATATATAAATGTAAAATTAATATAATATAGATATATAAATGTAAAATTAATATAATATATATATAAATGAAAAATTAACATAATATATATATACATAAATGTAAATTTAATATAATATATATAAATGTAAAATTAATATAATATAGATATATAAATGTAAAATTAATATAATATATATATAAATGTAAAATTAATATAATATATATATACATAAATGTAAAATTAATATAATATATATAAATGTAAAATTAATATAATATAGATATATAAATGTAAAATTAATATAATATATATAAATGTAAAATTAATATAATATATATATAAATGTAAAATTAATATAATATGTATATAAATGTAAAATTAATATGATATATATATACAAATGTAAAATTAATATAATATATATATAAATGTAAAATTAATATAATATATATATATAAATGTAAAATTAATATAATATATATATAAATGTAAAATTGATAAAATATATATATATATAAATGTAAAATATATATTATATGTACATATAAATGTAAAATTACTATAATATATAAATGTAAAATTGATATAATATATATATAAATGTAAAATTAATATAATATATATAAATGTAAAATTAATATAATATATATATATAAATGTAAAATTAATATAATATATATATGTAAAATTAATATAATATATATACATATGAATGATAAAATTAATATAATATATACATATAAATGTAAAATTAATATAATATATATATATAAATATAAAATTAATATAATATATATATAAATGTAAAATTAATATAATATATATAAATGTAAAATAAATATAATATATATATAAATGTAAGTATAATATAATATATATATAAATGTAAAATTAATATAATATATATATGAAAAATGAATATAATATATATATATGTAAAATTAATATAATATATAAATGTAAAATATATATAAAATATATAAATGTAAAATTAATATAATATATACATATAAATGTAAAATTAATATAATATATATATAAATGTAAAATTAATATAATATATACATATAAATGTAAAATTAATATAAGATATATATACCTGTAAAATTAATATAATATATATGTAAAATTAATATAATATATACATACAAATGTAAAATTAATATAATATATATAATTGTAAAATTAATATAATATATATGTAAAATTAATATAATATATACATACAAATGTAAAATTAATATAATATATGTATATAAATGTAAAATTAATATAATATATATAAATGTAAAATTAATATAATATATATAAATGTAAAATATATATAATATATAAATATAAAATTAATATAATATATATATATATATATAAATGTAAAATTAATATAATATATATAAATAAATGTAAAATTAATATAATATATATAGGTAAAATTAATATAATATATATATAAATGTAAAATTAATATAATATATATAAATTTAAAATTTATATAATATATATATAAATGTAAAATTAATATAATATATATAAATGTAAAATTAATATAATATATATATAAATCTTAAATTAATATAATATATACATATAAATGTAAAATTAATATAATATATATATAAATGAAAAATGAATACAATATATATATATAAATGTAAAATTAATATAATATATATAAATGCAAAATTAATATAATATATACATATAAATGTAAAATTAATATAATATATACATATAAATGTAAAATTAATATAATATATATATAAATGAAAAATGAATACAATATATATATAAATGTAAAATTAATATAATATATATATAAATGTAAAATTAATATAATATATATAAGTGTAAAATTTATATAATATATATATAAAAGTAAAATTAATATTATATATATAAATGTAAAATTAATATAAAATATATATAAATGTAAAATTAATATAATATATATATAAATGTAAAATCAATATAATATATATATAAATGTAAAATTAATATAATATATATATAAATGTAAAATTAATATAATATATACATATAAATGTTAAATTAATATATATATAAATGTAAAATTAATATAATATATATATGTAAAATTAATATATATATATATATATATATATATATATATATATATATATATATAAATGTAAAATTAATATATCTACTTTGTAAAAATTTGAGTAGAAAATGATTGGGAAAAGTCGTAGGCGTTTACGAATTTTGACGCACGTCTGCTTCTTTTATACGGGACAACGATTAATCTTGTAATAAGGAAAATGAAAAACGTATAAGGCTGCAGAAGTTTGGTTTACCAATTCAAACCATTAAGTGACAAAACTTCCTCATTTTCTACTTTTATAGGTCAATTTTTAGAGGTTCAAATTTGGAAGGAGTATATTGAGAGGGGACGATTTTAGGGAGACATTTTAGTGCGAATTTAGGTTTATACTTAAATATGAAAAAGCGATAGAAATATTAAATGGTAAACCCAGGGAAAATAACGAATTCAAAAGCATAAATTTACAAAAGTCATATTTTATATATATTTTTATTTTAAGTTTGTATAAGTATAAAAGCATATTTTAATAAAACCTAACTTTAGTCCGTTGGTTTTTTCTTCTTTTTTTTTCATTATAATGTGCTATTGGACCGATGGCCGATTGACTATATTCGTAGTACACATTTCGTAGTACACATTACGTAAACTAACCACCATGAAATAACAAGCGACACCAAAGAATAACATTTTAATAAGTAATAAATTAGATAAAAAGCTGACATTTATTGCATAAGATCTGAAAATTACTTAACTCACCAAGGTCGTGAGGAGCTACATTATTTCATGCAGCTTGCCTTGGGAAAGTCTAGCCTGGTAGCATCCACGTGTAAGGACGATACAAAAGTACAATGCAAGGGGGGTAATTCTTTACTTCTTTGGTAAAGTTGCCTCCCCTTGTCTAAATCCTACACTTTAAATTCTCGCAACTTCTTGCGAGATCAATGGTAAGATAGTTTGTTATATTGATCCTAACACCTCCTACTATATAACACCACGAATCTTAAAGCATTAGCGAGCAAAAACGTGATTTTTTTTAGTTCCTAGTGGTTGAGGAAATGTACCGATTTATTTTGGCAACTTCAGATGAAGGTACTTGATGTGTTTGGAAGTGTTCTTACGTAGGTTTTGTATCGGAATACGTCCGATAAGTATCGAAAAATTAATAATCGAAAAAAATCCGATTACAGAAGTGTTGTGTCTGCACAAATAATTAACAAGAACACGGAAAGTAAAGGTATAACAATAATATATTAGGAAGAGAAGTTATATACATATTTACATGTCTTCAGATATACTTCAGTTGGAGATATTCCGCAGGTGGCGTGTTGCATGTCTTACTGGAGGCAACATAGGCGTCTTACCTATTTGGCGGTCGTTGCAGAACTCTCCCGGTATTGGTGATTGATACCTTTATATATCTCAATCACCCGCCTATGCTAATAAATGGGCGTCTCCACAACATGAAGAAACTCCAATTTGGACCAAAGTTAACACTTTTATACAACCTAACATCACAAGTGCATTCGAGAAGTTTTATCATCGTACAAGCAGAAAAACTCAAATGGGGTAAATAATGATAATCGAAAAATTCCGATTAAAGAGGAAACACCGATCTTGACCTAAAGTAACACTTATCTATAACCTAATATCACAAATACATTTGAGAAGTTTTATCACCAGTTTCGTGGTTAAATTTTAAATTCTGAAAAAACACATATAGAGACATATATTCGATTTAAGAATTTATCGCTTGACAAAAGGAATATATAGAAGGGGTTATTTTAATTTCCTTAATCCATGGATTTTCAACAATGGCGCATATCATCAGAGGAAATGAAATGCAGTTAACAATATATATATATATATATATATATATATATATATATATATATATATATATATATATATATATATATATATATATAGTCATCCACATACGGTGCCCGGTGCCGTTTCTGTGGTGTATAGCCGCACTGATGAGCTGTGAAACAGCGGAGCAGTACTATATGTGGATGAGTGTATATATATGTGTGTGTGTGTGTGTGTGTGTGTGTGTGTGTGTGTGTGTGTGTGTGTGTGTGTGTGTGTGTGTGTGTGTGTGTGTGTGTGTTGCTTAAACGAATCCATAATAGAACCCGAATCAACTTCTAGTTTAACTGCATATTTCAACCGATCCAAGAAAATTGGCGATAAGCAATACCAGAATAGAAGGTGGTGTCATCAGCATAACTGTTAATTTTCTTAATAATATTCTCTGGAAGGTCATTTATATAGAGAGGAAACAATTTTAGACCTCGAATAAAGCCCTGGTAAATACCAGCATAACTAAGCATAAGAAAATGAAGATGCTTTACTCATAAGCGTCGATCAGAAAGAAAATGTCTAACAATGCCAAAGAACTTCATCACAAATATCATAACCTTGACGTTTATGTAGAAGACCAGAATGCCACACTGTGTCGAACGCCTTTGAAATGTAAAGCGCAATGACTATAAACTGACAGATCCGTTCAATTAAAGCAGTTAATAGATCAGTTGTTGAACGAAAACTACGAAAGCCATATTAAACATCACTAAAGAGTCCAGACTTTAATAAAATGAACAAGCCTGCTGTTAACCAACCTCTCAAAAACTTTGCTAACAACAGAGAGATGACTAACAGATTATGTAAAAAATAATTTCGTAATATCAATAGTTGGTTCTTTGATATGACAGGGATGCATTCAAAATAAATGTTTCTGTTTAGAGCAAAATTGAACCATGATACTTGACTTTTGCATTTTCAACTTTAATAATTGTATAAAATCAAAAGTAGATTCTCTACAGTGCAATGGAGACTACAATCAATCGTGGACTAGGGCATTGCAGGGAAGCATGTGAAGGTTCCTCCCAGTATGTTGCGGGGTCATTCCCTTACTAGGGCAAGCAATCAATCGATTTGATTTTAAAAATGTGCGATTTCACCGATTTCGATAACAACGAAAATATGAGAGGGTTCAACATTAGTTGATCCTCATTCAATCCCGGACAACGTCGGGTCTCCCTGCTAGTTATTTATATATAAAAATATTAAATTACTGGCGTGCTGCTATGATTTTATATTAATATCAGTACCAACACTGGCGAAGCATAATTTCTTCCATTATTTTTGACGGAAGATGAACGTTATTAAGATTGTAACAGACAAATGAGACAGACCATGAACTTCACATATGCATGGTTCTATGTGACGGCTGTAACGAGTGGTGAAATTTATCCTTCGATGTTCAAAAGGAAACTGTTTAAAATCGTTTCTGCGCATATATCTCTGCACATACACCCACCTGAATAAAAACAAATAAAAACACTTTAAA
Source organism: Euprymna scolopes (assembly GCF_053919585.1). NCBI lineage: Eukaryota > Metazoa > Mollusca > Cephalopoda > Sepiida > Sepiolidae > Euprymna > Euprymna scolopes. Next base: position 8,529,445 of record NC_136491.1, on the reverse strand, counting down.
CCAATCAGATGCATTTCTCTGAATTTATCTATTTTGTCGTTTTCATCCACTCTAAATACATAAAAAGCCAGATTTTTTCCTTTAAAATAATTTGATTCAAAACCCAGAACAAATCTAACGTTTTCTTTGCATCAGTTTCTCTCGCCATCAAAAACAGATTTATAAACGTATTTCTCACAACGAAAGCAACTCTTAATAACTTCTAATCAAATGTAATTTGCGTAATTGAGTGAGAAAGTGTTGATTGCGTTTGTTTTTTTTTGTTTTTTGTTTTTTTTTTCAGATCCGTGAATAATTCACAACCCTTAAATTATCAACTCAAACTTTTCTGTATATTCATTAGCTGAGCTAATGAATCACCTTTGTTCTGCAAGGGTTCTGAAAATATGAACAAACATTGAAATTATTGACTCAAGCTTTCTTGATATTTAAGCTAATTAATCACCTTTATTGGAATTTTTAGTATTAACAATCATGTAACCCTATGTATACTTTTATACTGTATTTTTTTCTGATTCATCTATTATATTTGCTGTATTTGATATTATATTGAACATGGTTTCGTACCTTTTGATTTTTGTACGAAACTATCATTAATTTTGAATGAAAAGCAATACCAGCTACTTGGAATTGACATCATGGAATCCAGCGCGAAAATCTTCCTTTTCGAATCCAGTCGACCAGGAGAGTGCATGTGTGCTTCATTGACTGCTGTGGGCAATGATTCCTAAGCTTTTCCTTCTGGAAGAATAACCATGTAAGGAGAAATACGGATGCGAAGAGGCGAACTCTTCCCTACAATTTCATATACGCATGGTATGCGCCTTTTTGAAGGAAAGAAATATTTAAAAATTTGTGAGCCTTTAAACTGACAAATGACTGTACAGTTTATTTTCGAACTTGTGGATACCTTCCATTTAGTTTATTGAATTTATTGTGTATTATTTTGGAAGCACTCGTTCTTAATGTTGTGTTCTTTTTTTTTACAAAGGAGTCACCACGTATCGAGGACCGGAGGCCACTCGAGGATAAGGCTTAATAATAGAAATTTGGTGAATTGGATTACTTAAAGGGATGGCTCATCAAGAACTTGTTAATCTTGAAGACGACCATATTGTAGTCAGTAGGAAACCAACTATTATTAATGGTAATCGTTTATTGAAGCGACTTATAGTTTGTGAACCAGTTTTTTTTATGAAAACAGCGAGTGTGCTATTTCTTTATTACTTGGTGCATGTTGTGAACCATACGTATCTTAGCGTTCGCTCGGGTTTGGCCGGAACATAACGTCAACACTCGGATTATGACGAGCGTTGCTGATAAAATCATAACAACGCTAATAAAAAAAACAATATGTAAAAACCAAAAAATAAAAAAAAATGACCTACTGTAATTTAGTGTTTCATTATTCATTTTTTTTTTTTTTTTTTTTTTTTGTCAAGAAAAGGTTAGAAGCAAAAATGAATGGGAGTCAAATAGGTTTAAGGAAATTTTTTTAAAACGTGTCCAAAGAAGATTTTATTTATTGTTTAAATATATTTTGCTATCTTTTATGTTTTAAAGTTTTTTGTTAAGAAAAACTGGAAACAAAATTGTTTTTGGTGATTATGCATTTATGTTATGTTATGCTTTTAATAGTATTTTCAAGTTAAATTCAAATTTTAAGATATCTTTTTTATTAAATTGTTCGGTGAACATACAAAAAACACTATCCCTTCGTCATGTTCAGAATGGCTTTCTTAATAATAACGTTATTATTTCAGCACGGTAACATAAGTGCGTAAGTAACTTGTTTTTGTTTTGTTTTGTTTTTTGTTTTTGTTTTGTTTGTTTTTTTCAAGTATTATTTAAAATATTTTTTGTAAAAAAGATTTTTACCTTTTTGTTTGTTTCTTTTTTAATTGGAAGAGAGAATATTTTAAAAATTCATTATGTTGATACTGTCCATGATTTGTATGTAACAACTGGTGTTTTTTTTTTTTTTTTTTGTCTCTTCCAATATTTATCCAAAAGTTGTCTGCTAGGCGCGCGCGCCGCCGCCTCGTTGTAATCCAGCGTTTTACGTTGTGATTGGCTGATCGACGTGTTACGTCAGACAAGCTGTTACTTGACATAATCTGGCTGTTGACGTCATGTTCTGGCCAAAGTCGAGCGAACGCTGAGATACGTCTGGTTCACAATATGACCGTTTTTTTGTTGTTTGTTTTTGTTTTTTGTTTGTTTGTTTTTTGTTTTTTATAGTTTGTTGTTTTTTGTTTTGCTTTTTGTTGTTGTTGTTGTTGTTGTTGTTGTTGTTCCTATTTAAAATGCCTCCCCACGGGACAGAGTTAGACACCAGGTTCGTTTTTTAACGTGGAGAAAAGGAACAAAAATAAAAATTGTCTCAGTCGTGAAGGATTTCTCCTCCACTGACAGAGAACAAAAAATTGAAGTGCAGCATCTGAAGAACATATACTGCACTTTGATCTTGTCCCGAAGGGTTGTTGTTGTTGTTGTTGTTGTTGTTGTTGTTGTTGTTGTTATGCCTACAAAGGGAAGTAATTCGCAACTTATCTTAAACAAGACCTCTCTTGACTTTATTTATATTTTATATCCCCCTTTTTTTTTTTTTACTTTATCCTTTTATTTCTTTTCGGGCTCCTGTGTCACACCGAATTTATCTTTTTTTTATTTTTTTAATTACATTTTCACCCCAAACAAGGCAAATTGCCACTTTGGTGTAGGGGGCTACTATCAGGGGCAACAACTACTGGGGTACTATGTAGGGATTTGGGCAGCAAGATGTCGGTTCACGTTACACTTGAACTTCTGCACGTCAGTACTGTTGGGGAAGCAGGGACCTGGAATGGAATTCCAAAGTCTAGCGGTTCTGGGGAAGAAACTATTGGAGTAGAAAGATCTTTTACATCTAGGGATCTCTACTGTGTGGGGATGGGATTTAGCAGCCTGTTGGGTTTGTCGAAGGTGCTCACGTCACCGGGGCACAAGTGATTGCAGTTCGTCAGAGCATTATCTGAAAACAGTTCGTCAGAGCATTATCTGAAAACAGTTCGTCAGAATATTATCTGAAAACGAATAAAATTTCTGATACGTTTGTTTTGAAAATATGAACAAACACTTTTTGTTTTTCTATCAATTAAAGATTTCATTTTTAACATACGTATGTAAAGTGACAATATTCCACCAAATGATTACATCACAATGTTCCACCAAATGATTACATCACAATGTTCCACCAAATGATTACGTCACAAGCCGTGTACTATTCACATAGGCCATCATCAAAGATTTCTCTTGGAGAACAACTTGTGGTGTTCTTTGGAGTCTGAGTGGACAATAATGAAAACGGCAGAAATATTAAGAAAACCCTTTGAATGCGGAGACACATGAGCTACACTCACAAACCGGACACATAGAAACTACTACAGATGTAAAACACATAGTATAGAATCATGAAAACTGTATAATTGTAACTTAATCCTAACCTCCCAGCGTTTTTTTTTTTTTTTTTCGTGTGTTGCCATAACCTGGCGCCACACCAAATAAGTGAGGGTAAGGAGGATGGAAAGACCGAGGAGAGAGTGAGAGCATTAGCCAGACCTCCTTTTGATGAGTGCAGAGAGGACTGGGACCTTGGGGAGGCTTATTGGCATCCAAATTCCAGTAAAGGTAAATGGTCGCTGCCAACAGCAAATCAATGGTAATCGGTTGTTGCGATAAAACAAAATTGTTGTTGCTATTATAAATATCATCATCATCATCGTCATCATCATCATCATCATCATCGCAATCGTTTTTGTTTTATATTCGTCTTAGCTAATGGTTTTATATTCATCTTAGCTAATATATCGTCTGTCTATTTCTGCCAAGCTCGGAATCAACGATCAAGTATCTCTGTTAAATCCATTGGGTGTTGTACTGCATGAGTACAGAAATACGTGTTAAAGATCACAGTTATATTAAATTTCTAGAAGGTGTATAACAGATTTGAAAACAAGGGTACTACCTACATTAAAACTTTTTTGATCCACAGTTGAAAGCTACTACGAACCATGTAGAATGTATTCAAGCGTGTTGCTTAAGTATTCTAATAGATCATAACAAATAATTTTTTTTTTAATTGCTAAAACAAATAAAAGGAATAAACAACAAAAAACGGATTGATTTTTTGTATATATTTTATTTCTATGTGAAAATTGCTTTTCGGCTTCGTTTGCAAAGTGTTTACTTAAAGGGTCGAGCCGCAATTAACCTTGCATCGATGAAAGTAAATAATGACGTAAAAAAAAGATAATGGGAAGAAATAGGATAAAGGAGGGAAATGGAAAGCAGAAAGAAAAAGGGATGAAAATGCACTGGAGGACCACTCGAATATTTACCTTTAAAAAGTCTCTCTTTTTTTTTTAATATTCAATTCTTTACAGCTGTAGTCGGGTCTGCTACGTAAAAAAAAATTAATAATGTAGCTGACAAGAATTATGTATAATATTAACAAAAAAACGATGCTTTCAGTGATAGTTTAAGATATTAATTATTTTATTCACAGGAAAAAAATACAATTGGGAAAATGAACAAAAAATTTAGGCATAAGGCCAACTCAAAAAGAAGGGGTGATGGTGAAGTTGGTTGATCCATCTCGTCTCAAATGGAAATTTAAAAAGATTTCTCTCTCGGCCAGCATCTTTTATCATGGTTACCCTTTTAAATTTGTATTTATGTGTGTGTGGTGGGAGGGGGGTTGTTCCTACTTAAATCCAATTTTAAAACATTTTTTATTTATATCAAAAATTAACAAAAAAGATAACAATATTCATAAAATTTCATTTGTGTCGAGGGACATGGGAAAAAAACGGTAAAGCCCTCCCAACCCTGTCTGAAATGCTAGACCACCCGTTTCACTCTGGTTTGTAAAGGAATCAGGGTTTAGCGGGTAACCTCTAAATGTAGGGGGGTCCTAAATAGGGGGAAAAGAAAAAAGGGGCGGTGAGGGCGGGGGGTGTTAGTGTTTGATTTGATTTCTTCCAAGATGGGTTGAATTTCGAGAGGGGGCGGGCAAAAGAAAAAAATTGTTGCTTTTGGAGGTTGGGGGTCTTAGAGGCTTTATAATAAGGGAAACAAGATTTATTCGGCTGGCTGAGAGGCTGAAGGGAGTAAAATTGGAAAGGGGCGGGAGTCCGACGAAAACCCCAGAACCAAAGCCACGCCATGACGCCTTCTTCTGTCGCATCTGATCTTTACCCGCCGAAGTTGGTGTTTAAAGAAAGCGATCAGATCCTGATCAGAAAAAGGCAGCACCCCCCCCCCCGGCCATCTTGCAGTCTCGACGTCCAAATCACCATTCTCGCCACGTCCAGGATTGCGATGTAGACCATTTGTCTCTCCCAGTCCCACGGCGGGCTAACGTTGTCCACTACGTTTGATACAGTAATTGGGCGATGATGCTCGGGTCGATGCGAGCCGTCACCTCGCCAACATACGACCAGTACTGGCGGAGTTCGCAGCAATCGAAACATGCCGGCGACTCCAAGAACCCAGAACTGCATTGTATACTGTCGAGGGGAAACGCGTTTAGGGCCAATCGCCAGGTCAGAGAAAACTCCGAATTGTTCAGATGACTCGAACCTGGCGCCCAACTCCACGCGGAGCGGATCTCACTCTGCTGCCAACCCAAACGCGCGCATAGCAAGTCGTCGGCGGCCCCCCTCACTAGATCCCTGTGGAGTTCCCTACGGGTGGCAGTCACAAGGTCGCTGGACCCTGGTAGTCGTTTTAGCGCAGCTCGGCACCCTTTCAGGAAGGCTGAATCTCTCCGCGGCCTGCGACGACTCTCGATAGAGGGGTCGAGAATGAGGTCGGGAAAGGCAGCAGTGATCGCGGGGTGCCACGGTTGATCATCTTGAAGGTAGTGGCTTAGGAAGGCCAGCTTCTCGGCGTCTCGATGACGCTTCAAGTTCGGCATTCCCAATGGCCGCCATGTTTCTTGCAATGCAAGACAGCCGACATGAACCCACCCAAACACCTCCGAAAAAAAAGACTACCAAACATTTTATTTTTCATTTTTATGTCCAGATTTTTATTATTTTTTTATTTTTACATGGAAGAAGAGGTTGGGGTTAATATCTTTTTCCCTGTATTTTTTGTGATTATTTATAAGGAAGGAAGGAAAGTTTAAGGTTAATCTATCTATCTATCTATCTATCTATCTTCTATATATCTATAAAAGTGAACGTATCTGTGTATCTGTGTGTCTGTGTGTCTGTGTGTCTGTGTACATTTCCCTACGCAATAACTCTGTCAATTTTTAGTCTACAGACTCGAAATTTGATATGCAGGTTACTGAGATTTGGGAAAATTGATGTGATCGGTTTTGGGCCAGAAATTTGGCGATTAAGGGGTCAAAGTTCAACGATTTGACCTTTGAAAACTCTACCAAACTCCTCCGACAATTTTGGGTCTACGCACTTGAAATTTTAGATATAGGTTCCTTGGACATGGAGCTAACTTAATAACTTGATTTGAGCCCAAAACAATAAATTTTTAGGGGTCATAATAGGGGTCAAAGTTAAATAAAATTGACCCCTGCGGTCTCTTCCAAATTACTCAGACAATTTCTGGTCTAAAAATTTCAAATTTTACATAAAGGGTATTCAGAGATAGGGCAAGCTTTTGCATCAGTTTGGGTCGAAAATTTTTAGTTACCAATATATAAATGTATGTATATATGCCTGTTTGCATGTCTGCCTTAAACTTTAAATAGAGGCGACAGATTTTACCAACATCAGTATCGTTTTAAAGTTCGATCTTTCATACGACAAATATCGAAAAATTGGGTGAAAACATTTATATCTTCCCCTTCAACTAGGCACTTTTCTACAGGGGGGGGGGTCACGTTTTTCGCCGATAGTTTTGAAAGTTATCCTCTCCTTTACATTGTCCAGCTATAATTTTTAAAAATGTCGCTTCCGGTTTGGCGGTGGTCGTAACAGCATAAACGTTAGGTTTTACCCCGTTCTTTTCCTCCTTTGCGGTACGGGTTTGAGCCTGCCTTCCTACTACTACTTTTTTTTTTTTTTTGCTCAACATACACATCCAACCACCCGGGCAACGCCGGGCGCCCATGCTAGTATATATATAAAAGTGAAAGTGTCTGTGTGTCTGTATACATTTCTCTACGCAATAACTTTGTCAATTTTAAGCCTGCAAACTCAAAATTTGATATACATGGTACTGAGATTTGGGAAAATCGATGTGATCGGTTTTTGACCGGAAATTTGGCTGTTAAGGCGTCAAAGTTCAACGATTTGACCTTTGAGAACTCTACCAAACTCCTCCGACAATTTTGGGTCTACGCACTTGAAATTTTAGATATAGGTTCCTTGGACATGGATCTAACTTAATAATATGATTTGAGCCCAAAGCAATAAATGTTAAGGGGTCATAATAGGGGTCAAAGTTTTAAAAAAAATGACCTCTGCGGTCTCTACCGAATTACTCAGACAATTTCTGGTCTAAACATTTGAAATTTTACATAAAGAGTATTCAGAGATAGGGCAAGCTTTTTCATTGGTTTGGGTCGAAAATTTGTAGTTACTAATATATAAATGTATGTATGTATGTATGTATGTATGTATGTATGTCTGGCCAACACTTTAAACAGAGGCAACGGATTTTCTCAAGATCAGTATCGTTTTGAACTTCGACCTTTCAGACGACAAATATCGAAAACTTGGCTAAAAACATTAATATCTTCACATTAAACTGTGCAATTTTCTACAGGGGAGGTACTTTTTTCGCCGATATTTTTTGTCATCCTCTCCTTTAGATTGTCTAGCCTTAATTTAAACCTACGTCACTTCCGGTGGTCGTAACAGCATAGACGTCGGGGTTTTCCCCCGTTCTTTTCCTCCTTTGCAGTACACATATACAGGGTACTAAAATTTGGGAAAATCGATGTGATCGGGTTTCGGCCAGAAATTTGGCTGTTAAGGAGTCAAAGTTCAACGATTTGACCTTTGAGTACTCTACCAAACTCCTCCGAAAATTTGTGGTCGTAACACTTGAAATTTTAGATATAGGTTCCTTGGACATGGATCTAACTTCATAACTTGATTTAAGCCCAAAACAATAAATGTTAAGGGGTCATAATAGGGGTCAAAGTTTAAAAAATTGACCGTTTTTATTTGTTTTTTGTTTTTTTTGCTCAACATACACCTCTAAACACCCGAGCAACGCCGGGCCGAAATGCTAGTATATCAATAAAAGTGAACGTGTATGTATGTCTGCGTGTCTGTCTGTCCGTCTGTCTGTCTGTCTGTCTGTCTGTCTGTGTACATTTCCCTACGCAATAACTTTCTAAATTTAAAGTCTACGGACTGGAAATTTGATATACATGGTACCGAGATTTGGGAAAATATATGTGATTGATTTTCGGCCAGAACTTTGGCTGTTAAGGGGTCAAAGTTCAACGATTTGTCCTTTGAAAACTCTATCAAACTACTCACACAATTTTGGGTCTAAACACTTGGAATTTTAGACATAGGTTCCTTGGACATGGATCTAACTTAATAACTTGATTTGAGCCCAAAAAAAATAAATTTTAAGGGGTCATAATAGGGGTCAAAGTTTTTTAAAAATTACTCAGACAATTTCTGGTCTAAACATTTGAAATTTTACATAAAAGGTATTCAGAGATAGGGCAAGCTTTTTCATCGGGTTGGGTCGAAAAATTTTAGTTATCAATATATAAATGTATGTATGTATGTATGTATGTATGTATGTATGCTTGCATGTCGGCCTAAAACTTTCGACAGAGGCGACGGATTTTCAGTATCGTTCTGAAGTTCGACCTTTCATACGACAAAATTGGCTAAAAACATTAATATCTTCACCTTCAACTAGTCACTTTTCCACAGGGAGGGGGGCGCTTTTTCGCCGATATTTTTTAAAGATATTCTCTACTTATAATTGTCTAGCCTTAACGTAAACGTAAGTCATTCCAGGTATGGCGATGGTCGGAACCGCAAATACGTCAGGTTTTTTCCCCCGTTCTTTTCCTACTTCGCGGAACGGGTTCGAGCCTGCCTTCCTACTACCACTTGTTTTTTTTTTTTTAGCTCAACATACACCTCCAAACACCCGGGCAACGCCGGACTGAAATGCTAGTATATCTATAGAAGTGAACGTTTGTCTGTGTGTATGTACATTTTCCAACGCAATTGAAATTTGGTATACAGGGTACTGAGATTTGGGAAAATCTTTTTAATTCGTTTTCGGCCAAAAATTAGGCTGTTAAGGGGTCAAAGTTCAACGATTTGACCTTTGAGAACTATTAAACTCCTCCGATAATTTTTGTTCTAAACACTTGGAACTTTAGATATAGGTTCCTTGGACATGGATCTAACTTAATAACTTGATTTGAGCCCCAGACAATAAACGTTAAGAGGTCATAATAATGGTCAAATTTTTAAAAAATAACTGGCCGCTTTTTTTTCTTTTTTTTTTTTCTTTTTTTGCTCAACATACGGGTATGTATATATATATATCCCCGAAACAGTGTTAAAAACTTCTAAGACTATATATATATATATATATATATATACTAGCAAAAATACCCGTCGTTTACTGGGTTCAAAAACAGCCTACAGAAAATGGACTCTGATTTATGAAAGTATGATAGGTTATGAAAAGAAAGGGTTGTAAAGAGATAGCTTCGTATTTGGGAGTATCAAAACCAAAGCAAAATATGATGAAAGTAAAAATAAAATAGATAAACCCCATAATTTATTATACCATACCTGTTCACACTGAAACACAATATCCTGTGGATCTATATTAAAAAACCTTGTTAAACTTTTTGACATATTTCCATTCTACACCCCATAATTTTATTATACCATATTTCTTCAAACTGAAACATAATTATCAAAGTATACTTACGCAGATAGATATGAAAAGTCTTTATCAAAGTTTGTGTCTATTTCCATTCTATGGAGACCAGGCGCGAACGCATACCACCACAATTTTATTATACCATCCCTATTTAAGTTAAACATACTTAGCAAAGTATTATTATGTACATCTATATCAAAAACACTTGTAAACGTTTTTTTTTTTTCATTTTTAATTTTTTTTTTTCCATACTTGGTGGAACTAGACGCGTACGCAGACCCCACAATTTTAATGAATCATCATTATGCCAGATCAAACATACCGATTCCTGTGTCTTGATACACCTTCTATCATTATATGTGATCAGTTTTCTATAATAGTCAACCATATAGGAGCCTATTCGTGACCAGGCGCACACACACAGACGTTCAGCTTTATATATATATATATATATATATATATATATATATATATATATATATATATATATATATGAAAGTATGAAAAGTTATGAAAAGGCGATGTAAAGAGATAGCTCCAAACTCTTAGGGGATTAAAGCCAAAGTAACGTCCTCAAATGAATACGAGGGGTCAGTAGTGGAAACCTTTGTTGATACAAACGTATGAACACTAAGAAGGGTCCTAGATCATAAGTAACCTCCATGGAGTCCACCTTAATTGGTGTGAGTAAGTGATGTAACCCCTAAAAAAAAAACTCCTTTACATGGTGGGGTTATTATCGCAAGTTCGGAGCTTTACCTTTTTTCGGATGTATTTACGTATTGTTTTCATTCGTTTTATTATGTTTTAAAGCAAACATAACTCGCTTTGAATTTTACCCTTTATTTCTACGTTCTGCGGATTATCGAAAAAGAACATTTACTTAAAAAATACTTGTGTAATGCTTTTTACGTTAGTCCATTATTTTAATTTCTTTAAATGCATAATTTTGTTATTGATTTTAAAAAAAAATAAATTTACGTGAGGCTTGAACTTGGATATTGAAAATTGACACGGTAAAATCACTGCTGTACTATTGTGTAGTCTGCCTATTCCTTTTTTTGTCAACCAATCAGATGCTTCTATTTGTGCATAAAAAGAACAAGTTCCCCAAATATTATATATATATATATATATATATATATATATATATATATATATATATATATATATATATATATATATATATATTAACAACTACGAAACATCTCTATAACAAACCAGTTTCCGATGAAGGTATATACACTATTCCTTGCCATAATTGCCATCATAAATACGTTGGTGAAACTCAGCGTAAATTGGAAAAAAGGCTCAATGAACATAAAAGAGATATAAAAAATAGCAATTCTCTAAGTGCATTATTCTCTCATTCATTGCAACATAATCACACCTTTGACTTTAAACAAGCAAAAGTAGTTAAATTTATTTCAAATAAACCGCGCCGGAGACTTCTTGAATCTGCGCTTATCGCAATTTCAAGCACTATTAAACAACGTGGAGGTTTCTATAACATAGCGCCATTAATAAGTAAACTTTTATTAAAAGAACATTATTTAACTGTAGACACAGGTTAACTTTCTCACGCCATTCAAACACCCCCTGTAATAATTAACACATAATCTCAATCAATAAATTACATAAAAAAACACTTAATTTATTTCTGTTACAAACTTATATTTGAATTTCAACAGATATATCTTTTTCCCAATAAGAATATTAACTTGCGTTCATAGTTTTAAAATTACATTAACGACTATATGACGTCACTAAAATTTCTTCTCTTTAACAGCGCCAGCCCTCCCCCTCCTTTTTGAATTTCCAACGTCTTTTTTTTCCGTTTCTCTGAAATAGAACTGCGTCACACTGTGCACGTGAAACATTTTCAAATATTTTGTACTGGTATTTTTTGTTTCTAAATCTCATTCATCCAGAGGAAGTTTCGAAATAAAGACGAAACGTTGATGAACACATAATACGGTTTGTTCCTTTTTATTTTCTCTCTATATATATATGTGTATTATATATTGTACTGTATTCTGTTAATAATTTTTAATGCCGTATCCGGGGGTTCTATTGTACCCATAACGATGACGTTATCGTCACAACTAGCATTCATATCTGTGTTGATGTTAATGTTCACGGTGTGGAATAGCTACTTCAATAAAACCTACTTCAATAAAACCGATGAGAAAAACTTTCTCATGACTTTTTCCTTCATAATTTGAACTAAGATTGTTGAAAACCCTGCCCACCTACCTGATGTTGGCGAACATTTCGTAAGTTTCAGTGACTTTCTCTTAACAACTTGTTTGATTAGTGAGCGACTAAATCTAAGTCCAAGAAGATTAAATATTTCCCTTTCTATCGATTAGTGTATCGATACGCAACGGCTAATTGGGATGGCTATAGATCCTTTTGGTTATAATCCAAATTATCTGCTCTTTTTCATTTCCGATTTTTGCTCCGTAGACGGGACAATGGTGACAAGTAAGATATGGTCCTTTCTGATTGATGATTATCTTCCTTTCAAATGATGTTAAAAATGCACTTTTTGTCCGCTTGATCATGTCTAATTATCCGATTATATAAAGAGCAAAAACCGGAAGTGGAAAGAATCATACAATTTTTACTATAATGATCCTTTGTTTGAAATTCCACTGAATTCCATTTTGAGAAATGAAAATGAATATGTCGCTTCCGATATATTTAAGTGGTTAAGTGCTTTCATTCAGAGTTTTATGCCTCTAAAGAATTCAAATAGGGGTCAGACAACAAATTATGATATTCTCCCTGGTATACTTTTGTCACTGCCCATAGAAACTTGTTTTCTGGAGCAGAATCCAATTCATCTAATACTTATCGTTCGCACGTTTTTAACCTTGAAGTAGTATAATAATTTTTAGTTCCTTAAATCAACTGGTTTCATGACTTGTCTGGAGCGATTTCCAATTTCCAAAGTACGAAGTAAACGCGTGAATTTTTATTATTCGATTGGATAATTTTGTACAGATAAGTTTGAATTGCGCATTGTTTGTTTATTAAAATACGGTTTGTCAACTTACAGTTCGGTAATTGTCTTGATATGATTCCATATAATTATTTTTAAAGTGAAATTACGTGTGGCAATGTGCGCATTCTGTGGACTAACCTGAAGTTTGTTTGGTCCGTATATGTTAAAAAAAAATACTCACATCATTGTAAATGATTCCATCGTTGGCAAGTACCCCTGCAAGTGGCCATATAAATCTTTATTAATATTATACGAAGGATGTTCCAAAAATAATGCCTTCTATTTTTATTATTCCGATCGAATGGATCAGAAGGGATTACAAATTGCATTGTTATGATGACTGAACTAATGCATTCATGACCTGAAAGTTTCATCTCTCTGTTGTAGATATTAACAGTATAAGACTCTAAGAAAGCAACTTCTGTCAGGGACGTGTATTGAGAATGATGGCGACTATATAGAATAATAAATTCTGGCATGCAAAAAGTTGCTCGTTTTGATAGTAACACTCCTGTCTTCGTAGCTTTTCAAAATCTTGAATTAAACAAAAATAGGAGGCTTTACTTTGGAAACGACCCCATACATATGTATGTGGGGGTGTATGTGTGTGTGTATAAATAAAGTTCAGATATATTATTGATACCAACAGTTCTTCTTCTTATTCCTCTTTGTCTTCTTTTACTTTACATTTGAGATTTTTTAACGCATGATCTATATTATATTTCTGTCTGTATGTTTGTCTGTCTGTCCGCGACACATTTTCCGGAAACTACTGAGCTAATATTGTGTATCAACTTCTGTTATGAAAAAATGTAACGGACAAAGTAGTATGGTATCCGTTCGATGCATAGTTAGGAATTAACAGAGATTAATAGGGAATATGCACCACAATACCACATTTACTCTGAATTTTTCTGAAAAACTATCGATTCGATCTGGCCGAAATTGTGTATGTATCTTTGTTATGATAATGCGCAGCGACGTAAGTATTGTGATATCCGTCAGAGATTAGTATTTAATGCAAAAATTAGCACAAATTTAGCCATATTCATCCATCAATTTGACTTAAAGCACTCATTTAAATTCAACGGGCTATAACTTTTGCCCTTCTCATAATTCTGTTCATTCTAACTCTCTAATTTTGTTGAATAACTTATATATTTTAAATTTAAATTTAAATTTATTTGAACTCTTCCAAACTAGACGGCTTAAAACTTACAGAAAACGTTTTTCCAAACGAAAGCAAAACGATAGCAAACGGTAATGCAATTCTGTCAGCTTCTTTATTGTCACATTCATATTTGCCGCCTTCCACATCAATATATGTCTAGCGACAAAACAGCAAAAACAACAAGGCAGAAAATGATTTTCGTGAAGAGCAGACCGGCCTATATCGACACGTTTGTGCCGCCAACACTCGTACGTAATAGAACACTAACATAGCCTGCGGGCCGCCATTGATCTCTCGGGAAGCGGTTAGGATTACTTTATGGACGAATGGGAAAAGGTACAAGGATTATATAACGGGCCTTTCCAGCGTAAGTGACAATGCTTTGTTAACGTTCGACGCCAGTTCTCCGTCGTGTGTATTTACTGACCGCTTTCGGCTTGTTTGCGTTTAATTTTTCTTGTATAGGCCGAAGCGAAATGAGCTGGGCGAACGAAAGAATACAATCTAATCGTAAAAAATAGTGCTATAAAAGAGAGCAAACGCAGAGAAATAACACAAACAAAGCAAAAGAATTCGAATATGGAAAGAGTGCGGAATTGTATTACTACGCCAGGTTAATTGTATTTTGTTTTTGTTCCTTAATCAATTCTTTCGAACAGTGCAATGAACGATTTTACAGTCGATGCTATTCTACGGTAGCCTGGGGGGGGGGTAAAAGAAATGGTGACCGATTTAGTAAGCGGAAAATAGTAAGAAGGGAAAGCATGGCACAAGGTCATAATTATGTGGGGATCCGTCCTGCAAAACCAGTATGACTTCTGTTCAAGACAACTGAAGTTTTAAGAATTTATCTTGTCGTTTTTAATTTTGATACAAGGGTAATGATTGGCTTAATGGATGCCATTCAAATCTACGGAAGTAGCCGTGCAGTTTTTGATTCCACTGTGAAAACATGCACAACTCAAACTTCTTGATACGAAAAACATGCACAAAAAATCCAAGGCTTTGGGTGCCTGTTTTTATAAAAAAAAAAAATGTAATATTTATACACGTTAGAAGAGTTCGTCATATGCTAAAAAAGTTGGGTAAATATCTCAGTAATAAGAAGATGGAAGAGAAGAACAAAAAGAATGCACAAGAATGGAACCCCCAAGACAAATCTACGGAAAATGGCAAACTGGAGAGCAGCAGATAACGACGGAATATACGCATACTTTCAAAAACTTTATGACATGAAAGACTAATTTAAAACCTGAAAAATGTATCTAGCAGTGGTGCAAGAATGGATGAGCATTGGCTGAGATATTCAGTACAAAAAGATCATCTTGAAGTAAATGGTCCACTACGAATGGAACAAAAAACAACAGTTGAACAGAAAGGCGGAAGGAAAAGGCGGTTAGGAACAAAAGACCAACTATCGATTGATAAATGTATTTTAAAGTAACTGTGAAAAAATAAAAATAAACTTTAATGTAGCTTGGATAGATTATGAAAAAAAGCTTATGATTTGGTGCTGCATTCGTGTATACTCACGACTTTTAAAATGGTGGGAGTGACTGAAAATATAATTGAGTTCAAAGAGAAAAGTATGAGCAGTTGGAAACCTTTTTTCAGATGGGGAAACTATTAGGAACAGTTACCATTAAAGGCGGTATTTCCCAAGGAGATTTCTTTTCGCCACTTCTATTCATAACAACACTCATATCATTGACACATGTAGTAAGAGAGACAAACATGGGTTGCCAACTGGAGAAGAATAGACCGACGATCAGCCGCATGTTATTTATGGACGATTTGAAAGTGTTTGGCAAAACAGAAAAGAAATTTGACTCTTTGGTTCAAACTGTACAGCAGTGGACTGAAGACATAAATATGAAGTTTTAAACGAAGAAGAGAGCGAGCATAAAAGGCATCATTTATCCAAGTGGTGAAAAATTATGAAATGCTAATGCAAAAGACTACAAATACCTGGGGATGCTCGAACTTGAAACATTGCTCTGCAATGAAATATAAGAGAAAACGACAGAAGTGTATATGAAGAGACTCAAACTGCTCCTAAAATCTCGAATGAATGGTAGGAACTTGTTCACAGTCATCAATCCATGGATGATTGTTGTAATTCGGTACAGTGCGATTATTGAAATTACATTTCTCCTATTTAGGTTCTAATTATTTTAGTTCCTATATTTTAAGTTGATGATCTAAGGGTAAAATGAAAGTGTGGAAAGAGAATGTAAAATTTTATACTAAGATTTTAAAATGGTGCAATGAATACATAAAGTATTAGATCATATATGTATAACTAGTGTATTTTGCCGTCTGAAGAGTAGCTATTTTAGAATATTTTTAATGCTAAAATATTTAAAATTGTCACAATTGCTATGAAACAATTGTAACACATAAGAAAGTACGCAATATAATTTTCTTAATTTATATTTCGTTATCTTGATTTTTTTCGAAAATATGTATATTATCACGTCACTCGGCGTTGCCCGGTCGTAAAATACACGTAAATATGATAATTCATGCAGATTTCGTATTTATTATTATAGAACAAATTTTGTATTGCTTATTATATTGTACCCAATATATATAAGCATGATTTCAAAAGTTAGAAAGATGACTTCGGTGCCATTAGCTTGAATCGAACCCCAAACATTCTGCACTCCAGATATAGTCGTTATTTAGCGCTTCAACCTTTGTTGTTGCCGTCTAAGTTATTGTTAAATAGATAAAAATGCTAAAAATTAAGCGACTTTATGCTAAAAATGTATATGTACGCATGCCCAGGAGATAGTCGATTTACTACTGCCAAGGTTACCTTTTGTTGTTGTTGTTGTTGTTGTTGTTGTTGTCGTTGTTGTTTCAATTTTGACCCCTTACCAGTTAAAAATCAAAACGAATGTGTTCCACTGGTCCAAATATATTATACATTAAGTTTCAAGTTTATAGACCAAATATAAAGAGAGGAGTGTGTTAGAGACTCACGCAAAGAGGTCAGTTTTATATATAAACATGTTTATGTGCTACATTGTTTTCATCCTTACTCCTACGTAATTATGCACAATGTAGAAACTATGCATGAAAAGTTAAGCGTAACAGTTAAATTAAAGCAACCATATGAAACCATAAAAAATGAAGCATTAATCAATGAACGCCGAGAACAGACATGAACGTTAAATAATTTGCATATTTCTTTGAAAAACGAGTGTTATTTAATTACTTATTCATTTTTTATGATTTCTGAATAGATTTTCGGTTTCAATTGACTATTATATTGAATTCTATGCGTAAAATCTAACGACGAAAACTTCTAGAACACGGAAATACACACACACACATACACACACACACACATACACACACACACACACATATGTATATATAACTATAATGACCTTGTAACGATGGATGTAACCTACTTTCCGCTTTACGACATCCAGTTGCGTATTAACAATTGTTTATTTGGATAATTTAAACGCGAAAAAGAAAGGACAATTGGGACGCTGAAATATTAACTTAAACGTAATACAGAAAAAAAACGATGTAAAAAAATAGCAAATATATCAAAATTTGAATTTAACTATAATAAGTATTATGGTATCTGTTCAGTGCACATTTACTTATAAGTATGGCCAACCACTTATAATTCAGTAACTGTAAAAAAATTTTCAAAAATAATCAATTATAATAAACAGTACGACTCATAGAAATCTACGAGGGGCGTGCAATAAGTAATGCCCCTGACCCACTTCCAGTTGTCTGATCTAGCTGAAATTTTGCATGTGCAATGATTTATATATCTACGGTTTATGTGGCAAATTACAGTTCTGAACTAAATGTGGTTTATGTTTTACAGGTGTTTGAACTGAGTCAGGTGTGAAATGGAGCCTGTTGAATGTCGAGCAGTGATCCAGTTTTTGTATTTGAAAGCGCGCACACCACAGGAGACTTTTGATGAAATGAAAGAAACTTATGGTAATAATGCACCATCATATGACCTTATAAAACGCTGGAATCGTGAATTCAAACATGGCCGGAAGTCTGTAGAAACAGCTCCCAGACCTGGTCGCCCACTTCTTCCATTGATGAGGCATCAGTCCGTCAAGTTGAGGCTGCCATTTTGAAAGATCGGCACATTAGTATCCGCCAAATAGCCCAAGATCTCAAGATTAGTACAGGGTCTGTAGAAACTATCATTCATGACCATTGCATATGAATAAGGTGTCTGCCAGATGAATTCCCAGGTTGCTCACACCATTCCAGAAGCGAGAACGCGTCGAGTGCTCGATGATGAATTTGGAGATGTGTCAAGAAGATGAGCCAAAGAAACCTGGGTCCATCACTATGATCCAGAAACCAAAGCCCAGTCAATGCAGTAGAAGCACTTGGACTTACCACCTCCAAAGAAGGTAAGGGTGCAGCCCTCCATTGGCAAGGTCATGCTCACAGTCTTCTGGGACCAGGACGGAGTAGTGATGACAGGAGCCTATTATGCTTCACTTTTGAGGAAATTAAGGGAAGCTATCAAAATTAAGAAGCTGAGCAAGATCAGCACAGTTACCCTCATCCTGCATGACAATGCTCCGGTCCACAACTCGCATGTCGTCAGATCAGAAGCACGGGCGTGTGGTTATGTAATCCACCGACATCCTCCTTACTCTCCTGACTTTGCATCCTCTGAATTTCCCATCCATGAAGTTGTTTCTGAAAGGAAAGCGTTTCCCTCCCAAATAATGCAGCCTTGATTTCTGAAGTCACGTCGTGGTTGGAGGATCAACCTGGGGTGTTCTACAAAAACGGTCCCCAGAGCTGCATCAAACGATGGGAGAAATGCATAACTCTGGGTGGTTCATATGCAGAGAAAGACTAATAACTGTGCCAAGTTTCGTTGCTCTACTGCTATGGGAAGTGAGTCAGGGGCATTACTTACTGCGCGCCCCTCGTATATATATTCTTTTTTCATTTTAATATACTTTCATAGAAATGTTTCTGTTATGTAAAAAAAAAAACTATTTTCTTTACGTCACAAGTGTCACGCTCATACATGAATTCCATAGCTAATATAACATACTGACCCAACAGGTCACGGGTAATCTAATATGGTCAAATTATGGAGCACCGATAGAAATTACCATATTTTGGTCTACCATGTTGTTAAATATTTTCGTCTACCATGTTGTTAAATATTTTCGTCTACCATGTTGTTAAATATTTTGGTCTACCATGTTGTTAAATATTTTCGTCTACCATGTTGTTAAATATTTTCGTCTACCATGTTGTTAAATATTTTGGTCTACCATGTTGTTAAATATTTTCGTCTACCATGTTGTTAAATATTTTGGTCTACCATGTTGTTAAATATTTTCGTCTACCATGTTGTTAAATATTTTGGTCTACCATGTTGTTAAATATTTTCGTCTACCATGTTGTTAAATATTTTCGTCTACCATGTTGTTAAATATTTTGGTCTACCATATTGTTAAATATTTTCGTCTACCATGTTGTTAAATATTTTGGTCTACCATGTTGTTAAATATTTTGGTCTACCATGTTGTTAAATATTTTCGTCTACCATGTTGTTAAATATTTTCGTCTACCATGTTGTTAAATATTTTCGTCTACCATATTGTTAAATATTTTCGTCTACCATGTTGTTAAATATTTTGGTCTACCATGTTGTTAAATATTTTCGTCTACCATGTTGTTAAATATTTTCGTCTACCATGTTGTTAAATATTTTGGTCTACCATGTTGTTAAATATTTTCGTCTACCATGTTGTTAAATATTTTCGTCTACCATGTTGTTAAATATTTTCGTCTACCATGTTGTTAAATATTTTCGTCTACCATATTGTTAAATATTTTCGTCTACCATGTTGTTAAATATTTTCGTCTACCATGTTGTTAAATATTTTCGTCTACCATGTTGTTAAATATTTTCGTCTACCATGTTGTTAAATATTTTGGTCTACCATGTTGTTAAATATTTTCGTCTACCATGTTGTTAAATATTTTCGTCTACCATGTTGTTAAATATTTTCGTCTACCATGTTGTTAAATATTTTGGTCTACCATATTGTTAAATATTTTCGTCTACCATGTTGTTAAATATTTTGGTCTTCCATGTTGTTAAATATTTTCGTCTACCATGTTGTTAAATATTTTCGTCTACCATGTTGTTAAATATTTTCGTCTACCATGTTGTTAAATATTTTCGTCTACCATATTGTTAAATATTTTCGTCTACCATGTTGTTAAATATTTTCGTCTACCATGTTGTTAAATATTTTGGTCTACCATGTTGTTAAATATTTTGGTCTACCATGTTGTTAAATATTTTGGTCTACCATGTTAGTATAAATTTTGGAGTTCATTCTGCCCTCACATGTGCACAAGAGTTTAGTGCCTGGAGAAGCCATGCAGCCTCAAACCATTATGCTTCCTCCTCCAAATTTGACAGTTTTAGCCACACAATGAAAATGAAATACATCTTCTTTCCCACGATGAACATAATCCGCTCCAGGGATGCCAAAATCTGAAAAAATGAGAATTTGCTACAATTTTTGAATAGATGTTATGGATGTGTATTCACATAAAAATGTCAATTGTTCCTTTCAAAGTTTAGGAAATAGAAGCTGTTATCTTACCTCAAAGTTACTTTTGTCAGACCAAACAATTTTGGCTCAATCATCAGATGTCCAATTTTCATGTTCTTTTGCAAATTCCAGTCGTTTTCTATTGTTGGCCTAAGAGAAATATGGCAACTTCCTTCTTGGCATCATTTAAATCCCGCGTCTAATAACCTTCTCCTCACTGTTCGAGCTGATATGTTTTTTTTGCATCCTCCCTAAGTTCAGCAGCAAGCAAGGGATGGTCTTTTCAAAGATTTGTCTTCCTTGGTAGTTGTAGACATTTTACAGCCATTTTCTGTTTTTGAAATACCTTGTTTCCTTTATCTTTTAATCGTTGTTAGAACTCTCTTCCTTGAACATTTTATCTTTCCTGGCAATGTCTACCTGAGAATATCCTTCACCAGATAAAGCAACGGTTTGTGCACTTTTAATCTCTGAAAGCTGCTTCTTTAAACGCATTTTCAATTAAATAGACTATTATAGCACTGGCAGTAATCAAATATTATCTGAAAAATAAGAAACAAATTTTAGTACGACAATGAATCATCTCTTCTCTTCTCTTCTCTTCTTCTCTATATAAATAAAATGAACTCATTGTTCCCGTCTGATTTTGACCTTAATAGGATTAACAATCAAGATATTTCCTGCAAATATAATATGCACAAACGGCAGAACAATATCTGAGGTGTGTTATAGGCTTATTATTTCTCAAATTCCTCGATAATCTTAGATTTCTATACTTTTTCTGCTGAGAAGTCACGACCAAAATCGGTTAAGATCAATGGAAGTGGTAAAATATTTTCTCTCTCATAAATTCCTCCTCCCCCTGCCACCACTTAACACCGTTTGGGGATCGTTCACAAGGAACAGTTGAGAAGAGAACACCGGTTTGGCTTCGTAGTTCTTTCATGTGAAGTTATTTAAAATCACTAAACTAAGCTGCAGTGCTCTGTGGCGTAGTGGTTAGCGTGCTGGACAATTCACATTATATTTTCACGTTCGCGCCGACCTACCGTAGTCGTTTTTTTTTTGTTTTGTTTTTTTTTTTTTCCTAAACAACTGGAATGGACTTTTCTTGGTGGCCGAACTGTTAACGTTGCAGATGTTTTTTTGTTTTTTTGTTTTTGTTTTGTTTTTTTCACTTTATTTTCCTACTTTTACTCATGACTCCGGGTTTGATCCTTCCTACTTACCTACCATAACATTTTTTAAAACTCCCCCCCTCCCGGAAACAAACACTCGAGCAACGCCGGGTACCCCCGCTAGTTTTAAATATTGGGATGAATTTAGCATGAAGCCCAGCTAAAATTCTTGAAAGGGGTTTTAAAGCAAATAAGTACTGCAATCTACTGTTAAATATTTTAACTTTGATTTCAACTGCCAACAATTCTTAACCTTTATTACACTTGAATTTGAAATTCAACGTCTCTATCCACTGCGACTGACTCCGGAGGTTCCAAGTGAGCATTGTCTGAAGATAGCGGTTTCAATTCTACCCAAAGCCGGCTAGAGGCTTGCTTGGCCAAAACTTGGTGAGATGACAACAAGTATGGAAGGCAGTAATTACTGAGGATGCAGTTAGGAGATTCGGGGTTCCTATCTCGTCGCGGTTACCATCTGATGAAGGCCAGATGAATAGTTGGCTGAAACGTCGTGAAACAACTAAGAAAAGATGAGGATAATAGTCCGCAATAAAATAAATTAATAAATAATACTCATCTCAATAATAAATTCCAATTAAATAATATATATGGTACACCCATCGTTAACCACTTTACTACGACACTTGTCATAATAACCTATAATATAGTGTAAATGAAATAAAAATGTACTTTAAATCATAATCCTACGATATTTATTTTTACAAATTTGGAACAAAGGCAACCCCAGATAATCCTGCGTATTATGAAACATTAATTTAAAAAGTTGTGACAGAAAAATGATGGCAATATGGCGGACATTTTTTTCATAACTTTAATTGTCGTGTTACTTGATTCGAAATGAAGAAGCAAAAAAAGATAAATTCGATGAATGTAGAGTGGGTTTGAGGAAAAAGTGAGAATGGGAGAGAACGAGACAAAGAGAAATGAGGATGAAGGCAACGTTAATAGAATAAGGGTTATGAAGTGTAATAATGAACGAAGAAGGCGAAGTTGATATGAGATGGAAAAGGAGAAGTGCAATCTAGGCGGAGAATAGCGCATAATGGGCGGAGTCAATGGATTACGATGGGCGTGGCTCAGAGAAAACGGGAACTCATGAGAAAAGAAAGAAGTGAACCAATGCAGAATAAGAATTACACACTCATAAGGATGAAAAATAGGGATAAGGAGGAAGTAAAGGAGAGGAGGGGGAGAAAACATAGCTACAAGATTTCTAAGATGAAGGGATGTGTCGCTCATTTCATGCATATTCATTTACAATTAGAAGAGAAGGTGATAAGGCGAAATAATAATAATAATAATAATAATAATAATAATAATAATAATAATAATAATTTAAAAAAAACACAGGGTGTGTATGAAAGAAAAGGTGAAATGAGCAAATACACAGAGCTGGCCAGAGAGTTAAAAGGCATTTGGATGATGAAGAAAATCAAAATAATGCCTATAGTAGTAGGAGCACTAGGAACAATTCCAAAAACTTTGAAAAAAGAATGGCAGAAATTGGAATCAGAGAAATGGCTATAAAAATACAACGACTAACGATAATGAAAACGGCTGAAATATTAAGGAAACCCCTTGAATGCGGAGACTAATACACATGAAACACATACGTGAGCCAGACAAACTGCTGCAGAGACAAAACATGAAGAAGCGTTACAGGGAATGAAGAACAATGAAGCTGCATATCAACAAGTTCTACATCCCCATCACGCATCCCTTCTCATTGTCCAATCACTGTTCCCCTCCCCCCCCCACCTAAAAAGTGTGACACGAAACAGCCGAGAAGGGTCAAGAAGGCTGGAAAGACTGAGGAGAAAACGCTGACCAGACCTCCGCTAGACAAGTGTGAAGAGAACTTGGACCTTGGGAAGGCTTAGTGCCGCTCAAATTTCAATATAGACCAATGGCCGCTGTCAGCGAGCAATCAATGGTAAGAGGCTGTTGCGATAACTCAAATTTATATATAGGAATATAAAAAATAGTAATCGAAAGTTTATAGGAATATAAAAAATAGTAATCGAAAGTTTATAGGAATATAAAAAAATTAGTAATTAAAAGTTTATAGGAATTTAAAAATATAGTAATTGAAACTTTATAGGAATTTTTAAAAAATAGTAATATAAAGTTTATAGAAATGTAAGAAAATAGTAATTGAAAGTTTATAGAAATTTAAAAAAAATATTAATTGAAAGTTTATAGGAATTTAAGAAAATAGTAATTAAAAGTTCATCGGAATTTAAAAAAAATAATAATTGAAAGTTTCTAGGAATTTAAAAAATAGTAATTATTAGGTTGGTGCAAAATAATGTATTTTTTTTACGTTTAACTTCAAAAGATCATCTCCTTCCATAATAAACTTTATTAATCGAAATAAAAACCATTAGAATCGGCACATTTTTGCCAACGAGAAACAAGTTGATTTATCCCATTAGCATAGGAATCCGGATTCCTCGAAGCGTTGAAGTCGTTGAAGGCCAATTCGGCATCACCTCGGCTTTTGAAGTATTTTTCGCACAGGAAGTTGTCGAGATGCTTGAAAAGGTGATAATCGCTGGGCGAGAGGTCCGGTGAATATGGCGGATGAGGCAGCGTCTCGTAGCCTGATTCGTTCAGCTTCTGCAGGGTCAATTGAGCATCATGGGGGCGAGCGTTGTCATGGAGGAGAACTGGTCCCTTCATTTTGACCAATTTCGGGCACATACGTTGGAGCTTCTGGTACATTTCGTCAGTTTATCGACAGTACTTCTCCGCCGTAATCGTTTCGAAGCTGTGATGGATGAGACAGGCTGCAGACCACCAAACAGTCGCCATAACCGATTTTGGGTGCAATTTCGGCTTAGGGAAGTGTTGTGGAGCTTCTTCAGCTCCAATCATTGTGCCGAACGTCGCCAGTTATCGTATTCTTATCACATGTCACAATCCGCTCGAGAAATGGGTCGTTTTTGCTGTGCAGAAGGAGCGTAGAAGACACCCCAAGACGATTTTTTTTTATCGTTCAATTCATGCGGCACCCATTTATCCAACTTTTTGACTTCCCTATTTGCTTTAAATGGCGAACGACTGTTGAGTGGTCGACGTAGAATTCAACAGCAACTTATCACGTGGTTTTGCGAGGATCGGCTTCAATTAAGGCTTTCAAATGTTTGTTATCAACCGCAGTCGGCTGGCCGCGACCGTCTTCATCTTTGAGGTTCTCGTCACCATTGCGAAATTTCTTGAACCACCGTTGTGTCAACCCTTCGCTGGTGGTTCCTGGGTCAAACACATCATTGATATCACGTGCTGTCACGACAGCTTTTCGGCCTAGTTTGAACAAGAAAATCGTGCGGATTTTAATTTTGTCCATGCTGGCTAAAAAATGTAATGAAGTAATTGAGAATAACACGATTCGATAGAGCGAAAAAACGCGCCTCAAAATGATATATAACATGGCTATATATATATATATATATATATATATATATATATATATATATATATATATATATATATGTATGTATGTATATCGATGAATTAATTCAGAAAACATATATAAAATAACATATGATAGAAAACGATATTGTTTTTGCACCAGCTTAATAAAGGTTCATAGGGATTTAAAGAGAATAACAATTGTTCATAGGAATTTTTTAAAAATAGTAGTTGAAAGTTCCTATGATTATATATATATGGTTAGATGTCCCATTTAGCGTGATGTAGATAGCACTAAAATTAATTTTGACGAACTGTGTTAGATGAAGAGTTGGAATTTGGGGAAGATTGCGTTGATGAAATTCAAACGTAATATTGTAAGATTTGAAAAATAAACAAATTGATTTCTAGGCGAGTCACATATGCAGAGAAGCAAACAGATGTGTATAAAAACATAACTGAATAGCTAGCAAAGGGGAAAACGTCGATGCGAATTTTTGTAAAAAAAAAAAAGTGAAGACGTGTTTTCTTACTAGAAAAGGTCCGAAATTCTTCAGCAGAAGGGGAGGTACGTGTTTTTATTTTCTCTTATTGTGCCGTGTCTCTCAACAAAAAAATACAGCTTTTTGCTTATCAAGACCCGAAAGCTACTCAAGGATAAGGGTTCGTGAATATTAGGTGGTTGGTGACATAACACCATAGTGATCGGTAGCGGCGCAAATCGATCGGATTCGATTATTAAAGAGGACGGTTATATAAGAACGTGTTCACATTGGAGCTCAGAAAGACCATATTGTAGTCAGTTGAAAAGCCTCCCGCGGTATAGAGTTTCACAGACGGGCAGTTCTAGGAAAGCAATTGGGTTCATGGAGTGTGTGTTTAGTTTTACACACAGATAGAGAGTAAGGGAAAATGTTGGCAGTGGTTGTAGCTAGACAAGTGTGTTTTGTACTTACAGATATAAATTCGCTTATATAGCAACTAACAAATTTAGTCGTATGCAACTAACCGATTTTAAATTTGTGACGATGTTATGTATTGAATTTTAATAGCAAAACTATAACCTGATTTGTTTTGTCGTCGGCCGGGAAAAAAGAATTCCTTATAGACTGAGACAATATTTATTATGATTCCAATTTTAAAAGAACACTTTAAAAATTAGTTATAGCGCGAACGTCGAAAGTGCATTATTTTAAAGGCTACGTGCAAATATCGGCATCTGTAAGCGTTTGTAAAATATCATCTCGCTAAACCGGAATATTTGCAGAACGTATAAAAAACAGTTATCATTCAAACATTACTGTGTTTGAATATATGTTTAAGTGTTAGTTCTACACATTTAGAACTGCTTTAAAGCTTCACTGCTCACTTATTTTGCGACCAAATTTCAAACAAATTTTACAGTTCATAGCTATATCGGCTATGTTTTGAAATAATTTTTTTTTCAATTTTAGTTCATTAAAACAAAACTTCTAATAAAATTACTGGCATTTAAAAGTCCTCAGAATTAGTAAAGAACGTGAAATACGGTTTCTACTGATTGGCTGTTGGTTACCATAGCAAATTTTTCAACATTGACGCTTTAGAGACGATTTCTTCTGATTGGCTGTTGGTTACTTTTTCGTCGTCAACACGTTCATAAATCATAGCGGGAATGCCGCTCGCATGCCATCTTATTAGGGTTATATAGAGAGTTAACAAAAGTGATGCTCTTTGTCGTGCTAGAACTGATAATATATCGCTTACGACGTCGCCCGTTAATTCTGTTTCTCTCTCTTTTTGTCTCTTTTTTCTGTATATTTACTTAATTACGTCTTGTATTTGTTGGTAATATTTTTAATTTATTGTTGATAATGCATATGATATTGAACACAAAAAAGAAAATATTATTTCAAAGCAAAACCTGGAAAAATCATGGATTACATAGAAAAGTGCGAGCATGGAAAGTAATATGGTTATGGTTAAACTTAGAAAAGTAAAGTAGAAAATTTGTTAAAACTAGAAAAGAAAAAAACAAATAATCTAGTAAAAAGTATAATAAATTTATAACTTAAAATATTGCAGCATTAAGAATTTATACATCATGTTAAATTGATTTTTTATTCTTAATGCAATATTTAAAGTTCTACATTTATTATATCTTTTACTAGAATATATTGTTCTTTTCTTTTCTAGTTTTAACAACTAGTCCTTTTACTTTTCTAAGCTTAACCATATTACTTTTCATTCTCGTATTTTTCTATGTAATTTAGAATGGCCGAATTAATGAAGTTCGGTATTCCTTTATTCTGCGGAACAAAGCGGTTGTTATTTAGGTTTATAACGTTTTATAATACGTAGAATATATTAAGAAGGATAAACTGAAATAATTTCGGAGTTTCATCCAAATTTCTCTTCTATTATGAAAGGACACGGTGTTTCAGATAGCAGTCTTAGTAAATAAGATATGAATGAAAATCGCAGCTACCTACTCTTTGGAATATTTTTAGGGGGAAAATCAGGTAAGTCGGATAAAATATGAGAAATACTGATAGAAGAAATGAATGCACAATTTATGAAAACAAGTATGAGAGCTTAGACACATTGGGTTTCAGGACAGGTTTACATACGAAACTCTTTTGTTATTATGCTATTATATCTGAAGGCGGTTGATCTGACTTTACTTTATTATAGTGATAAAGAATACAGTTTCATTAAGTTTAATAGTTAGATTTGTCGTATATATTTTGAAAACAAAATATGATGAACAAAATATGTAACTAAATTTCAGACAAAATTGCCTTTACCTTATGGAATTGTTGACAGGGATGCCAACAAATTAGTAGAAATATGGACAAAAACGCATCATTAATGTTGATCACAGATATTTCGGTCGATTTATTCGACCATATCTATTTGGTAAAATGAGATTTATTAAACAGAACTCAATATTTTATAAAAACCAAACATGGATGGTAATTAAAGAGGGGAAGCACATGTGAGATAGGAGGTGGGAAAGTACAATTGTATATAGTGGGATGAGTGAAGAGAGGAGAAGGCGGAGGTAAGGTATGGAAAGAGTAGGAGCTTAATAGTGGGAGTTGGTCAGATACATAATGGTGGAGTAAGTAGAGAGGTAATAAAGGACGACAGTTATTAGGTGTGTTAATATTTTTAAATTTATTTAGATTCACTATTACCACTTATTTTTTCTGACCTATCCTGGATATTTATAAGGACCCGGATGGGTGGCACCGTCCATCTTTCATATTTCATACATCCATACTCCATATTTCTATATTTCATATTTCATATTTCATATTTAATATCATATTTCATACTTCCATATTTCCATATTTCATACATTATACTATTTCATATTTCCCTATTTCATACATCATATTTCATATTTCATATTTCCATATTTCATATTTTAATATTTCCATATTTCATATTTCATATTTCATACTTCCATATTTCATATTTCATACTTCCATATTTCATATTTCCATATTTTCATATTTCATATTTCATATTTTATACTTCCATATTTCATATTTCATATCAT
This sequence comes from Euprymna scolopes, assembly GCF_053919585.1. Classification (NCBI taxonomy): domain Eukaryota; kingdom Metazoa; phylum Mollusca; class Cephalopoda; order Sepiida; family Sepiolidae; genus Euprymna; species Euprymna scolopes. The sequence continues at coordinate 8,500,617 of NC_136491.1, read as the reverse complement.
ATTTCATATTTCATATTTCAGAAGTTTACTTTAAATCATACTTCTTTTATCTTGTTTGCATCATTTCTCTAAACCAAATGAAGTCTCCTTTCTTTTTCGTTTGTCTTCCTTTTATCTTTCTTTTCATATTTTTAATGTAAAGGATGAGGGCAATACCAAAGGATGACAGACTAGCATAATACATACAATACAATATACATAAATATCAGTTTTATTTACAACTTGTAAAAGAAACCAAAAGTAAACGGTTAATAGACAGCGATGGTTCAAAATGCCCATGGCCGTTCTAGATGAAGAAAGTGTTAGGTGGTCTCTATGATTATGAAATAATGCAGACATGTTTGTTTCGATTGTTGCTGTATAACATTATGTATGATAGTGTATAATAAGTGTATAACATGCTAGCTGTGTGGGTATGTTTGCCTTTTGTTTATTCAATGTATAGGGTGGAACGATAAAAGTGTCGCCCTAAAGAAAACAACACTACAGTTTAATTTTAAAACTGTTATTGAAAATGTCAATTCCGGTAACTTGATTATGTAGTAGCGCTGACATCTATTTAATGTATCCGCTTTCAGCCTCAATCATCACCTCGATACGGGTCCAGAAATCGGAGCATACTTTTTCCACAAGCGCTGGCGGGAGCTCGGCGAATACTCGGCGGATGGCGGCGATCAAGCTGGCTTTTGTGTTGTGGGATATCATGTTGGTGATGTTCTCGACGTATGACCAAACGAAATAGTCCAGCGGGTTCAGGTCGTACGAGAAGTGGGAGAGGCAGTGAAAGTAGGATACAAAGTCGTAGCACTCCTTCTGAAGACAAGCCTCTGTCTTCTTGGACCTGTGGGTTGGCGCCGAATTCCGCTGCCACATCGAGGGTCTGCTAGCCAATACTTGATTGCACCAGTGGATCGCCACACTCTTCAGCACATCTAGGTACACTTTTGTGTTGACTTTCAAGCCGACTTGGAAATGGGAGGTGGCATGATGTGGCCCTTACTTAAAACCACCCCAAAGACCATAACCGTGGATGCAAACTTTATTTTTATTACCTGGGGCACGTTTCCGTTATTCGTGGAAATCTAGCGGTGTATTTTGAGAGTGCTGGCAATGGTCCTGTTGTCATAACTTGGATCGGTAGAGAGCATGAGTTGTACAGCGGCGCATCTCCGATCTCGCTCGTTGAACATTGTGTCACTTTCAGACATGATAGAAGGCTCTTGTCGCTCTTGGGGTTTGTATACAACTGGCCAACTAGTAGATGGTCTGCAACAAAAAACGAAAACCGGTTCTCATCAAACGGAAATGGAACCATGTTTTTTTCTGTGGCGACAGTTTTATCGGTCCACTCTGTATGTGTGAGTTATCCTCTTGAGTTGTAAGCCATGTTTAGTTTCAGAGGAGTTTCCCATGGGTAGTTATTCTATACAAGTCCTGAAGATGACGAATTCCCAGCAGACAGCTCTTCTGTATAAGTTCCGAACTTTATAATTTTGCAGTCAAAAGGCAAAAGATTCTTCTCGTGTTTGCTCGGATGCTTAAAGGTTTAATTTTTATGGAGCAATTTTGGTTTCTGATTGGTTGCAAGCAGAACGTGAATTAATCTGATTCGTCAGTTCCCAGCAACGGCGTTTATAAATAGAATTTCCCAATTCTGAGGGAGCATACCCCTCATTACTCGTCTGATGGGGAAGATCTCCTAGCGGCTTCGGCTGCAGGGAGACAGGGTAGTACATGGCAAGGATTCGTCACTCAACAGGTGAGGGGCCGGGAACCGGCCCAGCACCTGTTGGACTGAGGTACACCGCCTGGGTAATACCTAGGAGGTCCACCCTCCCAGGCCTTGCCACCGGGCTTTCCGGTGGGGCAAGTTTATTGCTTGCTGCCTGAGGCGCCCCGACCGGGGAATGCCGACGGGGTTACTCAGGCAATTTTTAAAATTGCAGGAGTGCCCCTTCTTTAGGGGAGCCTGCGGGGTTCCCACTTTCCGGCCTTGTGCCAAATAATGCTGAGGTGGGCAACATTTAAATAACTACCCCTCATTACTCGTGATAGGGGATGTGCCTCCTAGCGGCTTCGGCTGCAGGGAGACTGGGTAGAATACTCGTCAACGATACGTTCTTGACACTCAACCCGACAGGTTCGGGGCCGGGAACCGGCCTTGTACCTGCCGAACTGAGGTACACCGCTTGGGTACCATCCAGGAGGGTAATCCTCCCAGGCTTTGTTACCCGGCTTTCGGGTGAGGCAATTTTATTGCTTGTCGTCTGAGGTGTCCTTACTGGGGAATGCTGACGGGGGTGCCCAGAAAACTTTGTTGAGGCAAGAGTGCCCCTCCTTTAGGGGAATTTGCCTATTCTCTACTTTCCTGACCTTGTATCACACTTTGGTACGGTGGACACTAATCAAATATCTACCCCCGTTATCTGTAAACCCCCGCTAGTTAATAAATAAAAAGTGAATAAGATACAGTTTTTAATATGTGGACTTCCTCTCGCTCTTTCTCTCTAGAGAGAGGAATAAACATGCAGATGGCTTGTTCACCTCGCTACATCGTGCGTGACTGTTTCCATGCTCATTGTTTTGCACGGTCAGCAGAAAAAGCGGCAGATCTCCCTTCTTCCGGAGATCACGTGGTTTCGGCAACTTGCGTTAAATAAAATACTTCGATCTTTCTTTTTTCTCCTCTACATTTTACAATACATGCAACATAACCACGTTGACACACCATTTCTCGTTAAATCACCAAAGTTAAGCAACATTGAGCCTGGTCAGTATTAAAACGGATAATTATTTAGAAATTCCAAGTGCTGTACGGCTCTCTGCTTATCTCGGTATTGCTTCCACTTGTCCTGGACTTTTCCTAGCCACTGGACTCAAGCAGTGCCGATTCAGGAGAGGCGTTGTTGGGATTGCGCAAACTTTGCCTCACAATTACACGCGCAGATACTCTTACAGGAGTGTCCATTGTTTTTCGAGACTGAACGGAGGCGATGATAATGATCGCATATTACTACGTTTTTTTGTTTCCTTTGTTTATATCTCTGACCCTCTCTCTTATTCTTTATGTTTTTTTCTTCGCCCTTTTTGGTCATATTCTTCCTTTTTTCCTCTTATTTATTCTTATTTATTCTTATTTTATTTGGTTTAATTAACTCTCGTTAAGTCCATGTGACCCTAATTTGAGGTCAATTACAAAACAAAAGGGTTGTTATTAAATAAAGAAAAAATTGCGACAAATTTTAATCCATGGGGATCACCACGTATCTTTTTCTTATTTAATAATTCTCTCTCTCTCTCTCTCTCTCTCTCTCTCTCTCTCTCTCTCTCTCTCTCTCTCTCTCTCTCTCTCTCTTTATCTCTCTCTCTCTCTCTCTCTCTCTCTTTCTCTCTTTATCTCTCTCTCTCTCTCTCACACACACACACACACCATATATAGACATTTATATGGTTTTTGAATTTCTGGAATTCTATGTTACTTTTCTTTATTTAAAGCATTTTCCCCTCTTTCTTAATTTTTACTCTATCAACTTGCGACTGTCTGAAATATTTTCCTGTCTCTGGTGATTTGTGTGAAAACAGCCACGGCTCTCGCCGTAGTAAAACACGAATAAGACGCCTATCAAAAAAGTAAGTATAAAAACACCATGATTGTGGACTGACTTGTGGTAATTGGAATAAAATTATATATATATATATATATATATATATATATATATATATATATATATATATATATATAAAAGTAAACGTGTCTGTCTGTCTGTCTGTCTGTCTGTCTTTCTGTGTACATTTCCCTACGCAATAACTCTGTCAATTTTTAGTCTATAGACTCGAAATTTGAAATACCGGGTACTGAGATTTGGGAAAATCGATGTGACGGGTGTCAGCCAGAAATTTGGCTGTTAAGGGGTCAAATTTCAACGATTTGACCTTTAAGAACTCTACCAAACTCCTCCGACAATTTTGGTTATAGACACTTGAAATTTTAGATATAGGTTCCCTGAACCTGGATCTAACTTAATAAAGTGATTTGAGCCCGAAACAATAAATTTTAAGGGGTCATAATAGGGGTCAAAGTTTTAAAAAATTAACCATTTTTTTGTTTTTTTGCACAGCATACACCTCCAAACACCCGAGCAACGCCGGGCACCCCTGCTAGTATATATATATATATATACTAGCAGGCTACCCGGTGTTTCCCGATGAATCTACTTTTATTTTTACCCCCATACATGACGTTATACGTGACGTCATGTATGAGGTCATCTGCTATGACGTCATAACATTTATATGCTATTTGTGAGCAAATAAACAGGCAACAATATAGATTTATTATATATATATATATATATATATATATATATATAGAGAGAGAGAGAGAGAGAGAGAGAGATTTTGTTTTGTCTTGATTTTAGCGATATGTTTTGAATGAATTCAATCATTTACGAAAGTGCATTTTTACCTAAATGCGAGTGCGAGTTGGGAATAATTTTCCTTTTTAACCAATTTGGTACCCCCACATGGGGAGCGGTATATATATTATATACATATAAGTAGTCCCGATACACCACTAATTAATTATACTTACTATAAACCCTAACACTCACCTAATAATAGAAGACGCTAACATCAAGCAACTTAGCTAGTTTTAAGGTAAGAACCATTCCCTTGTAACCCTCCAGCTCCACCTCAAATGTTCGCCGCTTATACCAAACTAACGAGCAACAACACATTTTGCCATCAATTATATTGAGGTGATCGCACTTTGTATACGTAATAATTAAGCATCCGTAAACGTTTAACTAAAATAGTCTATGGTCCGTGCACGCCCTTAATTGAATTGTTGATATGTACCTAATATTATTAAAAAAAATAACACTACATTGGGAAACCAACCACACGACTAACCAAAAATGATAACAATACTCTAACCAGGTAACTAAATGAACTGAACTCTCCACAAATATTAATGAATACTAAGCATATTATCAAATATATACAAATATTATAGTATTAGAGGAAAAATTGACTACCCGAATAAAAATATAAAATGAGAACTATCGAATATTCGTACATATATACATATAAATACTTTTGCAACAAGTACACCACATTTATTTAATTCCTATTAGTACGTCTATATACCCATTTAAAATAACTACTAACCCAATCATAAGGACATACATCTTTTATATAAACAAACAAATAAGTAAATAAATAAGGAATCCGAAAAACTAAAAACAAAGGAAAGAATGAAAAATAGCGAAGAATAAAAAGTAAAAAAATAAGAACAAAAATAAAAACACTTATCAATAGGAAGTCGCCAACAGTAAGAAAGGACAATAAAAGCTACCTAGCATATAGATAGTAGCGACTACTTTAGATCAAACAAAAGAAACGATTAAGAAAAACTAAGATAGATCGTAAAGAAAAAGACGGATAGATAGATATGATAAAGTGATATATATATATATATACATACATATATATTCATATATATTTATACATATACATATATATATTTATACACACACATACACACACACATATATATATATATATCATACACACCTGATATATATATATATCATACACACATGATATCATATATATATGATATCATATATATATATATATCATATCTATATATATCATACACACATGATATCATATATATATATATGATATCATATATATATATATATCATATATATATATCATACACACATGATATATATATCATATATATATATATCATACACACACATACACACACATACACACACACACACATATATATATATATATATATATATATATATATATATATATATCATTAATCATATCTATCTATCCATGTTTCTCTTTACGACCTGTCTTAATTTTTCTTAATCGTTTCTCTTTTAATCTCTCTATTTCTATCTCTGCAGTCTTTCTTTTCTCTTCTCTATTATGTTTCTGTTTACTCTCTCGCTCTTTCAAATAATAGAAACATAAAAAAATACCCTATACATATTTTTAAATACACCCCTCTATCTAAACAAACATAATATAAAGAATACCCGAAAAGACTGAAACGAAAAATCACAATACTAACATCCAAGAATCCAAAAAATAAATATCAAAATAGAATGAAAGCACCCGTACCCTTATTTCAGAAGAGCTGTTTCTCCCCCCCCCCCTCCTCACACATACACATTAGTAACGACCTTGGATCACAGTCACCTTCCTAGGGAAGCAAATAACCTCATAATACTATAAAACAGTACACACATTCTCAAACCAATAAAAGAAAACACACACACACACTACCCTAAAGGAAAAGAAAAAAAACGCAAGTAGAAAGAGAGAGTGAGAGAAACACAACACAGGAGTGACCACAGCCAAGGTCGGCGGCCTCGACACAGCCCAATAAAAGAGTAATAAAAATTGAACATTCCTATGAATAGTAGACACTTACACGCGTCTCCACCCCTTGGAAACATTTCAAATGAACTACGAAAATGCTATTTTTACATCTCCAACACATTTGAAATTAATTTCTGACGAGGACGCTTCACAGAACGTCTGAAACGCGTTAAAAACGATTTCAGTGATTTAAAAACATTATTACAATGATCAAAACATAATTCTCAATGAAAAACCAAGACACGGAATAATAAAATAATGCTAAAAAATACATATTGTTGGTTACTACCCCGTTATTTAAATATACATCTTTCTTTCGTTGGAATTTCTTAACCCATATTATATATATATATATATATATATATATATATATATATATATATATATATATATATATATATATCGTTCGTTCTCGACGATAATTCTTGGCCTGAAGACGTAATCCCCCAACGCGGGTAATTACAGAAATATGTATGCACATATGTAGCCATCAATGTTTGTATAAATAAATTTCATAATAAATTTCATATATATATATATATATATATATATCTTACTTTTACTTTCGTTTTACCTTCTTTGTCTCTCACTTTTCTCTTTTCTTTTCTTTGTTTCTACTCTTTTCATACTTTTACACATACACTTTCTCTCTCTCTCTCTCTCTCTCTCTCTCTCTCTCTCTCTCTCTCTCTCTCTCTCTCTCTCTCTCTCTCTCTCTCTCGCTGGCCCAATCCAATCATTTTCAGTTCACAGTGGCTTCCCGCTCCATCATCTCAACGCTTCCATGACAGCCGGGCCACATCGAAGCAATGGGTGAAGCTATGTCAACAATTGAACAAATTCAAACCTTAAAAGGCGTTTATGGACATTGGTGGACAATATTTAAACGATTCTCATCTCAAATCACTTTACAAAGTTCCAGCGTACACAAAGCACCGCTGTGAAAATGGAATCTCGCCATACTTGCTTGTAAAAAGTGTAAAAAAAAACAATAGTCAGAGAACATGGTTGGCAGATGTAGAGTTTGCTTTTATGTGATTATTTGTTATTTCATAGTATTTTTTTTTTATTCTGATAGATTATATATTCGTTTGTTTTTCTAAGACAACGCTGAGAATTTGTGCAAAATATTTAGGGTTTAACAGCTCTAATAATCGCATGGGAATAAATTTGATAAAAAATTCGGTTGAACGTCATAGCAAACACATAAAAAGAAGTAAAGTATAAGCTAGGTAAAACATCGACTTGATTTTATTGTAACGTTGTCCGGAAACCAACTTGGGCATTACGCAAGAATGAAACTATACGTACAGTTAAAATGATGTCTGTATGGACTAAAGTATTATCTGGGCCTTATTTCTGTAGTTATGTAATGGAAACGTTGATAATTCAAAAAGTAAAGACGGAAATGTAGGACAGTGATTGCTGTTAGAAAATGGCATCAGAATCACGCATTCAAATTAAAAAAACAGAAGTGAGTATACCCTAAGATTTTCAGCTTTAATGATACTTTTCAAAGTCAAACAATGGAGGACTCCGTTAGTTAAAATATGGGCTCTGCAATGAGTTTCTTCAATGAAAAGAACCAAAGCGATTGCAAAAAATTATGGCTTTCACCTTTTCATTGATGCTGTCTTTAAACTACATATCTAAAAATTGAATCACTTTTAATTTGAATCATAGTCAATATTTTGACCAAGTTTAGAGATGATTGGTCAAGCGATGTGAATTCCGGGCTTTACCAAAATATACAAACAAACATAGTTAAACACATAACTAAAAACATCACGTCGACGGTGGACGTATAAACAACTATAATTTTGTGTGATGAGTCACATCGATACAATATAAATGATTCCAGATAGCACTTGTTATTGAAATACTTGTAAAACAGATACACGAACGCCACGTTTCAGCGATGAGACAGCGGTTGGAGCTTAGTTTATAGTTCAGGACCTATTAGGTTGGCGATTTCTTTTTGAACTCTGTCAAGCAGCGAGAGACTAGTGGCAGATGCATTCGTCTAGATGTGGCAAAAGTCGTGACGTCATCCACGTAATCGCCTTTTCTCACATGATCTCCGACGTTCTCCCCCCTCTCACGAGATCTCGAATGTTATCTCGTTCGAAGCCCTATATCTCTCTCCTGACCGTCCTCTTTTTCCTTTTTATAGTCTATTTTTTCTTTACTAGTGACGTCATTTCGCATGCATTTGCATATAGCCGTCCGCATTATGTTACATAATAAATGTAGGTGGGTTTTATGATGCCATTGAAACATTCCTTCGATGAACACGTTCGATTAGACACCAATCACTATCCCATTCTGTAAAACATTAGCGCCAAAAACTTATCTAATTACAACCACTATAAATAAAGGGTATAACGATAAAACTGTCGCCTTAAAAAAGACGAAATGATTCCATTTCCGTTTGATGAAAACCGGTTTCCTTAATTTTATTGCAGACCATCTACTAGTTGTACAAATCCCAAGAGCGATAAGAGCGTTCTATCATGCGTGAAAGTAACACAATGTTCAACGAGTGAGATCGGAGATGCACCACTGTACAACACATGCTCTCTACTCATCCTAGTTATAACAACAGGACCATTGCCAGCACCCTTAAAATGCATCGCTGGATTACTACGAATAACAGGGACGTGCCCTGTGTAATGAAAACAAAGTTTCCGCCAACGGGTATTGTCTGTGGTGCGGTTTCAAGTGAGGGCCACATCACACCACCTCACATCTTCGAAGTCGGCTTGAAAGTCAATAGCAATGTGTACCTGAATGTTCTGAAGAGTGTGGTGATCCCCTTGTGCAACCAGATGGCTGCTGGCATATCCTAGGTGTTTATGCATAAATCTATACTTTCGCATATTAATTTTATGTGAGCAAATTAAGTAGTTATATATATATATATATATATATATATATATATATATATATATATATATATATATAAGGAATAAAACACATATTACATTATTATATCATCAGATCAAAATGAAAGAAGAAGAGAGAAAAGCCTCTTTAGACCGTGGTATTTCGAAGCTAGATGTTTCCCATCAGAAAAGGAAACAGGTCAGTATAATACGTAATATAAACTATTGATAAAAGCTTGCTTAAACAAATGAGATTGTAAATGAAGAAACTATATATTAAGATATATTAAAGAAAATGTAAAATACAAGAATGACACATATCTAGCTAGAAAGAAAGGAAATAAGCATACAAGAATAGGAAGGAAAAAAGTTAAAAAAAAATAAAAGGAAAAATAGTATATATGGAAGTAATAGAAAAAAAAATTTTTAGAGTTCGTTGGAAAAGGTCCTGGATATGACCTTAAACTATATTCAGTGGCGAGGCCCTAGCTTGCGGGGTTTGTGGAGTATGGAGCCACCCTTTAATTGCCATTGCACCCAGGTCCACTCTGACCCGAAGTGGTAGTACCTGTTAGGGTCTCAACTATGGGGTAAATAGAAACCTACTTGAGAACAACAAATATATTCTATTAAAAAATTTTCTTCAAAAGCTTTGGATTCGGCATTAAATAACCTGAAAAGAGTTGATATTCCGTAAAACAAAAACAACCAACCAAACCGTTGGAAAAAAAAAACATATATTTTCTACAGATCGGAAATTAATGGAAGTAAAATTTGTTCCTGGAGGTTCTGTTGAGTTTTAGAGATACGGACAAAGAAAGGAAAGTCGCAGGGTAGAACGATAAAATTGTCGTCCTAAAGAAAACATTACAGTTTCATTTAAAAACTTTTACTCAATTCAGGTAAGTTGATTGCGTAGTAGAGCTGACATATATTAAAGGTAGCTGCCTTCAGCATTAATTACCGCCTTGATACGGGTCTGAAACTGGGAACATGCTTTTTTTACGAGCTCAGCGAATAATCAGCAGATGGCTGGCTTTAGTGTTGTGGGAGGTCATGTTGGTGATGTTCTCGACGTATGACCAAACGAAGAAGTCCAGCGGGTTCAGGTCCGACGAGAAGGGGGGGGGCAGTAAAAGAAGGGTACAAAGTCGTAGCACTCCTAACTTACCCTATATGTGCTTTCGGGTTGCTTTAGCTCACACTACGGCATTTTTATTTACTCTCTATCGCCTCCACAACAGCGGAGTTACTATCTTTAAAAGCATATCTGAGAAAATTGACCAAGTCCTATCTGCTTATCCTTCAGCTAACATTCACGTATGTGGTGACTTCAATGTTCACAACGTCGAATGGTTGACCCACTCTAACAAGACCGATGATGAGGGAAGGTTCTGTCATGATTGTTCAGGAACCCACCCGTGTGCCCGACAATGACAGCCAGTATGCGAGCCTACTAGACCTTTTTCTCACAACTTGCCCTGAACTATGTTCAGTTTCTGTTCTGTCGCCTCTTGGATCTTCCGACCACTCTGTTGTATCAATTAAGATAAAAATGAAATGTAATAAGTCCCCAGACGTACCTCTCCATCGTACAGTATATCGATACACTAAGGCTGACTGGGATAGCTTCCGTACATTTATAACTGATCTACCTCTGCATTCCATATTTAAAAATGATGTGTCCTCTATAGTATTAGACTTGACGGAATGGTTAATTGTAGGTATTGATCGTTTCATACCCTCGAAAAAGTTTCAGCAAAAACCTAACAGCCAGCCATGGTTCTCTCCAGAATGTGCTGCTGCCATTGCGCACAGAAATCACTTTTTCCACGGTTTCCAACGTAATAGATGTATGGAAACTAAAGCCGCTTTCAGGACTGCCAGCAACCATTGTAAGAAAGTAATAAAGAGCGCAAGATGGTTGTATGCTCAATCTGTTAAGTCCAAAGTAGCTGAGCAGCGGCTTGGTTACCACCAGTGTTGGCAAATAGCAAACATAATTCTGAACAGAAGCGCGTGCTCCATCCAACTATCATCAATGGACCTGAGGTAATCTCGTCAGCATCAGACAAAGCCAAACTCTTTGTCAAGAACTTTGCAGCTAATTCTACCTTTTGCGATCAAGGCCGCCAACCCCCAATATTTCCTCCTGTATCTGAAAACACACTATGTGATATACGTATATCTGTACGTGATGTTGCCAAGCTAATCAAAAACCTTGATTCCAGTAAAGCAACTGGCCCGGACGGTATTCCAATTATAGTACTCAAAAAACTTCAACCTGAACTAGCGCCCATACTTACAAAACTATTTAAACGTTGTCTTAAGGAGAATAGTTTCCCATCTCCCTGGAAAATGTCATCAGTATGCCCTGTATTAAAGAATTCAGGTGATCGCTCATCCCCCTCTCAGTACAGGCCAATAAGTCTCCTGTGCGTCATGAGTAAGTTGCTGGAATCTGTGTTAAATACAGAAGTAATCAACCATCTCAACAAAAATAACCTTCTTAGTGACACTCAATATGGTTTCCGTTCTGCTAGATCTACAGCAGATGTGCTTACAGTTATATCTCATAGGATTAGCAAATCTCTCGACGGAGGCAACCTTTCTAGGGCAATTGCTCTTGACATATCTAAGGCCTTTGATAGGGTATGGCATAAAGGTTTACTTCATAAGATCTCTAGCTATGGTATAGCTGGAAATGTCTTCTCAATTATTAAATCATTTCTTTCTGATAGGTTCATAAGAGTAGTAGTTGAGGGGCAAAAATCAGAAGCCCACAGTATTAATGCCGGTGTCCCTCAGGGGTCCATCCTGGGCCCAACTCTTTTCCTGATCTACATTAATGATCTTCCAAATCACATCCTTACATCATTTGTAGACATTTATGCTGACGACACTACCATTTATGGTAGCACATCTAAGACAGTAAACGACCAAGTTCTCTCCAATTCTCTCTCCTCTGATCTTGAGCATGTAGTACAATGGGGAAAGGAGTGGCTGGTTACTTTTAATGCATCTAAAACCAAGCTTCTCTCTTTACATCATCTACATTCTGATCCCCATCTGGCATCAATTGAAATGAATGGCTCTCGTCTTCAGGAGGCCTCAAGTTTTGACAAGCTTCTCGTCTTGACCATTACTCCTGATCTTAAATGGAACACGTACATCAAATCTGTTGCCAAGGCCGCTGGAAAAATGGTGGGATCTTTCTATCGATCCAGTAGATATCTCACTGCTGATTCAATTCTCTATCTATATAAGAGCCAGGTACGTCCAAGGATGGAATACTGTTGCCACATTTGGGCAGGAGCTGCTAGAAAGGACTTTCCTGCCTTGATAGAGTTCAAAATAGACTTCGTAGCCTCGTAGGAGATGTCCTTTTCTCTTCCTTGCAACCTCTATCTCACAGAAGAGATGTTGCAAGTTTGTCTCTGATGTATCGTTATTTTCATGGAAAGTGTTCGACTGAGCTTCAATCTATGGTCCCCCCTCGCCAAACTTTCACAAGAAACACTCGTCTAGCTGTAAACACTATCAATAATTCCCCCCACTCTTTATCTGTGCCTAAACCTAAACGTAGATTCCATGAACAAAGCTTTTTTATTAGAACTGCACGCCTGTGGAATTGTCTTCCGTTTTCCTGCTTTCCGGCTGACTACAATATGGTTGTCTTCAAGTCTAACGTAAATAAGTTCTTGATGAGCCGTTCCATATAAGTTATCAAATTTAACAAATTTTCATTACTAATGATTATTATATTGTCCAATTTCTACTGTACACTCTTTAACCCTTATCCTTGAGTGGCCTTTTGGCCTTGATAATGTGTTGATACCTATGAAAAAAAACAAAGAAAAAGTCCAATGTGAACAAGTTCTAATTGAATCGTCCCCCTAAGTAATCCAAGTTACAAAATTCCCACTGTTTACTATGCTAAAATCACAATGACTAATGTATACCTATTAACCCTTATCCTTGAGTGGCCTCTGGGCCTTGATAAGTGGTGACACCCATGTAAAAAAAAAAAAAAAAACTCCTTCTGAAACCAAGCCTGGATCTTTTTGGACTTATGGGCTGGCAGGATAGCAAATTTTTTGCTATCTTGTACTTTAAGGAACCCCAATATCTATTAAACTGTAGAAGAGAAATAGCAAACAACTGTGTTCACAAGATAAAATTTACTCTAGGATAGCGATACAAAATAGTTTTAAAACTAACGAAAACAATAGAAAATAAACAAATAAATACATTAAATAAAAATGAATATACATAAACGATCACACATATATGTATGTATATATATATATGTGTGTGTATATATATGTGCATATATGTATGTCAACATATATATATTTATATATAAACTAACATAAAAAATAAACACTAACCTAGTTTTAAAACAGATCAAGAAACTAAATAGAGCACACACAAAGGAACAGGTCAATCAGAGGCCAAATAGGCCTTTGTCCGATAAATGCATGCTCATTGGCTGATAGGAAGGGCGCGGTGGATACTAGAAAGCTGATTGGCTAACTAAAATCTCAATAGAAGAGGAGCATATAAAAACAAACAACCACAGAATTCGCGCATACGCCTAAAGAGTCCTAGAGTGGATGAAACGCGGAATATTCAGTGTAGCTTAATCGCCATTTTATAAATTACTTATATATATATATATATATATATATATATATATATATATATATATATATTACACAGTGATCACCACATCAAGGCCCGAAGCCACTCAGGGATAAGGGTTATTGCAAGTACATTCCGTTAGCGTGGAGATTTGATGAAGTGTTTACTTAAGGGGGTGATTCATTAGGAATTTGTTAACGTTGGACTTGAACACATCCAAGTTGTAGTCCGGTGGGAAGCAGACAGACGGAATATATATATATATATATATATATATATATATATATATATATAGCTTAATGCGTAAGAGGAAGAAAGAGAGTTCAATTCCACAAGAGGAGACTTTCTGGATAATGCTAAGCTCGACAATTATTACTGGAGCTTATACAATAGGACAACAAGAGTCTGGAATGAAGTCTCAAAACTATATATTGGTAGACATAGAATGGATCATATATTGAATAATGGAATACAAGCAAAATTTGGGGGATAGAAGGGACTCTTTATGCCAGGGCATTTCGAAGCCTAATGCTTCTCATCAGAAAAGTAGAAAATGTGCTAGGTAGCATGGGGAAGATGCGGCGTCTAGCGTAGGGACGTCTAGTATTAGGGACGAAAAAGATTAAGAGGAATTATAGAATGTTGGGGGAAGCTTTATTGAATCCTAAATAAATAAAGTGTCTATTATCTATGAAGTGGTATTTTTGACACGTGCAACCTAAACGGCAAATTGCAATATAAAAACGCTTATAATTTGGGGGGGGCGTTAATGGAAGGTTGTAATATTTATTAGGTAATGTTCGGCAATATTTTTAAGTTTCTTCCGTTATGATATACGGATTATGATTATAAGGGGGCGATCGGAGGATAGGATGGCAATGTCTATGAGTGCGTTTACCTTGGTGAAAAATTTTTAAGGATACAGTTGGTAAGGTGGAAGTGGAAGGGGAGATTTACTACTTATAAAAGTGGTAGCAATACCAATAATAGTAATTATAATAATGAGAATGATAATAATAATGATAATTATAATAATAGTAATAATAATAAAAAATAAAATAAAATAAAAGTAAAAATAAAGACAAAAATATAAAATAAGGTAAAAAAAAATATATTACCAATAGCTGTGATAAAAGTAATGTCAATGTTAATGTTAATAACAATGAAAATGGAGATAATGGTAACAGTTATGGTAGCAATGACGGGGATAATAACGGGGATTATTATAATAACAACAATTATAATGAAGACTATAATAATAATAATAATAATAATAATAATAATAATAATAATAATAATAATAATAATAATAATAGCGGTAAAAGCAAGACAATAATAATAATGATGATAATAATAGTAATAACAATACTACTACCACTATCTCCGCTATCACTATTACTACTAATAATAATGATAACAACGTTAATAGTAATTACAAGGGAATGCGTAAAAAGGGGGGATACAGCAAGTGGGGGGGTCAAATAACAGGAAATACGGGGTAAGGAGTGAGGGGTGAGTGGTCCCGTGAAAAATAAAGCAAAGTAAAATAAAAGAATATATATACATATATATATATATATATATATATATATATTTATGTATATATAGACATAAATACGCATATACACATATATATATATATCCATATATACAAACACAAAAAAGGAAAGGGATTAGGATATTGAAAGTAGGTGAGAATTAGCCCGGAAAGCGTAAGAGCTCGAATTAAAAACCATGGGTTTAAATTAAAGAAAATAGATTCAAGAGTCCACAATAAAACTTTAAATTTCTTGGAAACCGATTATCAAAGCCATCGGGTTTATGTTAAAGCAAGGCCTGGAAAAATGGAATACATACTTTCTCGTTTATGAACACGAGGGACCGGTCTATCCAGTCGGTGTAGCTACTTTTTGTAGTAGTTCTAAGAGATGTTGCAAGAAGCGTGGTATTACAGCTGTCCGTTAAAATTCCATATTCCTCCATTAAATTTTGTAATATAGTTAGAGCGTTCTTGCATATATATATATATATATATATATATATATATATATATATATATATATATAGTAGTAATGGTAGTAAGTTATAAAATATATATGGCAATTAAGCTACACAGAATATTCCGCGTTTCATCTGCGCTAGGATTCATCAGGTTGATGAATCCTAGTGTGGATGAAACACGGAATATTCTGTGTAACTTAATTGCCATATATATTTTATAACTTACTACCTAGCTCTACCTACGTATTGAGCACTGTTGAAGTAAATACTTAAAGTTTAGGCATAAATTTACACTTTGGTATATTGATTTATGTGTTTAAATGAAGTAATCATAAATATATATGTGTGTGTGTGTGTGTGTGTGTGTGTGTGTGTGTGTGTGTGTGTGTGTGTGTGTGTGTGTGTGTGTGTGTGTGTGTGTGTGTGTGTGATTAGAATAATGGAAATGATATGCTGACGAAATAGAAAGATAACAAAAGGAACAAACCAAGCACTGTTTCGTCTTTATTGTGAGACTTTCTTTGGATGCTTCGTCTTTATTGTGAGACTTTCTCTGAATGTTTCGTCTTTATCGTGAGACTTTCTCTGGATGCTTCGTCTTTATTGTGAGACTTTCTCTGAATGTTTCGTCTTTATTGTGAGACTTTCTCTGGATGCTTCGTCTTTATTGTGAGACTTTCTTTGAATGTTTCGTCTTTATTGTGAGACATTCTCTGGATGTTTCATCTTTATTGTGAGACTTTCTCTGGATGTTTCGTCTTTATTGTGAGACTTTCTCTGGATGTTTCGTCTTTATTGTGAGACGTTCTCTGAGTGAATGCAATTAAGAAAAAAAAACACTAGTACAAAAATTTTAAAATATATTGTTTATATAATGAGATGTATCAACATCAAACATATTACAATCATTATATAACACAGGAAACCTGTTATAAGCGGAAATAAAGGGATATAACTCTAAAAGGGTTGCCTTCACTGGACAACAGAACAGACTAAGACGGCGGACTTGCATTTTTTACAGTAATCATGCCTGTGAATTTATGTTTTTTTTTCAGTTGTTAATAAATAATTTCATGTTCATACGTAGTGTTCTCGCTAATTCTCATAACTAGCAAACAATTACACCGTTCTTACAAACTCAACAATAGATAGACAGATAGATAGATAGATAGATAGATAGATAGATACATAGATAGATAGATAGATAGATAGATACAAATGCATACATATATATACATATATACATTGATAGATAGCTAGAGAGCTAGCTAGATAAATAGACAGATAGACACACACATACAAATACATACGTATATATGTATATATATATTCGAAATATGAGATTAGAAAGACAACCGCGTGCGTATCTGTATTTTTTTAAATAAACAAAATATTTATTTAAAGTTTCAAATTTTCGGCTTATAAAGCCTTCATCAGGAATTTTCTTTTTAAACAATACAATATATTTTTTTTCTTACGTGCCATGGTGTCGTTTGGCAGAGTTTGTTGGTCGAAGTAGAGAGTGTGTATTCTCAGTCCAGTGGGTAGCGCCGTCTAAGCGTGTATGGGTAGTTTTGTAGTAATCCACATATATAGATGAAAAGATGGATAGCTAGCGAGTTAGCTAGCTAGCTGGCTAGCTTCCTTGCTAGATAGATAGATAGATAGATAGATAGATAGATAGATAGATGGATAGATAGATAGAGAGAGAGAGAGAGATAGATAGAAATACATATATGTACATATATACATGGATAGATAGATAGATAGATAGATAGACAGATATATAGATAGCAAGCTAGCTAGCTAAATAGATAGATAGATAGATAGATAGATAGATAGATAGAAATACATATATGTACATATATACATAGATGGATGGATATCTAGTTAGCTAGCTAGATAGCTAGATAGATAGATACAAATACATACATATATATATAGAGATAGATAGATAGATAGATAGATAGATACAAACGCATACATATATAGATAGACACATAGATAAATACAAATACATACACACACATATATATATAGAAAGATAGATAGATAGATAGATAGATAGATAGATAGATACACATACATACATATATATAGATAGGTAGATAGATACAAATACATATATATAGATAGATAGATAGATAGATAGATGCAAATACATATATATATAGAGAGAGAGCTAGCTAGCTAGATAGATAGATAGATAGATACATACATACATACATACATACATACATACAAATGCATACATATACATATATATATAGAGAGAGAGAGAGATAGATAGATAGATAGATAGATAGATAGATAGATAGATACAAATGCATACATATACATATATATATATATATATATATAGATATATAGATAGATAGATAGATAGATAGATAGATAGATAGATTGGACTAGATAGATGAAAGAGGGATGTTATATGAATTCGAAAACTGAATCCTTGGCCATAACGTAAGAAAAGACACCATTCAAAAGGAGATCTTTTTGCCCAAAAAATAAAACATGGGCAAAAATACAAAATTCATTTTATTCAACGAAGCGAAACTCTTCATCTCTGATTTTAGTAGAATACGACAAAATGGCGGAGCAAATGGAAAGCTTTTAATTGGCAGCGAATAGTTATGCTCGCTTCCTTTTTTTATGGGGAATAAAAGAAAAAAAGGTCCAATTCTTCGGGGTACTGATGCACAACGATACGTTTGCCCGATGTGCAGGTTGCTTAAGAACATGACAAATGCGGAATACAAGGGTCGACCTTGCCAAAGAATAGAAAGTTAATTTCAACATGGATTTCCTAGTAGGTATTCTGGCGGTCAAAACTCTTAGAAACACAAAAATAGAATCTATCTCAGAAATTTATGAATTTCAGTATTTGCTCGATACTTTTTTCTAATTTATAGGTTTTTTTTAACTATTAGATGCAACTTAATAATGACTGGAAATGGCTTTATATTCGTGCTGGTAGTGTTTTGTCCATCTGTCGGTTGTTCCGTCATGAATGAGTTTGAAATTGCATAGCGCTTTTGGTCTGTCATACTTCAACTTGAAGTTTACTTTTCTGTAGTTTGTCATATTTTTGTAATATATTGATGGTATGTATATCCATGTGGATGACCTCATTTTTCAAAAGAAAAAGAAAATGGTAAAGATGCCAGAATGTGAGAACATGATAATTTTAGTGAGGCTTGTATTTTAAAACAAAATTTAACAATTTAATGCATGTTAGAGAAAAATAAAATTTTAGAAAAGTTAGACTTCTAGAAATTTCGGGATGTGAGAAAATACCCAATAATGTGACTGAAACAGAACGCAAGAAAAGCCAGTTTTAGAAAATATACGATGTAAAAATGATAAAAAAGAATGCTATAAACGCCAGAATTTTAGAAAATACACAATGTAAGAAAAGACAGAATCTCATAGAAACAAAAATCTAGAAATGCCAGGATTTTTTAAAATACGCCATGTAAAAAAAACAGAATATCAACAGAATATAAAGCAAGAAAAGCCAGAATTTTAGAAAATACACAATGTAAGAAATCACAGAATTTCAGAACAATAGAAGGCTAGAAACGCCAGAATTTTTGAAAATACACTAAGTACGAAACAACAAAATGTCAGAGAAACAGAAAGTTAAAAACGCCACCATTTAAGAAAATACACTATGTAAAAGAGACAGAATCTCAGGAAAGCAGAAAGCGAGAAATGCCAGAATTTTAGAAAATGCACAATGTAAACACAGACAGAATCGCAGGAAAAAAGGAAGCTAGAAATGCACCAATTTTAGAAAATACTCAATGTAAGAAAAGACAGAATCTCAGAAATCTAGAAATGCCAGGATTGTTGAAAATACGACATGTAAAAAGGATATCATCTCAAAAGAATAGAAAGCTAGAAATGCAAGAATTTTAGAAAATACACAATGTAAGAAATCACAGAATCGCTGAGAGACAGAAAGCTAGAAATGCCAGAATTTTTGAAAATACACAATGTACGAAAAGACAGAATCTCAGTGAAACAGAAAGCTAGAAACGCCAGAATTTTAGAAAATACACAATGTAAAAAAACAGCATCTAAGACAAATAGAAAGCTAGAAACGCCAGAATTTTAGAAAATACACTATGTAAGAAATCACAGAATCTCACAGAAACAGAAAGCTAGCAATGACAGAATTTTAGAAAATACACAATGTAAAAACAGACAGAATCTCACGAAAACAGAAAGCTAGAAACGCCAGAATTTTAGAAAATGCACAATGTAAGAAGAGACCGAAATACAGAGACACCGCAACCAAAGAACGCCAGCATTTTTGCAAATACGCAAATACAAATCTCAAAAGAATAGAATGATAGAAACGCCAGAATTAAAGAAAATACACAACGTAAGAAATCACAGAATCTCAGAGAAAAAGAAAGCTAGAAACGCCAGGATTTTTAAAATACACTATGTAAAAAAAGACAGAATCTCAGGAAAACAGAAAGCTATGAATGCCAGAATTTTAGAAAATACACAATGTAAGAGGAGACAGAATCTCAGAGAAACCGAAAGCTAGAAAAAACAGGAATCTCAAAAGAATAAAAAGCTAGAAATGCCAAAATTTTAGAAAATAAAATATGTACGAAACAACAGAATCTCAGGGAAACAGAAAGCTAGAAACGCAAGCATTGTAGAAAATACACAATGTAAGAAAAGACAGAAGCTAGAAACGCCAGAAATTTTTAAAATACACAATGTAAAAATCACAGAACCTCAGTGAAACAGAAAGCTAGAAACTCCAGATTTTTTTTAAAATGCGCCATGTAAAAAAGACAGTATCTCAAAAGAATAGAAAGCTAGAAACGCCAGAATATAAGAACATACAGACGGTAAATACAGACAGGAATATAGAAAGGTAGAAATGCCAGAATTTTTTAAAATACACAATATAAAAAATCACATAATTTTTAAAAATACACAATGTAAAAAATCGCATAATTTTTAAAAATACACAATGTACGAAAAGATAGAATCTCAGAGAAACGGAAAGCTAGAAACGCCAGAATTTTAGAAAATAAACAATAAAAAAAAGGACCAAATATCAGGAAAACAGACGGCTAGAAATGCCAGGATTTTAGAAAATACACCATGTAAAATAGACAGAATCTAAAAAGAATAGAAAGCTAGAAATGCCAGAATTTTAGAAAATACACAATATAAGAAAATACAATCGCAGAGAAATTGCAATCTAGACGCCAGGATTTTTGAAAAAATGCAATGTATAAAAGACAGCATCTAAAAAGAATAGAAAGCTAGAAAAGCCAGAATTTTAGAAAATACGCAATGTAATAAAAGACAGAATCTCGGACAAACAGAAAGCAAGAAACGCCAGAATTGTAGAAAATACCCAATGTTTTAAATCACAGAAGATCAGAGAAACAGAAAGCTAGAAACGCTAAAATTTTAGAAAATACACAATGTAAATGAAGACAGAATCTCAGGAAAACAGAAAGCTAGAAATGCCAGAATTTAAGAAAATACACAATGTAAAAACAGACAAAATCTTAGGAAAACAGACAGCTAGAAATTCCAGCATTTTAGAAAATACACAATGTAAGAAAAGACAGAATATCAGAGAAACGAACAGCTAGAAATTCCAAAATCTTTGAAAATACACTATGTAAAAACAGACAGAATCACAGGAAAACAGAAAGCTAGAAATGCTAGAATTTAAGAAAATACACCATGTAAGAACAGACGGATTCTCAGAGAAACCGAAATCTAGAAACGCCAGGATTTTTTAAAATACGGCATGTAAAAAAACAGAATCTCAAAAGAATAGAAAGCTAGATACGCCAGAATTTTAGAAAATACACAATGTAAAAAATCACACAATTTCAAAACAACAGAAAGCTTGAAAAGCAAGAATTTTTGAAAATAAACTATGTACAAAATCACAGAATCTCAGAAAAACGGAAAGCTACAAACGCCAGAATTTTAGAAAATACACAATGTAAAAAAGGATCGAATATCAGGAAAACAGACGGCTAGAAATGCCAGAATGTTTGAAAATACACAATGTAAAAAAGACAGAATCTAAAAAGAATAGAAAGGTAGAAATGCCAGAATTTAAGAAAATACACAATATAAGAAAATACAATCGCAGAGAAATTGCAATCTAGACGCCAGGATTTTTGAAAATATGCAATGTATAAAAGACAGAATCTTTAAAGACTAGAAAGCTAGAAACGCCAGGATTTTTAAAATACACAATGTAGGAAAAGACAGAATCTCAGAGAAACAGAAAGCTAGAAACACCAGAATTTCAGAAAATACACTATGTAAAAAAGACAGAATCTTAGGAAAACTGAGAGCTAGAAACGCCAGAATTTTAGAAAATACACAATGTAAATAAAGACAGAATCTCAGGAATCTAGAAATGCCAGAATTTTTTAAAAGACACAATGTAAGAAAAGACAGAATCTCATAGAAACAGAAAGCTAGAAACGCGATGATTTTTTAAAATATGCAATGTAAAAAATCACAGACTTTTTAAAATTCACAATGTACGAAATGAAAGAATCTCAGAGAAACGGAAAGCTAGAAACGCCAGAATTTTAGAAAATAAACAATGTAAAAAAGGACCGAATATCAGGAAAACAGACGGCTAGAAATGCCAACATTTTTTAAAGTACATAATGTAAAAAAGACAGAATCTCAAAAGAATAGAAAGGTGGAAATGCCAGAATTTAAGAAAATACACAATATAAGAAAATACAAGAAACGCGGGAATTTAACAAAATACATTATGTAAAAACAGACAGAATCGCAGGAAAACAGAAAGTTAAAAATGCCAGAATTTTAGAAAATACACAATGTAAGAAAATGCAGAATTTCAGAGAAAAAGAAAGCTAGAAATGCCAGAATTTTGGAAAATACACAATGTAATAAAAGACAGAATCTCGGACAAACAGAAAGCAAGAAACGCCAGAATTGTAGAAAATACCCAATGTTTTAAATCACAGAAGATCAGAGAAACAGAAAGCTAGAAACGCTAAAATTTTAGAAAATACACAATGTAAATGAAGACAGAATCTCAGGAAAACAGAAAGCTAGAAATGCCAGAATTTAAGAAAATACACAATGTAAAAACAGACAAAATCTTAGGAAAACAGACAGCTAGAAATTCCAGCATTTTAGAAAATACACAATGTAAGAAAAGACAGAATATCAGAGAAACGAACAGCTAGAAATGCCAAAATCTTTGAAAATACACTATGTAAAAACAGTCAGAATCTCAGGAAAACAGAAAGCTAGAAATGCCAGAATTTAAGAAAATACACCATGTAAGAACAGACGGATTCTCAGAGAAACCGAAATCTAGAAACGCCAGGATTTTTTAAAATACGGCATGTAAAAAAACAGAATCTCAAAAGAATAGAAAGCTAGATACGCCAGAATTTTAGAAAATACACAATGTAAAAAATCACACAATTTCAAAACAACAGAAAGCTTGAAAAGCTAGAATTTTTGAAAATAAACTATGTACAAAATCACAGAATCTCAGAAAAACGGAAAGCTACAAACGCCAGAATTTTAGAAAATACACAATGTAAAAAAGGATCGAATATCAGGAAAACAGACGGCTAGAAATGCCAGAATGTTTGAAAATACACAATGTAAAAAAGACAGAATCTAAAAAGAATAGAAAGGTAGAAATGCCAGAATTTAAGAAAATACACAATATAAGAAAATACAATCGCAGAGAAATTGCAATCTAGACGCCAGGATTTTTGAAAATATGCAATGTATAAAAGACAGAATCTTTAAAGACTAGAAAGCTAGAAACGCCAGGATTTTTAAAATACACAATGTAGGAAAAGACAGAATCTCAGAGAAACAGAAAGCTAGAAACACCAGAATTTCAGAAAATACACTATGTAAAAAAGACAGAATCTTAGGAAAACTGAGAGCTAGAAACGCCAGAATTTTAGAAAATACACAATGTAAATAAAGACAGAATCTCAGGAATCTAGAAATGCCAGAATTTTTTAAAAGACACAATGTAAGAAAAGACAGAATCTCATAGAAACAGAAAGCTAGAAACGCGATGATTTTTTAAAATATGCAATGTAAAAAATCACAGACTTTTTAAAATTCACAATGTACGAAATGAAAGAATCTCAGAGAAACGGAAAGCTAGAAACGCCAGAATTTTAGAAAATAAACAATGTAAAAAAGGACCGAATATCAGGAAAACAGACGGCTAGAAATGCCAACATTTTTTAAAGTACATAATGTAAAAAAGACAGAATCTCAAAAGAATAGAAAGGTGGAAATGCCAGAATTTAAGAAAATACACAATATAAGAAAATACAAGAAACGCCTGAATTTAACAAAATACATTATGTAAAAACAGACAGAATCGCAGGAAAACAGAAAGTTAAAAATGCCAGAATTTTAGAAAATACACAATGTAAGAAAATGCAGAATTTCAGAGAAAAAGAAAGCTAGAAATGCCAGAATTTTGGAAAATACACAATGTAATAAAAGACAGAATCTCGGACAAACAGAAAGCAAGAAACGCCAGAATTGTAGAAAATACCCAATGTTTTAAATCACAGAAGATCAGAGAAACAGAAAGCTAGAAACGCTAAAATTTTAGAAAATACACAATGTAAATGAAGACAGAATCTCAGGAAAACAGAAAGCTAGAAATGCCAGAATTTAAGAAAATACACAATGTAAAAACAGACAAAATCTTAGGAAAACAGGCAGCTAGAAATTCCAGCATTTTAGAAAATACACAATGTAAGAAAAGACAGAATATCAGAGAAACGAACAGCTAGAAATGCCAAAATCTTTGAAAATACACTATGTAAAAACAGTCAGAATCTCAGGAAAACAGAAAGCTAGAAATGCCAGAATTTAAGAAAATACACCATGTAAGAACAGACGGATTCTCAGAGAAACCGAAATCTAGAAACGCCAGGATTTTTTAAAATACGGCATGTAAAAAAACAGAATCTCAAAAGAATAGAAAGCTAGATACGCCAGAATTTTAGAAAATACACAATGTAAAAAATCACACAATTTCAAAACAACAGAAAGCTTGAAAAGCTAGAATTTTTGAAAATATACTATGTACAAAATCATAGAATCTCAGAGAAACGGAAAGCTACAAACGCCAGAATTTTAGAAAACACAATGTAAAAACAGACAGAATCTCAGGAGAACAGAAAGCCAGAAATGCCAGAATGTTTGAAAATACATTATGTAAAAACAGACTGAATCTCATGAAAACAGACAGCTCGAGATGCCAGAATTTTATAAAATACTCAATGTGAAAAAAGACAGAATATCAGAGACACCGAAATCCAGAAACGCAAGGATTTTTGAAAATACGCTATTTAAAAAAGACACAATCTCAAAAGAATAGAAAGCTAAAAACGCCAGAACTTTAGAAAATACACAATGTAAGAAATCACAGAATCTCAGCGAACCAGAAAGCTAGAAACGCTAGAATTTTTTAAAATAAACAATGTAGGAAAAGACAGAATCTCAGAGTCACAGAAAGCCAGAAACGCCAAAATTTAAGAAAATACATTATGTAAAAACAGACAGAATCGCAGGAAAACAGAGTGTAAAAAATGCCAGAATTTTAGAAATACTCAATGTAAGAAAAGATGGAATCTCAGAGAAACCGAAACCTAGAAACGCCAGGATTGTTGAAAATACGCCATGTACAAAACACAGAATCTCAAAAGAATAGAAAGCTAGAAACGCCAGCATTTTTGAAAATACACAATGTAAGAAAAGGCAGAATCTCAGTGAAAGCGAAATCTAGAAATTCTCGGATTTTTGAAAATACCCCACGTAAAAAAAAAGAATCTCAAAAGAATAGAAAGGTAGAAACGCCAGAATTTAAGACAATACACAATGTAAGAAATCACAGAATTTCAGAGAAACAGCAAGAAAACGCCAGAACTTTAGAAAGTAAACAATGTAAGAAAAGACAGAATCTCAGAGAAACAGAAAGCTAGAAGCGCAAGGATTTTTTTAAATACGACATGTAAAAAAGACAGAATCTAATAAAAATAGAAAGCTAGAAACGCCAAAATTTTAGAAAATACAGTATGTAAGAAATAACAGACTCTCAGAGAAAAAAACAGCTAAAAATGCCAGAATTTTTGAAAATACACAATGTACAAAAAGACAGAATCTCAGAGAAACGGAAAGAAAGAAACGCCAGAATTTTTGAAAATACAAAATGTAAATAAGACAAAATCTCAGGAAAACAGGAGGCTAGAAATTTCAGAATTTTAGAAAATACAAAATGTAAGAAAAGAGAGCATCACACTAAAACAACAATCTAGAAACGCCAGGATGTTTGAAAATAAGCCATGTAAAAAAGACAGAATCTTTAAAGACTAGAAAGCTAGAAACGCCAGGATTTTTAAAATACACAATGTAGGAAAAGACAGAATCTCAGAGAAACAGAAAGCTAGAAACACCAGAATTTCAGAAAATACACTATGTAAAAAAGACAGAATCTTAGGAAAACTGAGAGCTAGAAACGCCAGAATTTTAGAAAATACACAATGTAAATAAAGACAGAATCTCAGGAATCTAGAAATGCCAGAATTTTTTAAAAGACACAATGTAAGAAAAGACAGAATCTCATAGAAACAGAAAGCTAGAAACGCGATGATTTTTTAAAATATGCAATGTAAAAAATCACAGACTTTTTAAAATTCACAATGTACGAAATGAAAGAATCTCAGAGAAACGGTAAGCTAGAAACGCCAGAATTTTAGAAAATAAACAATGTACGAAAAGACAGAATCTCAGTGAAACAGAAAGCTAGAAACGCCAGAATTTTAGAAAATACACAATGTAAAAAAACAGCATCTAAGACAAATAGAAAGCTAGAAACGCCAGAATTTTAGAAAATACACTATGTAAGAAATCACAGAATCTCACAGAAACAGAAAGCTAGCAATGACAGAATTTTAGAAAATACACAATGTAAAAACAGACAGAATCTCACGAAAACAGAAAGCTAGAAACGCCAGAATTTTAGAAAATGCACAATGTAAGAAGAGACCGAAATACAGAGACACCGCAACCAAAGAACGCCAGCATTTTTGCAAATACGCAAATACAAATCTCAAAAGAATAGAATGATAGAAACGCCAGAATTAAAGAAAATACACAACGTAAGAAATCACAGAATCTCAGAGAAAAAGAAAGCTAGAAACGCCAGGATTTTTAAAATACACTATGTAAAAAAAGACAGAATCTCAGGAAAACAGAAAGCTATGAATGCCAGAATTTTAGAAAATACACAATGTAAGAGGAGACAGAATCTCAGAGAAACCGAAAGCTAGAAAAAACAGGAATCTCAAAAGAATAAAAAGCTAGAAATGCCAAAATTTTAGAAAATAAAATATGTACGAAACAACAGAATCTCAGGGAAACAGAAAGCTAGAAACGCAAGAATTGTAGAAAATACACAATGTAAGAAAAGACAGAAGCTAGAAACGCCAGAAATTTTTAAAATACACAATGTAAAAATCACAGAACCTCAGTGAAACAGAAAGCTAGAAACTCCAGATTTTTTTTAAAATGCGCCATGTAAAAAAGACAGTATCTCAAAGGAATAGAAAGCTAGAAACGCCAGAATATAAGAACATACAGACGGTAAATACAGACAGGAATATAGAAAGGTAGAAATGCCAGAATTTTTTAAAATACACAATGTAGGAAAAGACAGAATCTCAGAGAAACAGAAAGCTAGAAACACCAGAATTTCAGAAAATACACTATGTAAAAAAGACAGAATCTTAGGAAAACTGAGAGCTAGAAACGCCAGAATTTTAGAAAATACACAATGTAAATAAAGACAGAATCTCAGGAATCTAGAAATGCCAGAATTTTTTAAAAGACTCAATGTAAGAAAAGACAGAATCTCATAGAAACAGAAAGCTAGAAACGCGATGATTTTTTAAAATATGCAATGTAAAAAATCACAGACTTTTTAAAATTCACAATGTACGAAATGAAAGAATCTCAGAGAAACGGTAAGCTAGAAACGCCAGAATTTTAGAAAATAAACAATGTACGAAAAGACAGAATCTCAGTGAAACAGAAAGCTAGAAACGCCAGAATTTTAGAAAATACACAATGTAAAAAAACAGCATCTAAGACAAATAGAAAGCTAGAAACGCCAGAATTTTAGAAAATACACTATGTAAGAAATCACAGAATCTCACAGAAACAGAAAGCTAGCAATGACAGAATTTTAGAAAATACACAATGTAAAAACAGACAGAATCTCACGAAAACAGAAAGCTAGAAACGCCAGAATTTTAGAAAATGCACAATGTAAGAAGAGACCGAAATACAGAGACACCGCAACCAAAGAACGCCAGCATTTTTGCAAATACGCAAATACAAATCTCAAAAGAATAGAATGATAGAAACGCCAGAATTAAAGAAAATACACAACGTAAGAAATCACAGAATCTCAGAGAAAAAGAAAGCTAGAAACGCCAGGATTTTTAAAATACACTATGTAAAAAAAGACAGAATCTCAGGAAAACAGAAAGCTATGAATGCCAGAATTTTAGAAAATACACAATGTAAGAGGAGACAGAATCTCAGAGAAACCGAAAGCTAGAAAAAACAGGAATCTCAAAAGAATAAAAAGCTAGAAATGCCAAAATTTTAGAAAATAAAATATGTACGAAACAACAGAATCTCAGGGAAACAGAAAGCTAGAAACGCAAGCATTGTAGAAAATACACAATGTAAGAAAAGACAGAAGCTAGAAACGCCAGAAATTTTTAAAATACACAATGTAAAAATCACAGAACCTCAGTGAAACAGAAAGCTAGAAACTCCAGATTTTTTTTAAAATGCGCCATGTAAAAAAGACAGTATCTCAAAGGAATAGAAAGCTAGAAACGCCAGAATATAAGAACATACAGACGGTAAATACAGACAGGAATATAGAAAGGTAGAAATGCCAGAATTTTTTAAAATACACAATGTAAAAAATCACATAATTTTTAAAAATACACAATGTAAAAATTCGCATAATTTTTAAAAATACACAATGTACGAAAAGATAGAATCTCAGAGAAACGGAAAGCTACAAACGCCAGAATTTTAGAAAATAAACAATAAAAAAAGGACCAAATATCAGGAAAACAGACGGCTAGAAATGCCAGGATTTTAGAAAATACACCATGTAAAATAGACAGAATCTAAAAGGAATAGAAAGCTAGAAATGCCAGAATTTTAGAAAATACACAATATAAGAAAATACAATCGCAGAGAAATTGCAATCTAGACGCCAGGATTTTTGAAAAAATGCAATGTATAAAAGACAGCATCTAAAAAGAATAGAAAGCTAGAAAAGCCAGAATTTTAGAAAATACGCAATGTAATAAAAGACAGAATCTCGGACAAACAGAAAGCAAGAAACGCCAGAATTGTAGAAAATACCCAATGTTTTAAATCACAGAAGATCAGAGAAACAGAAAGCTAGAAACGCTAAAATTTTAGAAAATACACAATGTAAATGAAGACAGAATCTCAGGAAAACAGAAAGCTAGAAATGCCAGAATTTAAGAAAATACACAATGTAAAAACAGACAAAATCTTAGGAAAACAGACAGCTAGAAATTCCAGCATTTTAGAAAATACACAATGTAAGAAAAGACAGAATATCAGAGAAACGAACAGCTAGAAATGCCAAAATCTTTGAAAATACACTATGTAAAAACAGACAGAATCTCAGGAAAACAGAAAGCTAGAAATGCCAGAATTTAAGAAAATACACCATGTAAGAACAGACGGATTCTCAGAGAAACCGAAATCTAGAAACGCCAGGATTTTTTAAAATACGGCATGTAAAAAACAGAATCTCAAAAGAATAGAAAGCTAGATACGCCAGAATTTTAGAAAATACACAATGTAAAAAATCACACAATTTCAAAACAACAGAAAGCTTGAAAAGCTAGAATTTTTGAAAATATACTATGTACAAAATCATAGAATCTCAGAGAAACGGAAAGCTACAAACGCCAGAATTTTAGAAAACACAATGTAAAAACAGACAGAATCTCAGGAGAACAGAAAGCCAGAAATGCCAGAATGTTTGAAAATACATTATGTAAAAACAGACTGAATCTCATGAAAACAGACAGCTCGAGATGCCAGAATTTTATAAAATACTCAATGTGAAAAAAGACAGAATATCAGAGACACCGAAATCCAGAAACGCAAGGATTTTTGAAAATACGCTATTTAAAAAAGACACAATCTCAAAAGAATAGAAAGCTAAAAACGCCAGAACTTTAGAAAATACACAATGTAAGAAATCACAGAATCTCAGCGAACCAGAAAGCTAGAAACGCTAGAATTTTTTAAAATAAACAATGTAGGAAAAGACAGAATCTCAGAGTCACAGAAAGCCAGAAACGCCAAAATTTAAGAAAATACATTATGTAAAAACAGACAGAATCGCAGGAAAACAGAGTGTAAAAAATGCCAGAATTTTAGAAATACTCAATGTAAGAAAAGATGAAATCTCAGAGAAACCGAAACCTAGAAACGCCAGGATTGTTGAAAATACGCCATGTACAAAACACAGAATCTCAAAAGAATAGAAACCTAGAAACGCCAGCATTTTTGAAAATACACAATGTAAGAAAAGGCAGAATCTCAGTGAAAGCGAAATCTAGAAATTCTCGGATTTTTGAAAATACCCCACGTAAAAAAAAAGAATCTCAAAAGAATAGAAAGGTAGAAACGCCAGAATTTAAGACAATACACAATGTAAGAAATCACAGAATTTCAGAGAAACAGCAAGAAAACGCCAGAACTTTAGAAAGTAAACAATGTAAGAAAAGACAGAATCTCAGAGAAACAGAAAGCTAGAAGCGCAAGGATTTTTTTAAATACGACATGTAAAAAAGACAGAATCTAATAAAAATAGAAAGCTAGAAACGCCAAAATTTTAGAAAATACAGTATGTAAGAAATAACAGACTCTCAGAGAAACAAAGAGCTAAAAATGCCAGAATTTTTGAAAATACACAATGTACAAAAAGACAGAATCTCAGAGAAACGGAAAGAAAGAAACGCCAGAATTTTTGAAAATACAAAATGTAAATAAGACAAAATCTCAGGAAAACAGGAGGCTAGAAATTTCAGAATTTTAGAAAATACAAAATGTAAGAAAAGAGAGCATCACACTAAAACAACAATCTAGAAACGCCAGGATTTTTGAAAATACGCCATGTAAAAAAGACAGAATCTTTAAAGACTAGAAAGCTAGAAACGCCAGGATTTTTAAAATACACAATGTAGGAAAAGACAGAATCTCAGAGAAACAGAAAGCTAGAAACACCAGAATTTCAGAAAATACACTATGTAAAAAAGACAGAATCTTAGGAAAACTGAGAGCTAGAAACGCCAGAATTTTAGAAAATACACAATGTAAATAAAGACAGAATCTCAGGAATCAAGAAATGCCAGAATTTTTTAAAAGACACAATGTAAGAAAAGACAGAATCTCATAGAAACAGAAAGCTAGAAACGCGATGATTTTTTAAAATATGCAATGTAAAAAATCACAGACTTTTTAAAATTCACAATGTACGAAATGAAAGAATCTCAGAGAAACGGAAAGCTAGAAACGCCAGAATTTAAGAAAATAAACAATGTAAAAAAGGATCGAATATCAGGAAAACAGACGGCTAGAAATGCCAACATTTTTTAAAGTACATAATGTAAAAAAGACAGAATCTCAAAAGAATAGAAAGGTAGAAATGCCAGAATTTAAGAAAATACACAATATAAGAAAATACAAGAAACGCCTGAATTTAACAAAATACATTATGTAAAAACAGACAGAATCGCAGGAAAACAGAAAGTTAAAAATGCCAGAATTTTAGAAAATACACAATGTAAGAAAATGCAGAATTTCAGAGAAAAAGAAAGCTAGAAATGCCAGAATTTTGGAAAATACACAATGCAATAAAAGACAGAATCTCGGACAAACAGAAAGCAAGAAACGCCAGAATTTTTGAAAATACACTATGTTTTAAATCACAGAACCTCAGAGAAGAAGAAAGCAAGAAACGCCAGTATTTTAGAAAATACACAATGTAAAAACAGACAGAATCTCAGGGAAGCAGTGTTATGATTTAATTTGTTGTTAAGAGTTATCCCCCTTGGGATTGACATTCATAATAAAAGCGCCCTCTGTTTCATTTTCCCGCTCGATCCTTTCAAGAGCGTACGTGTATTTTACAGTTAATAAAACCTTTCTAAAAGGCAATGCTTTACTTACTGATACTATTCACTTCAATTTTATTAACTGTAAAAAAAAAAAAAATAAAATAATGGATCGATTCTTACGTCCCGACAGATTCGAGGTGGAACCTACATGCCCTAATTCCGAAAAATCCTATAGGCATTGGAAATTAACCCTCCAGAATTATATCCGCTCACATAATAACGGATTAATCGAAAACACTTCAGATAATTTCTTTGCCTTGATCAATTGTATTTCAGCCTCTGTTTTCGATTTAATAAGCGATAAAACCGACTACGATAGTGCATTAAGAACATTGGACGCCGCTTATTTAAAACCTGAAAATATTGTTTATAATAGATATCGATTGAGGACGACGAAGCAACAAACAACACAAAATATAGATGCCTTCATACTACAATTGGAAATGCTTGCCAAAACATGTAACTTCGAAGCGGTTTCTGCTGAAGAAAACAAAAATCAATACATTCGGGAAGCTTTCATCGGTGGAATTTCTTCTTCGTCCATCCGACAACGACTGTTAGAAAAACCCATCCTGACTTTACAAGACACATATGCCACGGCCAGATCTCTTGAACAAGCAGAAAAGCATTCGATAAGCTACGCAAATAACTTTACTGTAGCAGCTACAAATAATCCTTCGGGCTACAATCGTATAGCTGTGACTAAAGAAAATATGCATCCAAAAGGGGTTTGTTTTTTCTGTGGAAAATCACGTCATCCTCGATATTTATGTCCTGCACGAAACGCCGAATGTAAAAAATGCAAAAAAAATGGTCATTGGGCTAAAGTGTGTAAATCTTCTATTTCTAACACTCATACTGCTGTTCTTTATGACGACTCTGACTACCCCTCACCTTCTCTATCCTGACTAGGAACTAACTCCAAAGATGTCACATTCACTCAATGCCAAATTAACGGGCACTTCGTGAACGCTATGGTGGACTCCGGCAGTGTAAAAACATTCATTAATGAAAATACTGCTAAAAAACTTAAACTCTTCACAATACCTAAAAACAAAACTATAGCTCTGGCTGCTTCCGATCAACATGCTAAAATAACTGGCGAAGCTGTCGTGGATTTAATACTGAAAGATAAAACCCATTCTGGAATAACAATTGAAATCATTGAAAACCTTTTCATTGATTTAATAATCGGAAAAGATATTTTAAAAAAATATAAAAAAGTAACACTTAAATTCGACGGTCCTAGAGACAAACTTATAATTGGAGCTATAAACACGAATAATTTTTTTCCTACCATAAACGTTCCACCCCCTCCTCTCTTTTCTAATCTTTCTCCTCATACTACTCCTATTGCGACAAAATCCCGACGTTACACTTTTGCCGCCAACAAATTCCTAAAAGAAGAGACTGCTAGAATGTTGAAAGAAGGCATAATTGAACCTTCGATATCTCCGTGGCGAGCGCAAGTGCTTGTAACTTCGAATGAGAATCATAAGAAAAGAATGGTAGTCGACTACAGCGATACCATTAATAGATTCACGGAACTAGACGCTTACCCAATGCCTAATATCAATAAGATGGTAGACGACATCGCTCAATATAACATCTTCTCTACTCTCGACCTAAAATCTGCTTATCACCAAATACCTATAAATCATGCTGATCGTAAATTCACTGCGTTTGAAGTAAGTGGCAAACTTTTTCAATTTACTCGTCTTCCTTTTGGCGTCACCAATGGAGTAAGTGCTTTCCAGAGGAGCATAGACTATATTATAGAAAAAGAAAATCTAACCGATACCTTTGTGTATGTTGATAACGTAACTATATGCGGAAAAAATCAAGAAGAACACGATTACAATCTTCAAAAATTCTACAAAATTGCTAAACAATATAACATCACTTTAAATGAAAATAAAAGCATAATTTCTTCTAGTTCTATTACTCTACTCGGCTACACCATAGAAAATAATCAAATAGCTCCCGATTATCAAAGACTAAAACCATTACTCGAAATGCCACCTCCGCTGAATCTTAAATCTCAAAAAAGAATAGTTGGAATGTTTTCCTATTACTGCAAATTCATTAAAAAAATTTCTGATAAAATTTTATTACTAAATCAAAACAAAGAATTTCCACTACCTCCATCTGTATTAAAATCTTTTCAAACATTGAAGAATGATCTAAAATACGCCACTTTAATAACGGTAGATCCAAATAAAGAATTTGAAGTAGAAACGGACGCTAGTAACTATTGCATTGCTGCAACACTAAATCAAGAAGGTCGTCCTATTGCATTTTTTTCAAGAACTCTCAATACTAACGAAATTAAGCACCATGCAGTAGAAAAAGAGGCAGCCGCTATTGTAGAAGCTCTCCGTAAGTGGCGACATTTTCTACTCGGCAGGCACTTTAAAGTCATCACAGATCAGAAGAGCATCAGCTTCATATTCGACAATAAAAGAAAATCAAAAATTAAGAATGACAAAATATGTCGTTGGCGTATAGAATTATCCCAATACAATTTCACTATAGTTTATCGACCTGGACCTGAAAATATTGCTGCTGACACATTCTCTCGCATCTCTGCTCTTACTTACAATCTACAAGATCTTCGTGATTTACATAAACAATTATGTCATCCTGGTGTTTCAAGACTAAGCCATTTTATAAGAACGAGGAACCTCCCTTTTACTTTGGATCAAATTAAGAATATTACTGACTCTTGCTCATCCTGTCAATTACTGAAACCCAAATTCGCCAATACCAATGGAGGGACTCTCATTCAAGCCATATTACCTTTTCAACGATTAAATCTTGATTTTAAAGGCCCTCTACCTACTTCTATACATGGCAACAAATATCTACTTACTCTAATTGATGAGTATTCCCGTTTTCCTTTCGCTTTTCCTTGCAGAGATATGACAAGCAAAACCATTATCCACTGTCTAAACAAAATCTTTTCAATTTTTGGTTTGCCTGACATGATACATACTGACCGTGCTTCTGATTTCTTAGCAAGAGAAATAAAGGATTTTTTACACAAAAAAGGAATTGCTACTTCTAAAACAAGTAGGTATCATCCTGAAGGTAATGGACAGATTGAAAAACTCAACGGTACCTTATGGAAGGCCATTCAAACAACATTACATTCTAATCAAATGAAACTACCTTATTGGGAAGACATACTACCGGACGCACTTCATTCAATTAGATCATTACTTTGTACTGCCACTAATATGACTCCCCATGATAGACTATTTAAATATAGTCGTAAATCTGCTTCCGGAATTTCAATTCCTTCTTGGGTTAAACCAGGCCCAATATATATTAGAAACCACACTAAAACAAGTAAACATGACCCTCCTGTAACGCCTGCCACCCTAATAGATGTCAACCCCCACTACGCTTGTGTTCAACTACCTTCTGGTACTGAAACCACTGTCAACGTTCGAGACTTAGCTCCAAACTCATCAAATGAAGAAAACTCTAATAATAATCCTACTACTTCAGAGACTTTATTTGAACCTTCTACTAATGAAAACATTGGTCATGAGGAAGACAAAAATCAATCGTATGATCTTGAAGAAAATCAGATTTCACTAAAAAATAATACTGAAAATCAGCATTCCTGCCAATCTGTGCGGAGGTCGTCCCGAGTTCGACAATTCCCTAGTAAATATAAGGATTTTGTTACTAAATACTGAAAAAACTGCAGTTTGGGTTCATATGTTATTTGTAAATAAAATGATTCTTATGTGATTGTGAAAAAAAAAATAAAATAAAATAAAATAAAAAATTTGTCTATAATTAATTACCCCTTACTTGAATACTTTAGGACGGGGAAAATGTTATGATTTAATTTGTTGTTAAGAGTTATCCCCCTTGGGATTGACATTCATAATAAAAGCGCCCTCTGTTTCATTTTCCCGCTCGATCCTTTCAAGAGCGTACGTGTATTTTACAGTTAATAAAACCTTTCTAAAAGGCAATTCTTTACTTACTGATACTATTCACTTCAAGCAGAAAGCTAGAAATTCCAGAATTTAAGAAAATGCACAATATTAGAAAAGACAGAATCTCAGAAAATACCCAATGTATTAAATCACAGAAGATCAGAGA
This sequence comes from Euprymna scolopes, assembly GCF_053919585.1. Classification (NCBI taxonomy): domain Eukaryota; kingdom Metazoa; phylum Mollusca; class Cephalopoda; order Sepiida; family Sepiolidae; genus Euprymna; species Euprymna scolopes. Next base: position 8,464,253 of record NC_136491.1, on the reverse strand, counting down.
AACAGAAAGCTAGAAACGCTAAAATTTTAGAAAATACACAATGTAAATGAAGACAGAATCTCAGGAAAACAGAAAGCTAGAAATGCCAGAATTTAAGAAAATACACAATGTAAAAACAGACAAAATCTTAGGAAAACAGACAGCTAGAAATTCCAGCATTTTAGAAAATACACAATGTAAGAAAAGACAGAATATCAGAGAAACGAACAGCTAGAAATGGCAAAATCTTTGAAAATACACTATGTAAAAACAGACAGAATCACAGGAAAACAGAAAGCTAGAAATGCCAGAATTTAAGAAAATACACCATGTAAGAACAGACGAATTCTCAGAGAAACCGAAATCTAGAAACGCCAGGATTTTTTAAAATACGGCATGTAAAAAAACAGAATCTCAAAAGAATAGAAAGCTAGATACGCCAGAATTTTAGAAAATACACAATGTAAAAAATCACACAATTTCAAAACAACAGAAAGCTTGAAAAGCTAGAATTTTTGAAAATAAACTATGTACAAAATCACAGAATCTCAGAGAAACGGAAAGCTACAAACGCCAGAATTTTAGAAAATAAACAATGTAAAAAAGGATCGAATATCAGGAAAACAGACGGCTAGAAATGCCAACATTTTTGAAAATACACAATGTAAAAAAGACAGAATCTCAAAAGAATAGAAAGGTAGAAATGCCAGAATTTAAGAAAATACACAATATAAGAAAATACAATCGCAGAGAAATTGCAATCTAGACGCCAGGATTTTTGAAAATATGCAATGTATAAAAGACAGAATCTAAAAAGAATAGAAAGCTAGAAATTCCAGAATTTTAGAAAATACGCAATGTAAGAAACCACAGAATCTAAGAGAAAAAAAAATAAAAACGCCAGAATTTTAGAAAATACACAATGTAAAAACAGACAGAATCTTAGGACGGAAAAAAGCAAAAAACGCCAGAATTAAAGAAAATAGACAATGTAAGCAAACACAGAATGTCAGGGAAAAAGAGATCTAGAAACGCCAGAATGTTAGAAGATACACTATGTAAAAAAGACAGAATCTCTGCAAAAAAGAAAGCAAGAAATGCCAGAAGTTTAGAAAATACACAGTGTAAGAAAAGACAAAATCTCAGAGAAACAGAAATATAGAAACACCAGGATTTTTGAAAATACACAATGTTCGAAAAGACAGAATCTCAGAGAAACAGAAAGCTAGAAACGCCAGAATTATAGAAAATACATTATGTACAAACAGACAGAATCTCAGGAAAACAGAAAGCTTGAAATGCCAGGATTTTAGAATATACGCAATGTAAGAAAAGACAAAATCTCAGAAAACTGAAATATAGAAACGCAAGAATTTTTAAAATACGCCATGTAAAAGAGCCAGAATCTCAAGATAATAGACAGCTGGAAACGCCAGGATTTTAGAAAATACACAATACTAGAAATAGCAGAATCTCAGAGAAACCAAAATCTAGAAACACCAGATTTTTTAAAAATACACAATGTAAGAAATCACAGAATCTCAGAGAAATAGAAAGCTAAAAATGCCAGAATTTTAGAAAATACACTATGTAACAAAGCACAGAATCTCAGAGAAACAGAAAGCTAGAAACGCCAGGATTTTTGAAAATAAACAATGTACAAAATCACAGAATCTCAGAGAAACAGAAAGCTAGAAACGCCAGAATTTTAGAAAATATGCACTGTAACAAAAGATTGAATCCTAGGAAAACAGAAGCTAGACATGCCAGATTTTTAGAAAATACATTATGTAAAAACAGACAGAATCTCAGGAAAACAGAAAGCTAGAAACGCCAGAATTGTAGAAAATACACAATATAGGAATAGACAGAATTCTAGAGAAAGCGAAATCAAGAAACGCCAGGATGTTTTAAAATACTCAATGTATACAATATCAAAAGAATAGAAAGCTAGAAACGCCAGAATTTTTTTAAATACACAGTGGTAGAAATCACAGAATCTCAGAGAAACAGAAAGCTTGAAACGCCAGAATTTTAAAAAAATACACAATGTAAGATATCACAGAATCTAAGAGAAACAGAAAGCTAGAAATGCCAGAATTTTAGAAAATGCACTATGTAAGGAGAGGCAGAATCTCAGGAAAACAGAAAGCTAGAAATTCCAGAATTATAGAAGATACACAATGTAAGAATTGACAGAATTCCAGAGAAAGCGAAATCTAGAAACGCCAGGATTTTTGAAAATACGCAATGTAAAAAGACAGTATCTCAAAAGAATAGAAAGCTAGAAACGCCAGAATTATAGAAAATATACACTGTTAGAAATAACAGAATCTAACAGAAAACTTAAGCTAGAAACGCAAGAATTTTAAAAAACACACCATGTAAAAACGGACAGAATCTCAGGAAAACAGAAAGCTAGAAATGCCATAATTTTAGAAAATACACAATCTTAGAAAAGACAGAATCTCAGAGAAATAGAAATCTAGAAACGCCAGAGTTTTCTAAAATACGCTATGTAAAAAAGACCGAAGCTCAAAAGAATAGAAAGCTAGAAACGCCAGAATTTTAGAAAATACACAATATAAGATAACACAGAATCTAAGAGAAACCGAAAGCTAGAAACGCCAGAAATAATGTAAGGAAAGACAGAATCTCAGGAAAACAGAAAGCTAGAAATTACAGAATTATAGAAAATACACACTGTAAGAAAAGACAGAATCTCAGCGAAACCGAAATCTAGAAACGCCAGGATTTTTGAAAATACATCATGTTAAAAAGACAGAATCTCAAAAGAATAGAAAGCTAGAAACGACAGAATTTTAGAAAATACACTATGTAAAAAAGACAGAATCTCAGGAAAACAGAAAGCTAGAAACGCCAGAATTTTTGAAAATACACAATGTAAGAAATCACAGAACCTCAGAGAAGAAGAAAGCAAGAAACGCCAGTATTTTAGAAAATACACAATGTAAAAACAGACAGAATCTCAGGGAAGCAGAAAGCTAGAAATTCCAGAATTTAAGAAAATGCACAATATTAGAAAAGACAGGCTCTCGGCGAAACCGAAATCTAGAAACGCCAGGATTTTAGAAAATACACAATGTAAGAAAGGCAGAATAAAAGAGAAATCGAAATCTAGAAACGCCAGAATTTTTTAAAATACGCAATGTAATAAAAAGAGAGAATCTCCAAAGAATAGAAAGCTAGAAACGCCAGAATTTTAGAAAATACGCAATGCAAAAAAATCACAGAATCTCAGAGAAATAGAAAGCTAGAAACGCCAGAATTTTAGAAAATACGCAATGTAAGAAAAGACAAAATCGTACAGAAACAGAAACATGAAACGCCAGAAGTTTAGAAAATACACAATGTAAAAACAGACAGAATCTTAGGAAAGCAGAAAGCTAGAAATGCCAGAATTTAAGAAAATGCACAATGTAAGAAAAGACAAACTCTCAGCGAAACCGAAATCTAGAAACGCCAGGATTTTGGTAAATACGTCATGTAAAACATACAGAATCTCAAAAGAATAGAAAGCTAGAAACGCCAGAATTTTAGAAAATGCGCAATGTAAAAAATCACAGAATCTCAGAGAAATAGAAAGCTAGAAACGCCAGAATTTTAGAAAATACGCAATGTTAGAAAAGACGGGAGCGTAGAGAAACAGAAAGCAAGAAACGCAAGAATTCTAGAAAATACACAATGTATAAAATCACAGAATGTCAGAGAAACAGAAATCTAGACACACCAGAATTTTAGAAAAGACGCGATATTAGAGAAGACAGAATGTTTATGAAACAAAATAGTAGAAAAGATGAAATTTTAGAAAATACACGATAAGAAATCTAGAAAAACGGAATGCTAGAAATACAAGAATTTTAAATAATACACGATGTAGGAAAAAATAAAATGGTAGAAAAAACAGAAATGTGATTCGAAATAACATGAATCTTTGTCACGCTTCAACTTGAAATATCTTTTCTTTAGTAAATTTTAAATAAAATTTCCTATTTTTGTTACAACAGTGCAATATCATAGAACCGAATTGTAAGAATTCCAAGAACTTTTAGTATCTTCTTCCAATCATATTTAATAATAAGAAATGAAATAATTATATTGGGAATAGAATATACTTGTAAATATTTTTGACAGATGATGTTTATAACGTACTTATAAAAATTTTAATTTACAATGCATTCGGTATCCTTGGATTGTTGAAAATATTCACGAGGTTTTACCTACTGCATATCATCCACGATGACAGTGTAATTTCTAAGTTTAGTCACCTTAATTAACCGAAAAACTTATCAAGTAAATTCAAAACCACAGTATAAAAAACTACTTAAGTTTTCGAACCTCCAAAATATACTTACGTGTGAAGGCATCGTTAATTCGTATTTCATTAATACCAAATTTTTACAGAACCTGTAACTAACAGGAAGTGGAATGAAGTACGATATTTATTTATTCCACGAAACGGAGCGATCGTTATTTAGATTTAAAATCTAGCGTATGATGTAAACAATAGTAAGAATTCGGTGATTTAATCAAAATTCCCCTTATTATTAAAATTCTCAGTGAATGTAAAGGACATGATGGTAGATATTAGTATCAAAGTGAAAATGACCGCGACGGTCTTTTTGAAAATCCTATTTCTGGAGAAATAACTAAATGTAAGAAATTTTGCAACATGACAAAATGGACGCATACTTTCTGGAACCATTCACGAGGGTATGGACTGTGAGACTGGTTGAAAGATATACGCATATAGTTTTTGGGGTGGTTATAAACCTATACTATATGGAAGGAGGTGGATAATTGACTTTATTTTATTATATAGAAGATAGAGTATTAATAAGTAATAATTTTATAATCTGAAATAAGTTATAATTTTAGAAGAGCTGGTATGTTACAAAGACCAAGATGTTATAAAATATAGAATTAAAAAAGATAAGAATTTTATATAAACAAATTTTAAAAAATTTGGACCGTTAGAAAAGACAGTATTTTTAGAAAAGCCATCATTTAAAAACATCTTGAACTTAAAAAAAAAACATATACCTCATCTAAGTAACATTAAAAGATACTAAATTCCTACTTTCATCCTAGATATACCACAAGCAATTGAGACTATTTAGACTACAAATAAAATCAATAAAATCCAGTTTTATGTTAAAATGTAGTTGTTTTGTTTTGGGTTATTTTGGGTTTTTTTGTTTTGCGGCATATCAATCATTTGAACCCAGTCATTTGGAAACAATTGTTTTGTTTTAAGTTCTTTATATCTTAAAAAAATGATTCAAAGTGTTTGGTTTAGCTGGTATTTCTCTCTTGTGAGAGCTAGATAACCAACACATGTTAGTCAGATCCTCATTGATCAGTGCCGAATTCGCCATTATCCACCACCGCCTCCGCTAGACAGGACACGTCCACAGGATGAATTCTTCCAGACCCCAAAAAAATCCTAAATGGTAAACTGGACATTTAGATCAAATCATGAGGAGCATGTAAAATGCGCTATAAGGACCAACAAAAGCGCATCCTGGCACTTACCACCATCAGCTCGATCTTGTTGGAAGAAAATGCTAGGGACAGAATGACATGGAGGAGATCAGTACGCGGACTATGAGGAATAGAGGAGGGAGAATAAAGATGAGGCAACGAAATAGAAAAGACCGCTGTGAACGACCCGACCTCCCACTACCCTTCTCTTTGAACATTATCAGCGGCTATTTAACCACTGATTTGACCTTGAAAATTATGTCAAACATAAACAGCATCCGCCATGATAAGGCAGATATGAGTGGGAGCCGACAACGATATCTATCTATATTGTCAGAATTTAATTCTTCCATCTACTCTTCTTTCTCCCTTTCTTTTCTTCTTTCTTTAACCCACCCCTCTCTATGCAAGCAGTTGTAGACTGCTACTGATAGCACGTGACTGTTTCTTTGTTGATGATTGGTCGAGTGATGTTTTGCTCGTCGATTAAAGCGAAAACGGAAGTGAAAAAAAGGCAACTGCTGCCTGGGCCTTTGGGAATGAAAGGTTGTTGTCTGAAAATGTCGGACCTTGATGTAGTAACCCATTGTGGCGACACATCAGGAGGCTCTAGATAAAAGTCTTATTTTGTCAGTTAAATTTTCGTCTAGGTGACGAAAATGAAGAGAAAAATGCCGGCTGAGTTCAGGCAGAAAAGTCTTAAAAAGTTAAGTCAAAAGTCTTGTCTAGAGGAAAAGAAATAAGTGCAAATGTTAAACCTCAGACGAATGAAAAAAGTGACGGTGCAAACAACAATAATTTGCTTGGTCTTCAGGAAATATTCGAAGTGAAAAGGAAAGTGCATAATTTTCAATGGTGCAGCAAGAAGAGCCTTCTCTTATAAGAAAAATGTTTTGTTCGACTAAGCTGTCGAAGCTACATCATGTAAAATAATGTTTTTCCCAAGTAAAAGCCGACAAATATGAGTAAAAGAAAGTTGAAGAAGATGCAGATTTATTTGATAAAAAAGAAGAAAATCCAACGAGAATTTTATTCTATTTTTATGCTATCTCAAGCAGGAATGACAATTTTCTCTAAAAACAAAAATCCGTATAAATTATTCTTGCTTCTAAAAAACTAATTCTTACCTCAAAGTAAGTTTTGCCTCTTTCTTAATCTTTTCTTATCTCTTAATTCTATTCTTTCTCTTTGTCCTGAACTGTTAATAGAACTTTCAAGGTTCGCCAAAAGGGGACATTTTTTGGCAGTCAAATACAGTCTTTTATACGGTTAAAAGGTGAACTTCAGACTTTATTATTATTTTTCTCCCTCCCCTTTCAATTTATTTTTCCCTCTTTAAATAAAAGTTTATAATTATTTCAAGTGGGTTTTACTTCCTCTTCTTTCTCCTTGTTTTAATTGTAAATGGTTATATGCATTTGGTTTTTACAGGTTCTAGTATTTACATACGTCTAATTTGGCTGTTACTAAGTTAAATTCGGACAATATATTTATAAAAGTGATAATGTGTGTGAGGACACTTTTCAACCTATATACTTAACGAATTTTTGATCCACAAACTTGAAATTTGATATATAAGAAAAGGGCTAGTAAGAGGTCAAAATTGAAAAATTGATACGTGGAGGCTGTCGGATTTTTTTTATCTGTTTGCTAACTGTTTCACAACTGCGCATGCGCTAATCGTTCGCATTATGTTAAGAATAAGGTTTTAAATACCGTTTGAAGACCGTGTTCAGTTTGGGCAAATAGTTATCGTAATGATCTCACTGTCTTTAGGTTTTGGTTTCGATCTCAACTTGAGTATTTTTTTACTTGCAAGAAATGAACCGTTTCGAAAAAGCATAACACTCGCATGTACATGTTTCAGTTTCTTTCTGGGGTTTTTTTTAGTTTTTTTTTTGTTTTGTTTTTTTTTATACGTGTGAGGACTGAATTTTTATCTGTTTTCAACAGTTTCATAATTGCGCCTGTGCAGTTATGAAATATGACAGCTTTTTTATTTTAGATATGAGTTGCTTTGAATGCCAATCTGGTGTAATTGTCATCGTACTGGACTTGCTGTTTTTAGCTTTTGCTTCTATCTCAGCTCGATTTTTTTTTAGTTATAAGTAAGATTTTTACTTGAAGTGAATTGGATAGAAAAACATAATACTCGTATGCACATGTCTCAATATTTTTTTTCGTTTTTTATATCATTTTTCTTAAAGAAATTTAAAGTTACGTTTAATACCGGACAACGCCGGGTACATCTGCTAGCATATTGTGAATAATGTTTTTGTTCTTAACTCTACAGAAGATCGTTGTGTTTGGCAAAATAAAATAAAAAACAGTGGCGTAAATGATTTTTGCTTTTTTTTTTTTTTTGTATTTTAAGGCCGGGTGCCGGTATCTTCACACGGTCTGATCTGGTAGCACAATTAAAACATAATTGTATGCTTTAAGGAATCGTTGATATCGCTTTGATTTTATTATTGGTTAGAAAGAAACTGAGATATGTGCATGCAAGTAGTTTTTTTTTCTAATTAGTTCACTTGACTCGTGCTTTAAAAATTGTTTTCAAACTTAGCATAAATAATCAGTCACGCAAACGATTCACACATGCGCATTCATGAAACAGTTGACAAACAGTTAAAAGTCAAAAGACTCCCAAATACCATTTTTTTTTTTTTTCAATTTTAACACTTTTAGCAGCCTTTATTCCGGATGAAAACGAATTTAAAAATTTTCATATGTCTGAATACCCTATATACCGAATTCCAAGTTTGTAGATCAAAAATTCGTTGAGTATATAGGTTGAGAAATGTCCTCACACACACACATACATTATCATTTTTTTATATACTATCAGGTCGCCCGGCATTGCCCGGTCGTAAAATATGCATAAATATTATATTTTAATTAATGCAGAAACTGAGATTTGTGCATGCGAGTATGAAATTCGTATACGTGTGATCGTCTATTCATGAGTGTCTTTGAACTCGATATACATTACAAATGTTGGGATATAAAAACATCAAATAAGATCATACCTTTTTCTAACGGTTTTCATATTGGCCGGTTCAACTGTTTGGATCATTGGGCTGAAATAAAGACTCTCAACTTCATTGAGAGAGTGACTAACTCAAACGTAGATAATATATACATACGGGTCTTTATTCCGGAATCACATTTCTAAGTTTGTTGTCTCGGCCCGTTTCCTTGGTCGTTTTGAAAAACCCATCTTCTCTTGTTGGCTCAAAAAAATAGACTAAACTAGAACTCTAACTGACCACGTATCCTCCTAAGATACACGTCAGCTTAAAATCAACTCTGCGTCAGATTTTTTCGAGGTTAAGCTGTTTTTTAATTGTTGTTATTCCAAAAACTATTTGTTTCTATTATTTATGTAAACGTTGACTCTTATAGTTTATTCCAATGTAATTATTGATTTCAACAAGCATTTTTAACCTCAAAAAACGAATCCATCCCAAACTGCATAGCCATCAAGCATCGACCGAGCTTGCCTTATGCAATAGCAGTTTTTCCATTTCGACCACTTAGCAGGGCTGTTTTCCGGATAAAAACAGATTAAAAAGTTTTCCACGTGTCTGAACACCCTATATACCAAATTTCAAGTCTTTAGATTAAAAATTCGTTGAGTATATAGGTTGAGAAGTGTGCTAACACACACAGACACACACATTCTCACTTTTAGACTACTAGAGGATGTACCCGGCGTTACAGTCGTAAAATATTCATAAATATTATTTTTAATAAATGCAGATTATAAACAGAAATGTCGTAGATATGAAACTTAACGTTAAATTATTTTTTAAAAATGAAAAAAAAAACAAGAAACACGTGCATGCGAGTATTATGTTTTTGTTTTGTTTTGTTTTGTTTTTGTTTTGTTTTTCTAAATAGTTAATTTCTTGTAAGTAAATAATAAAAGATAGTCGAGTTGAGATCGAAACCAAAACCTAAAGTACGATAACTATAACACCAGCTTCACATGGCTTTCAAACGGAGTTTTTAAACCAACTCATACTTAACATAAGGAAGCACTCATATTTCACGACCGCGCATGCGCAGTCGTGAAACAGTTGAACATAGATGAAAATCCAGCGGCCTCCAACGGACCAATTTTTCAATTTGACCCCTTAGCAAGTATTTTCCCGAATGAAAACGGATGAAAACGTTTTCCACGTGTCTGAATATCCTATATATCGAATTTCAAGCCTGTAGATAAAAAATTCGTTGAGTATATAGGTTGAGAAATGTCCACGCAAACACACACACACACACACACATATTCTCACTTCGATAGAATGCTGGCAGGCCGCCCGTTGTTGCCTGGTCATAAAGTAAGCATAAATTTTATATTTTAATTAATGCAGAAACTGGAGCACGCGCATATATTATCTTTTTTTTTAAACAGTTCACTTTTTGGAAGTAAAAAAAAAAACATTCGAGCTGAGATTAGAACCAAAATTAAAGGCATTGAGACAAGTACGCTTACAACTATACCAGCTCGAAATGCCATTCACAGATTGTTTTCAAAAAATTTTATTCTTAACATAAAAGAGGCTGTCAAGTTTCTCGACCGCGCATGCGCAGTTGAGAAACAGTTGACAAACAGATAAAAATCTGATGACTCCCACGTACGAATTTGCTAATTATGACCACTTAGCATCGCTTTTTTTCCGGATAAAAACGTATTCAAAAGTTTTCCACATGTCTGAATAACAAATACAAAGTTTCAAGTCTGTAGATAAAAAATTCGTTAAGTATATAAGTTGAGAAGTGTCTTCACACATACACACACATTCTCACATTTATAGATTTACTATCAGACTGCCCTGCGTTGGTCGATCGCGAAATACGCATAGATTTTAATTAATGCACAATTCTTATTTATTATAAACACAATACCGTATGCATTAAACGTAATGTTAAATTCCTTTTTTCTAAACAGTTCACTTGTAAGTTTGTCTTTGTTTTTTTTTACATAGACATATAGACATAACCACTTATCAAGGCCAGAGGCCACTCGAGGATAAGGGTTAAAGAGTGTACTGTAGAAATTGGACAATATAGTAATCGTTAGTAATGGAAATTCGGTAAATTTGTTAACTTATGTGGAACGGCTCATCAAGAACTTGTTTGCGTTGGGCTTAACCATATTGTAGTCAGCTGGAAAGCAGGAAAACGGAAGACAATTCCACAGACGTGCACTTCTTTGAAAGGAGCTTTGTTCATGGAATCTACGTTTAGGTTTGGGCACAGATAAAGCGTGGGGGGGAATTATTGATAATGTTTTCAGCTAGTAGAGTGTTTATTGTGAAATTTTGACGAGTGGGGACCATAGATTGGAGCTCAGTCGAGCACTCGCCATGAAAATAATGATAAAGCAGAGACAAACTCGCAACATCGCTTCTGTGAGATAGAGGTTGCAAGGAAGAGAAAAGGACATCACCTACGAGGCTACAAAGTCTATTTTGAACTCTATCAAGGTAGGACAAGTCTTTTAAAAAAATTACGAGAGCTGAGATCGAAATCAAGATCCGGAAACATTGAGTCAAGCACTACAATTATTACACCTGCTTAACACGACCTTGAAGAGTTTTTTTCAACCCGTCTTACTCTTGTGTCATATTTCACGATCGCGCATGCGCATTCATAAAAAATTGAAAAATTGGACGACTCCCAGACTCCCACGTACCAATTTTTTTATTTTGGCCCATTAGCTGCCGTTTTTGTTTTGTTTTTTTTGTTGTTTTGTTTTGTTTTTTTTAATGAAAACGGATTAAAAAGTTTTCCACGTGTCTGAACCGATATACCAAATTTTAAGTCCGTAGATTAAAAATTCGTCGAGTATATAGGTTGAGAAGCTTTCTCACACACACACATTCTCACTTTCCTAGAATACTAGATGATATACCGGCGTTGCTTGGTCGTAAAATACGGATAAATATTATATTTTAATTAAAGCAATTTTTTATTTATTATAAACAAAAATACTGTAGGCATTAAACGTAACGTTAAATTCTTTAAAAAGAAATTTTAAAAAACGGATAGAAACCGAAGTACGTGCATACGAGCATTATGTTTTTCCTAAACAGTTCACTTCTTGTAAGTAAATAAAAAAAGCTGAGATTGAAACCAAAATCTAACGAGAGTGAGTCCAGAACGATTACGATTACATCAGCTTGACATAGCTTTCAAGATGTTTTTTAAACCTACTTATACTTAACATACAGAAGCAATCATATATGACGATCGCGCATGAGCAGTCGTGAAACGGTTGAGCACAGATAAAAATCCGGCGTCCTCCAACGTACCAATTTTTCAATTTGACCCCTTAGCAACCTTTTTCGGGATGAAAATGAATTAAAAACTTTTCCACATGTCTGAAAACCCTATATACCGAATTTCAAGTCTGTAGATTAAAAAATTCGTTGAGTATATAGGTTGAGAAGCTTTCTCACACACACATACACATATTCTTACTTTTATAGAATTGCCTGGTTTTACAATACGCATAAATATTATATTTTAATGAATGCAAAATTCTCATTTACTATAGACCGAAATACCGCAGGTATTAAGTGTAACTAAAAAAAAATGAAGTAAAACAAAAAACAAAAAAAAATGATACATTTGCATCCGAATATTATTTAGTTTTTTTTTACGGTTTACTTCTTGTAGGAAAAAAAATTACTGGGGCTGAGATCGAAATCAAAACCGAAAGACAACGGGTTAAATATGCTAACAATTATACCAACTGGACATGACTTGTAAGAGGCGTTTTCACGCCAACTCATAATTTACATAAATAAGTTATCATATTTCACGATTGCGCATACAAATAGATAAAAATTCGGTGGCCTCCCACGCACCAATTTTTCACTTTTTACGTCTTAGCAGCACTCATTTTTATAGAATAGTAGACTACCCGTGACTCATTGGGTCAGTATGTCATATTAGCTATGGAATTAATGTATAAGCGTGACACTTGTGACGTAAAGAAAATAGTTTGTTTGTTTTTTTTTAACATAACAGAAACATTTCTATGAAAGTATATTAAAATAAAAAAAAGAATATAGATAGATTTCTATGAATCGTTCTGTTTATAAACAAATTCAACTTGCCTCCTCCCTTGAGGCTCTCATTCACAAATATCCGTGGGCTTAGAACTAACTTAGCTGATGTTGAAGCATTTCTCTTAACAAATACCCCGGATATCTTAGCACTAAGTGAGACTAACCTACACTCCTCCATTCCCTCTAACCACTTTAACATGCCTGGATATCTCCCACTCTGCCGTAAGGACTCTGACAGACATATGCACGGACTTGGAGTTTACATTCGTAATACCCTTCCCTTGACTAGAGAAACAAACCTAGAAACAGATGATCAAGCCTTTATGTGCTTTAGACTAAACGTGCAACACAGTATTAGCTACTATTATTTTATCTACCGCTCTCCCTCGACTCAGGACTGCTCCATAATAAACAAAGTATCTGACAGCATAGACACGGCACTGTCCCTCGACACTAGCGCACAAATACATGTGTTTGGTGACTTTAATGTCCACCACAAAAACTGGCTTGGATTCTCTACTCACACAGATGCAGCGGGCAGCACAACCCATAGCTTCGCTATATCTCACTCCCTATCACAAATTGTTACGTTTCCAACCCGTTTCCCTGACCAGGAAGAACAACACGCATCACTTCTAGATCTGTTTTTTTGACCACAGTTCCCGATGACTGCATAACGAAGGCCCACAGCCCACTCGGGAACGCTGATCATGCAGTGATAATGGTTGAAATCGCCCTAAACTCTAGACCCAAAACTGAAGAGCCAGTGCTCAAAACAACGAGATATTATAATAAGGCTGACTGGGAAGCCATCAGGGAACTAATTAGAGATGCTCCATGGAAAAATATTTTCTCTCTCCCTGCTGAACAGTGTGCAAACGAGACCACTGACTGGTTCAAAACTGCAATCGAAGCGCATGTTCCCATGCGGAAATTTTATAGTAAGCCCCACTCTCCCCAATGGTTTACGTCGACTTGTGCAACTGCCATTACTCAAAAGCAGCATGTATACCGTAGGTTTAACCGACATAAGTCCAGTTCAAACAGACTGAAGTATATAGAAGCTAGAAATAACGTTAAGAAAGAAATAGCGACAGCTAAGAGAGAATTTACGGAAACCACTAAAAAGCGCATCGAAGCACAAAAACTAGGAACTCGAGACTTCTGGAAAATCTACAACAGTGTAGTAAATAATGGGCAATCAACAATTCCCCCACTAACCAACAATCACGAGATTGTCTCCTCAGCAACCGACAAGGCTAACATGCTTGCCAGTCGGTTTGCCTCAAACTCCACACTGGACCCTTCCAACCACCCCCTACCTGACTTTCCTATGCGGACAGACGCCACACTAGACGATCTGAAAACCACCCCTGCTCAGGTGCATGCTATCATAAAAAACCTTGACACCTCAAAAGCATGTGGACCCGATCTTATCCCAGCTGTGCTATTAAAAAAGTGCTCAGCCGAAGTAGCTCCAGTTCTCTCCAAACTCTACAACAAATGTCTTAATGAAGCTTGCTTTCCGGGCTGTTGGAAAACTGCTTCTGTTGTACCAGTATTCAAGAATTCTGGCGAAAGGACTGACCCATCAAATTATCGCCCCATTAGCCTCCTCCCACTTTTTGCCAAAATATTTGAGACCATAATTAACCATGCTCTAGTCCATCATCTTACAGATGCTAAACTACTGACTGACAAACAATATGGATTTAGACAAGCCCGTTCCACAGCAGACATCCTCACTGTGATCTCTGAACGTATATACCATTCACTGGACAAAGCGGGGGAAGGCAGAGCGGTAGCTCTAGATATATCTAAGGCTTTTGACAGGGTATGGCATGAGGGTCTCCTCAGTAAAATCAGATCATACGGTATCACTGGTAGAATACTTAACATAATTAAATCCTTCTTAGATAAGAGAAAAATCCAGGTAGTCCTCGACGGTCGTACATCTAAACAATATGATATAAATGCGGGAGTGCCCCAGGGTTCTATCCTTGGATCTCTATTGTTCCTGATATTCATAAATGACCTCCCCGACAACATTGCCTCTGAGATGGGTATATATGCTGATGACACTACACTCTATGGCAGACACGACAGGAAGACGAATGAACACATTTCTAAAGAAATGGCAGAAACACTAGAGGAAGACCTCCAATCTGTAGTGGAATGGGGACAAAAGTGGTTGGTCGCGTTCAATGCTGCCAAGACTAAACTAGTTTCATTCAATAATTACAAGAAACCCTCTCTACCACCCATAGCAATGGCCAACGACTCTTTATCTGAGAGTCCATCTTTCAAACTCCTTGGCCTAACGTTCACAGGAAACATGAGTTGGAACAATTACATTGAAGGCATTGCCAGGGCCGCTGCAAGAAAGGTAGGCTCTCTCTACCGTGCTAGAAAACTACTAACACCCGAAAGTATCCTGTACCTCTATAAGGCCACCATTCGCCCATGTATGGAGTATTGCTGCCACATCTGGGCTGGTGCATCTGCTACTAATCTCTCGCTCCTTGACAAGGTTCAAAAGAGAGTCGCAAACCTGATAGGCCCTGAACTGGCATCTAAGCTTCAGCCTCTGTCCCATCGACGAAATGTTGCATCCCTCTGCCTTTTCTACAAGTATTTTAGTGGTGAATGCTCTGACGAACTGCAATCACTTGTGCCCCCACGACGCGAGCACCCTCGACAAACCCGACAGGCTACTAGATCCCACCCCCACACTGTAGAGGTCCCTAGATGTAAAAGATCTTTTTACTCCAATAGTTTCTTCCCCAGAACCGCAAGACTCTGGAATTCCATTCCAGGTCCCTGCTTCCCCAACAGTACTGACGTGCAGAAGTTCAAGTGTAACGTGAACCGACACCTTACTGCCCAAATCCCTACATAGTACCCCAGTAGTTGTTGCCCCTGATAGTAGCCCCCTACACCAAAGTGGCAATTTGCCTTGTTTGGGGTGAAAATGTAATAAAAAAATAAATAAATAAATAAATAATTGTTTATTTTTCAAAAAAAAAAATTACAGCCATTGAATTATAAGTGGTTTGCCATACTTACAGGTAAATGTGCACTGAACAGATACCATAATACTGAAAGTAAAATTCAAATTTTGATATATCTTTTTTTAATGAAATTGTTAGTTGAAAGTACACAGAATAGTTAAAAAAAAATAAAAATAAAAACACTCTCCCCATGTTAAGAATGGCTTTTTAAATAGAAAATAAAATGTAATTATTTTTATTTATTTTAAACAAACATTCATGACCCATTGGGTCAAATATTTAATTTATATGTTAATAATTAGGTCAATAAAACTAATTAAGACAATGCGGAAATGAACGATGTAAAAAAAAAAGCAGAAAATATTAATAATTGTTTATTTGGATAATTTAAACGCAAAAAAAATAAACAATTGGGACGCTGAAAACGTGCACAGTAAAAACAATACGTTTTGTTGTCGATTATTTACGCTGGTATGGGTTTATGTTTGTGTACGCATGCGCAATCGGAAGTCGTAAACCGGATGTTGGGTTACAACATGCGTTACAAGGTCATTTGAGTTTTATAATTATATACATAAGATGAGACTAGCAGGCTACCCGGCGTTGTCCGGTTGTAATATACTCATATTATATTTTAAAAATTGGATTCTAAGTAGGACGTCCCCCAGTACGAAAGCGTGAATGCGGTATTATGGTGAAAGAAGATACTAGCTAAGAGGAATTTTTTGTTTAGTTTTGGAGTGACAAGGATGACAAACGACCCCCCATCCCCCCCCTTTGAGTTGACCTTGTGCCTAAGTTTTTTGTTCAGTTGAAACTTACATTGTAATTTTAGCTTGAATAAATATTTTAATATCCCAAAATGTAGTATCTGTTCCGGCAGATTTTTTTTTTTTTTTTTTTTTTGCCCTTGTGGCAATCTTCTGGTCCATGTAGGGGCAACCCTATATACCAGCAGGCTCTCACTATCCAGCTCCCATTTCTCACCTCTCGGGAACTGGCCCCCTTTTCCCTTCCCCCTCCTCCTCTCTCCACATTAAAAATCGGCGTTGTGCCTAATTTGCTCAGTAGGGAAGCAATTAAATACAGTCCTTCCAAGATCAAAGTGTAGTATCTGTTCCGGCAGATGCTGCAATCAAAGCCCATTGTCCTTGTGGCAATGGGATTCTGGTCAATGTAGGGGAAATCCTATATACCAAGAGGCTCTCACTATCCAGCTCCCATTTCCCACCTCTCGGGAGCTGGCCCCCTTTTCCCTCCCCCTTCCACATCAAAAAATGCCTAATTTGTTCTCGTGGGGAAGCAATTAAACACAGCCCTTTTCTCGTCCCTGAAACCACTTTCCCACAGAAGAGACATTGCGAGCATGTCTCTGCTTTATCGTTATTTTCATGGCAAGTGCTCGTCTGAGCTTCAATCTATGGTCTCCCCTCGTCAAACTTTCACGAAAAACACTCATCTAGCCACAACCACTATCAATAATTTTCCACACTCTTTATCTGGGCCTAAACCTAAATGTACATTCCATGAACAAAGCTTCTTTCTTAGAACTGCACGTCTGTCGAACTCTCTTCCGATTGCCTGCTTTCCAGCTGACTACAATCTGACTGTCTTCAAGTCTAACGTAAACAAGTTCTTGATGAACCGTCCTCATAAGTAATCCAATTTACAAAATTCCGACTACTTGTGTTTACTACGCTATAATCACATTGACTAATGTATACCCATTAACCCTTATCCTCGAGTGGCATCTGGGCTTTGATAATCTAGCCCTATACATATTCCACCGTAACTGATATTGTCTCACCAGATAACATTTATCTCTTATCCTGGAGTAGCCTCCGGGCCTTGATAAGTGGTAATCTTCCAAGTAATATAAATATATATATGTGTGTGCGTGTGTGTGTATGTGTATGTGTGTTTGTGTGTAGTATTTTCAAAAAATCAAGACAACAAAGATTGGCTTGATAGCAACAAGTTGCGTATTTTTATAATACGTTACAATCGTTTCGTGATCTTTGTTTTCTTAATTTTGTGAAAATAATAGACAATGCTCGATTATAAAACGTATTATAAAAACTAGTAATTTTGAATTAAGTCATGTTATTCTGGTTTAAACTTTATTTGTATACATGAACAATTTACAGAATTTTAATTTATCTGAGCATATTATAATTTGGGGTAAAATATCAATTTGTGTGTGTGTGTGTGTGTGTGTGTGTGTGTGTGTGTGTGTGTGTGTGTGTGTGTGTGTGTGTGCGTGTGCGTGTGCGTGTGTGTGTGTGTGTGTGTGTGTGTGTGTGTGTGTGCGCGTGTGCGTGCGTGTGTGTGTGTGTGTGTGTGTGTGTGTGTGAATAAATAAAAATACCAGCGATGGATGACGTAATGTTGTTTTGAAAAAAAAAAAGAAAAAAACGAATGGATCTATAAAATGGTGATCAACGTTTCGCCCCTTATTGCAGGGGACATCTTCAGGATATTAAAAAGGAAAATGCAGAAGAAGAAAACGATCATAGACCATACGTAAGTGAAAAGGAAACAGTGTTAGAATCCATACCCATATCGGGAAAGAAACTATAAATGTGTGGATGGGAAAATAATAATCAAAGAACAAAATATAAAAACAGATCCTGGTTAATTCATACTATTATCCCAAACCGTTTTTCCTTAAATAATTTAAAACAAAATGAATAAGATTTTTTTTTAAAAGTGTACATAGGTATTTAAATAACGTATTTTAAAAGTGTGTATATATATATATATATATATGTGTGTGTATATATATATATACATATATATATATATATATATATATATAGAAATCGAACAACCCAACCTTCCCATACACACACATTTATAGTTTCCTTCCCGTTATTGGTAGGATTCTAACACTGTTTCCTTTTCACTTACGTATGGTCTATGATCGTTTTCTTCTTCTGCATTTTTTCTTTTAATATCCTGAGGATGGCCCCTGTAATAAGGGGCGAAACGTTGATCACTATTTTATAAATTCATTCGTTTTTTTTTTCAAAAAACACATACACACACACACACATACACACACACACGTATGTATATATATATATATATATATATATATATATATATATATATATATATATATATTGACAAATCGCGTATGGTTTTGTGGCGTATTTAGCGCCTTATAATATTTAAAAATTTTGACACGTTTTTCTGTTTGACAAGACATTTTTGTTTTAATTATTTCCTTTCGTCGCACTGCGAAGAGGCACGTACAGCATGGATTAGCAAATATTTGTTTCATGCTTCCATAAATTTCATGTCTTGTGTCGATTTTGGTCAAGTTTAATCATTTGTTTCATTGGAAGTGACGTTAACGTATCAAAATAGAAGGTGTTTTGTCTTGTATATCTTTATTATTCATACCGTCTTTTGTTTGGATTTCGATTTCGATATGCACTCGAGACATTACGATATATATATATATATATATATATATATATATATATATATATATATATATATATATATATAGTAAGTTATAAAATGTATATGGCGATTAAGCTACACTGAATATTCCGTGTTTCATCCACTTTAGGATTCTTCAAGCTTAATCGCCATAAGCCTGAAGAATCCTAAAGTGGATGAAACGCGGAATATTCAGTGTAGCTTAATCGCCATATACATTTTATAACTTACTATATATATACAGTGATGATCATATTTATTGGCACGGTAAAATAAAAGTTAAATTTTGTCTAATAAATTCTAAAAAAGGGATTAAATTAAAGAAAATAACAAAGTATATTATGTATTTTTACTGGCCTTTCCGATGCAGCAATCGGATTTTAGAAAAAATAAATAACAAAGGAACAACAAACATAATTGCAAAAAACCCTTGTTCAAAATTATTGGCACGATTTATTTAATAATCAATTGTATAGCCTTTGGCCTTGATTACCTTCCTCAGTCGCTTTTCATAGTTTACAACCAAGTTGTTGCACTCTTCAGTAGTAATTTTAGCCCACTCTTCCTGACAATAATCCTCCAATTGAATAAGATTCTTAGGCTTCCTTTGCATTACCCTCAATTTTAATGTTCTCCATAAATTTTCAATTGGATTAAGGTCTGGGCTTTGTGATGGCCACTCCAAAACATTAATATGATTGTCCTCAAGCCATTTCTTAGTCAGTTTAGCCGAATGCTTTGGGTCATTATCTTGCATGAACCACCAACGACGACCAAGTGAGAGCTCTTTAGCAGAGTCTTTCAGGTTTTCATCCAATATTTTAACATAATCTTCCTTTTTTATGCTACCTGTGACCTTAACAAGTCGCCCTGGTCCAGAGGCAGCAAAGGATCCCCAAAACATCAAACTGCCTCCACCGTGCTTCACTGTGGGTATGGTGTTCTTAGGCAGGAAAGCTTCGCCAGATTTTCTGTAAATATAAGACACTTTATTATGGCCAAATAACTCTATTTTCGTTTTGTCAGTCCATAGAACACGTTTCCAGAATGCAACATCTTTATCAATATGACGTTTTGCAAAGGCTAGCCTTGCTTTCAGGTGCATAGGCTTCAATAAGGGAGTCTTTCTCGGGCGACATGCTTTTAAACCAGCTCTCTTCAAAACTCTACCAACTGTATGTCGAGATACATTCACTCCAGAGGTGCTCTGTTCATCAACAATCTCCCCAACA